>NW_008351466.1:681781-798331 GCF_000622305.1 Nannospalax galili | reverse complement strand
ATAATTGTCTTTTGGGCTTGTGAATTGACTCAGCTGGTAAAAGCACTTGCCACACAAGCCTGCCGACCTGAGTTCAATCTCTGGAACCCAGAATAGAAGGATAGAACTGACTCCAAAAGTTGTCCTCTGGGGGCTAGAGGGATGGCTCAGCGATTAAGAGCATTGGCTGCTCTTGCAGAGAAACCAGATTCGATTCCCAGCACCCACATGTTGGCTAAAAACTGTCCTTAACTCCAGTTCCAGGGGAATTCAACACCTTCTTCTGACCTTTGCAGGCATTACATGACACAGGTGCACTTACATACATGCAGACAATACACTCATACACTAAAATAAAAATAATAAATACATTTTTTAAAGTTGTCCTTTGACCTCTACACACATGCCATGCATGCAGTGTGGTATGCATGCACCTACACACACACACGTATGCAGCACAGACACAGACACACACACACACACACACACACGAGATTTTAAATAATTATCTTTTGAGTAATGCCATATAGCAAATACTATTATCATGATCACTTGTTTTGATGTTTTGAAGACTCATCAAATTGACCAAATATGAATTTAGTTATATTTACCTTGCCCAGGATTCACAATTGAATCTGAACTTTTGCATTGTGAATTCAATACTTCTGGGGTACCTTCACCATTACTTCATTAATTATCACTATTTTCTTCCATTGTCCTGATTTGTCTTTCTACCGCTCATATTTTTTATTTCCTTACCTTTCTGTGTTGTGTTCTGTATCTGACTGACTGC
Source organism: Nannospalax galili (assembly GCF_000622305.1). Lineage (NCBI taxonomy): Eukaryota > Metazoa > Chordata > Mammalia > Rodentia > Spalacidae > Nannospalax > Nannospalax galili. The sequence goes on along the minus strand of NW_008351466.1, from coordinate 797,559 downwards.
AGTCATTATGTGGCATAATATATTTATTGAGTTTTTAGTTTTTTTTTTTAGTTTTTTATTTTTCTGCGTTTTTTTTTCTAAGCTAAAAAGTCTCACTATGGGGGCTAGAGAGATGGCTCATCAGTTAAGAGCACTTGCTGATCTTGCAGAGAACTTGGGTTTGATTCCCAGTACCTAACAACCATCTGTAGCTCCAAACCCAGGGAATCTGAAATCTTCTTCTCACCTCCAAGGGCACTGGGCACACCCGTGGTGCACTTACATACACGCAGAAAACACACACACACACATGAAATAAAAATAAATTTTAAAAATTCTCACTATGTAACCCAAGTATGTCTGGAACTTATGTACAATTCAGGGTGGCCTTGGATTTACAATCCTACTACCTCAGCCTCCAGAGCACTATGGTTAAGGCATGGGCTAGCATACCTGGTGTGATTTTTAATTTTAAAACTTTTTTCACTTCTGAGCCGGGCGTGGTGGTGTACGCCTTTAATCCCAGCACTTGGGAGGCAGAGGCAGGCAGATCTTTGTGAGTTTGAGGCCAGCCTGGTCGACATAGTGAGTTCCAGGCCAGCTGGGGCTACAAGGAGACCCTGTCTCAAAAAGACAAAAAATAAAATAAAATAAAACTTTTTTCACTTCTATAGTTATTTTTCAATACTATTTTATTTTCCTGCCTCTTTTTCCTTCTTTTTGAAGCAGAATTCATATAGTCCAGGATGGGCCCAAGCTCACTTATGTAGCCAAGGATGACCTTTAACTTTTGTTCCCTCCTGTCTCCACCTCCCAATATTACAGTATAACAACTGTATGTGTCATTTATATTGTGTCAGGTATAATCTAGAGATGATGTTAACTATGTGGGATGGTATTTGTAGGTTATATGCAAATAGACATCATTTTATATAAGGACTTCAGCATCCTCGGGGTTTGATATTTGCAGAAGGTTCTGGTGCAGATCTTTTATGGTTCAGAGGGAAAACAGTAGATCATATTTCGAGTCTACTACTAATTACATAAAAATTATGTTATATTTTCTACAAAATACAGCCACACTTTTAATATTACATATTCTTTCCTGTTCTTTTTAGTCCTTTTTTTTCTGAAATTTAAGTCTGTCTTACATTGATAATAATACTGAGCAAAGACCAATTTCCTTTAGTAGGAAATGAAAATAAAATGTGACAAGGAAAAGAGGTTGTACATGGTGAATTTTGATTGGTCATGCTCATCTCTTTCGCCTTATTCCTTATATTTAAGCCATAAAGAATCTACCTTGTGTGTTTGGAAATTACTCTTTTACCTTAAAAATCTACCAGGGTACCATCAATATGGTTTAGGTGGTAAAGCACTTGCCACCAAGCATGATTATGTCTGTTCAATACCTGGAACCTATGTAAAGGAGGAAGGAGAAAACAGACTTCTGTGAGTTGCCCTCTGACCTCCACACATGGTAGTGGCATGTGCATCCCATAAATACAAAATAAATAATATTAAAAAATTCATTTTGGGACTGGAGAGATGGTTCAGCAGTTAAGAAAACTGGCTGCTCTTACAAAGGACAGGTTTCGGTTCCCAGCACCCTCCATAACTCCAGTTCTACAGGATCTGCTGTCTTCTTCTGGTCTCTGCCAGCATTGGATAACATGGATACACTTACATACATTCAGGCAAAACACTGATACATATAAAATAAAAATGAATAAATGATAATTTTTTAAATCTTTTTGAGACAGGGTCTCCCTATAGCTCCAGCTGTCCTGGAACTTGTTATGTAGACCAGGGTGGTCTTGAACTCATAGAGATCCTCCTGCCTTTGCCTCCCGAGCCCTGGGATTAAAGGTGTGCACCACCACATCTGGCTAAATAATAAAGTTTTTAATTAGTTTTAAGCCAGGCATGATGGCACATCATGTACTTCCTCCCTAGTACTCTGGAGGAAGAGGCTGTCAGCTCTCTATGAGATTGAGGCCAGCCTGGTTTACATAGCCAGTTCCAGGCCAGTTGGGGCCACAGTGAAACCCTGACTCAAAAACAACAAAGGGGGAGAGGCTGAAGAACTGGTTCAGTAATTATGAGCACTGGCTGCTCTTCCAAAGGACCCAGGTTTGGTTCCTACTTACATGGAGGCTAACAACCATTTGTAACTCCAGTTCCATGGGATCCATCATCCTCTTCCGGCCTTCACAGCCCTTGCATGCACATGGTGCACTCACAAGTAAGCAAAACACTTATACAAATATTTTTAAATAAATTTTAATTTAAAAAATTAGTTTTAGCCAGGTGTGGTGGCACATGCCTGTAGTCCCAGCACTTGGGAGTCAGAGGCAGGCAGATCTCTGTGTGAGTTCAAAGACAGCGTGGTCTACATAGTGAGCTCCAGGCCAGCTGATGCTACAGGGGGATCCTGTTTCAAAAAGACCAAAAAAAAAATTAGTTTTAATCTACCAGGTCTCTAATTCCAGTCTTGTCCTTTTGTAGTGCTCAGTACACATGTGATTATAACCTTCTTAAAATATATACTTAAAATACTTTAAAGGTTTCCTATCACTTTTTGTGTAACTCAGTGGTAGATGGCTTACTTACCACGTATGAGGCCATGGGTTCAGCTGCTAGTCCTGTAAAAAAACCATCTAAGTTCCTTGTCATGACAAGATTGTATAGTCTATGTCAACTTTGTGAGTATCAACACAAGATTTTCTCTTGTGTGTCTTGCATTAAAATTGCACCAGATTACTGGACATTACCCCAAATTCTACATAGATCTAAGCTTTTATTTTAATAAAAAAAACATTTGATGAGTTTGTTTCCATTACGGTCAGGAAAGTAAAATTTAATAAATTCTAAGCTAGGCATCATGGTGCAAGTCTACAGTTTCAGTACTTCAGGAGCGGAGGCAGGAGGATAAGGAGTTCAAGGCTAGCCTGGGCTGCATGAGAATGTGACCCTTTCTCAGAAAAATAAGTAATTGAACAAATAAATATTAAAAACATTTCTGGTTTGGTTATAATTGGCATGCTTTAAGATTGAATTCAGTTAGTCTGGACGTTTCTATTTTCAGTTTTCAGTATTTTTTCACTGCTTTTTTCCCTGAGAGTAGATTATTCACCTATCATATGTAAGACACATGACTAATACACAAGACATTCTTTTTCCATTTTATATTAAATAGTAATCAATTACATAATAATTGTGTTACATTTTCTAAGTATTATAGCCATACTTTTTCATATTAATGATTCCTCTCTGTTCCTTTTAGTCTGGACTAGAGTTCATAGACTGAACACTGGCATGTAGCCATTCTCATGCTGTATTCTTTTGTAATACACAGAATTCTCATAACCAAAGAATGCGATAGAGCACACAAAACTGCTCTGTATCATAAATCCATGTTCAGAAGCATTGGATTTTTATGATTTTCTTTATGTAAATCTTGGTTTAAAAGCTACTTTAGAGCTGGGTATGGTATTGCATGCCTTTAGTTCTACCACTCTAGAGGCAGAGGTAGGTAGATCACTATGAGATCAAGTCCACCGTAGTCTACACAGCGAGTTCCAGGCCAGCCAGAGCCACACAGTGAGATCCTGCCTTCAAAAAGAAAAAACTATTTTAGGTTTTTGATGCTTGTCAAGATGTGGCTACCAACACATAAAAAAGTGACCTTACTCATATGGTGTCTTAGCCTTGTGTTCTATATTCCTAATGCTTTAATGTTCTGAAACAATTAGCCATTTAAGCATATGTAAAAACATGTCTATGGCACCCACATTTTTCCTTTTACCTTAGGTTCCAATATAACTTTCTATGGCCCTATTGCTAATCCTGTCATCATTCAAAATATTGATATTTTTATATCATGGATATTTTGAAAGTTGATGTTAAAATATTTTTTTCTCTTGATTACAGTTTTGGTGCCCTTTATGTTCGGCACATGAAGCTGATGCCTCATTCACCCAACCTTAATCTTAGCCTAGTCCTTGAATATAAATAATTTATTTGACATTGCTGGATATCTAACAGCAACATAGTTGAATCGGTGTCCTTTATGCCATATTATTTTTTTTGTACAGAGTTCAAAGTTTGAGCACCAATATGGGAAGAAATTTTAGTTTAAAAAATTTAAATATGTATATATACATATAGTATATGTGGTGTGTGTGTGTATGTGCGCGTGTGTGTATGTGTGTATATACAGCCATGTACATATGCACATGGAGGCAAGAGGTTAATGTCAAGTGTCTTCATTGGTTGCTTTCCACCTTATCTTTTGAGACTCTCACTGAACCCTGTGTTCACTGATTGACCAGGGACCTCTGGGGAGCCACATGTCTCCTCCTCACCTTGCTAAGGTTATAGATGTGCGTGACCTCACCTGGGTATTTATGTGGATACCATGGATGTCAACTCAGGTCTTCATGCTCATGCAGTAAGCACTTGACTGACTGAGGCCCCAGCCCCAGTCCCAATATATTTTTTTTTTTTTTTTTGATGATATGGGGATGTAGTTTAGTGGTTAGTGTGTGCTTTGCATAGGTGAGGCCCTGGGTTCAATCCCAACACCACAAATAATAATAGTAATAATAATTGTGTTATTTTGAATAGTTGATTTAATCACATTATTCAAAATTCAAAAAACATAAAGAAAATAATTATAGTAAAGTGTCCCTAATAGTACTACCTCCAAGTAGCTAGTTACTTTCCCCTAAGTGCAACCAGTATTAATAATAAATATCCTTCAAGGGATAATTTAGGATTATTCATGAAAATATGTATATATATTTTGTAATCTTTTTTACAAAAAAATGATAGCTTACTATGTCTTGAATTTTGGCATTTTAATTGAACAGCATGCACTGATATATTGGAGCTCGTTCTATATTAATATATAAAGAGGTTCCACATATTCATTGCTGTATTTCAATATTTCAATATAGGATTATTTAACCCCTACCTTATTGAGAAACACATGAGTTGTTTTCAGTTCGTTTTTATTACAAACTGTCTATATGGCATTTTGTACCATGAGTATATTTATAGGATGAATCCCTAGACATCAGGTTGTGGAATGGAAACTTTTTACATTTGTCAGTCAGATATTGTTAAATTACTGCCTATGGACATGGTACCAAGTTATATTCCCACCCAGTAATATAAGAGAGTATCTGTTTCTTTGCACCCCCATACAACAGTATGTTATCAGATGTTTGGTTACACAGTCCAATTGGTGGGAATAAAAAGTGACATACTTCATGTGTCACTTTTTATTTCTCTTAGATATAGACATCTTTTCACATGGTCAAGAGCCATTTTTATTTCCATGTCTTTAAACTGTTTCATCTGTGATGATTAATTGTACATGTTGACTTGAGTATATTAAGTGACACTGTGGTAGTGAAGAGGAAAGAAATATGGCCATGCATTTAATGTTGCTCTTTCTGTGTCTGAGATCATTTTCTTATCTCTGATTCTTGTACTTTACTATACTTTAGGACAACTAGAAGTCACTCTGTAATCTCTGTAATGCCTTTCCAAGTATATATTTAACTATACTGATAGAAAAGTTAAAACTAAAATGGAGAACACAAAGAGGACAGAAGCAAATACCAAAATTATTTGGTGAACTGTCTGCTAAGCATTATACTGGTACAAGCAGTAAATTACATAGCTAAGGTTGTCTAACTCTTGTTCACAAGATCTGCTTCTGTAAAGATGGAGACTATTTAAGGAAATTTCTGTAATGGCTTACATACACTTAGATATTTGTGTTGAAAGTCACGTAGGCTATAGTCTAAACCCACCAATACTGTGCCCATTAAAGAAATGACATAAAAAAGTCCTGTAAAGGCCTATGTATTTCTGTAATCAAGGCCCAGAACCTTAGCACATTAGCCTGTCTGGATCTATTATTATAATAATAAAGTGAGTTCTCCAACTCTCTGGGTGAGTGTTTGATATCTCAGCTGCCTTATTTTCCATAACAATTGTTTGGAAAATATTATTTCTGTGTGTGTCTGTGAGAATCTTTCCAGATTTGAATCAGTAGACTGAGCAACAAAGGGCCATCTACTTAAGTCCAAGCAGATACTCATTGAGATCTAGTGGGGAAGCCTGATGAAATCCAACTCAAAAAAAAAAAAACAAAAAAAAAACTGAGAATGATCTGGCTTGTTTTGCTTTTCTTTTAATATTGTTGTTATCATTATTGTTATAGGGGGCACGTGTGCAACAACAGGCATGTATATGTTGGTCAGAGAACAAAGTTGTGGAGCCAGTTCTCTCCTTTATGTGAATTCCAGGGATTGAACTCATGTGGTCAAGCCTGCATGGCAAGTGCTCTTACCCATTGAGCTATTTAGCCAGTCCTGCTTTTCTTTTTGTGGAAGGGTCTCACTCTGTAGCTCAGGTTGACCTGGAACTATGTAAGTGAGGCTGGCCCTGAACTCAAGATCCTCTTGCCTCAGCCTCTTGAGTGCTAGGATTACAGGAATGTGCCACCATACTTGGTTCCTAAGAAGGATCCATACAGTAAGGAATTGAATATGAACTGAAACTGTCTGCTAGAAATATGTGTAAAATGTCATAATGCTAAGTAAGAGCCTCTGTTTGCCTTAACTGGGGAGAATGGGACAAATTGTGGATAATAATACAGTGGGAAGAAAAAATCTGAGAGTGTTGCCAGCTTTGAAGAAGAAAAGGTGTCCTTGAGACCTGCCTCGGGAAAGAAAAATAAGAAAGTGCTAAGAAATGGAGACTAGCCCTTAAGATGGAGTGGTATGTCCTGCTAAACAAGGGTGGCAAAGAACAGTTGCTCAGAAGATAATCAGGCAATGTTCATAATCTTGGCTTTATAACAACAATGTGTATCTAGCAATGTCGTGATGTTAGATTCAATTGGAACAATACTCCTTTAGTAAATCAGGTTAGTTATATTATGTAGCAAACAGCTTAAACCTTAAAATATATCTATAGGACTGAATCACAGTTTGACAAATAACTGCTGAGTCCTTGAGCCAAAATGCCTGGAACATAACATTCTAAAGATAGCATAGACTGGGAGTGCGGGTGCTGGAGAGATGGCTCAGCAGTCATGACTCTGTAGTGTTCTTGCAGAGGACCCAAGTTCAGTCCTCAGCACCCACATCAGGTGGCTCAAAACTGCGTGTAACTCAAGGGGATCCAACACCACTGGCTTCCGTGGGCACCTGCACACCCATGTACATAACACCTACCCCAGCACACATGAACATAATTTTAAAAAAAATTAAGGGTTGGCAAGATGGTTCAGTGGCTAGGAGCACTGGCTGCTCTTGCAGAGGACTGGGTTTCAAATCCCAGAACCCACATGGTGGCTAACAACCATCTGTAACTCCAGTTCCAGGGGCTCTAACACCTTCTTCTGACCTCCACGGGCATTGCACAACACGGGTACACTTACAGTCATGCAGGCAATATACTCATACATATAAAAATAATAAAATAATTTTTTAAAAATTTAAGTAAATTATGGGCTGAGAGATGGCTCAGTGGTTAAGAACACCGGTTGTTCTTGCAGAAGACCTGGGTTCGAATCCCAGCACCCACATGGCAGCTAACAACTGTCCGTAACTCCAGTCCCAGGGGATACAACAGCCTCTTCTGACCTCGGCAGGCATTGCATGACACGGATGCACTTACCTACGTGCAGGCAATACATGCATACACATAAAATAAAAATAAAAAAACTTAAGTAAATTTTAAGGATAGCATGATACAGGTTAAACATACCTAATTTGAAATTTGAGAGCCTGAAATACTATGAAAGTCTTTTGTGTGTTGTGCTGAGAACCAAAGGCCATATGCACACTACAAAACATGTCTTTCTCTTTCTGTTATTTCTTCCTTTCTTATCAAAATAAAATGTTAAAAGTCAAATGAATTGGATGTGGTGGTGTAAGTCTGGAATCCCAGCACTTAGGCAGTGGAGGTAGGAGGATTGGGAATTCCAAATTGTCTTTGACTACATAGTGAATTCAAGGCCACCGACATAGCTCACACCGATCCTGTGATGGTTAATCTTGGCTATCACCTTGATTGAATCTGGGATTAATTGAAATGAGAGAAAGTTTCTTGATTGGACTATTTGAACCTAGAAGACCTATCCTAAATGTGGGCATTACCTTCTGATGGCAGCCCATATAAAAGGCCATGACAGAAGGGGGCCTTTGCTTTTTGCCTGCTTGCCTTCCCTCTCACTGGCAAGGTCATCTTGTTTCTGTGGCATTCCTCTGTTGATAGTAGAACCAACTTCTTTGGATTCCAATGTGGACTGAAGACTAGCAGACTTCCAGGGATCCTTTAGGCCTTCAGCACCAGGTTAGAACTGCTGAGACATCCAGCCTCGTGGACTGAACAACTAAGGGATTCTCAGCCTCTCATGGCACAGCCATTGTTGGACTACTTGCACTTTATCCTGTAAGCCAATATAATAACTCCAGATACACACACACACACACACACACACACACACACACACATCAGTTCTGTTTCTTTAGAGAATCCTGACCAATACAGACCCTAACTCCACTTACAAAGGATCCAACACCCTCTTCTGGCCTCTAAAGACTCCAAGCATGCACATGGTGAACATATCCACATGCAGGCAGACAATCATATATATAAAATAAAAACAAATATTTTTAAAAAATTATAGAATATTCTAAGTTATCCTTTAAGTATTTCTGAATTTAGAGGTTTGTTTATGCTCCTTAAATTGGAGGCATTAAATAATTTCAGAGCTTACCCAGTCTTTGGAACTGAGGATAGCCATATATGAAACTCTCTCTGTGTGGCCTGTTCAGATCCATTCTATTATCTTCCTTTCTAGCCACTTTTGTTGCCATTTGAACCCAAGGCATTCCTTGGGTTAGTTAGTCTCCAACAGATATCTTGTCTCTGTCTCTTCCTCCCCCTCCCCTCCCTCCTCCTCCTCTTCCTCCTCTTCTTTTTCAGCAGTGGGAATTGAACCCTGGGCTTTTCTCATTCAGGGAAAGTATTTTACCACTGAGCTATACCTCCAGCCCCTATTTGAAATTTTGTTTTGATACGGGATCTTGTTATGTTGCTCAGGTTGGCCTTGAACATGCAACCCTTCTCGTTCAGCATCATGGGTATCTAGGACTGCTACTCAGCTCCTACTTCCTTTTCTGTCATATTTTTTCCCTTTCAACCTTACTGCAGATTTCTCTCACAGCTTTTTCCTATCCCTAGTCTATCTCCTCCCCTTCATCCCCACATCTACCTCAATCCTTTCCTCTAGTCTCTTAACTAGTGAATTCTCTCAACTAGTCAAATACTCTTATCTCCATTTTTTTGCCCTGTTCCAGCCTCTGTACAGCTACTAAAGCAATATTTCTAAATGCATATATAAGGGTAACTGGAGGACTTCTGTTTATTTCAAGCAATTCTATATATTACTTGAGCTTTTAAAAGCATGCTTGGAGCCAGGCACGATGGCACATATTGGTAATCCCAGCACTAAGGAGATAGAGACAAGGAGGTTCAGGAATTCAAGCTCAGCCTAGGTTACATAACAAATTCCAGACAAATCTGAACATAAGACCTGATCACAAAAAAGCAGCAAAACCAAAAGAGTGCATGAAGTGTTTCTGTTATTTACTTGCCCATGCCCCAGTGGAAGGCTCCACATCCACACACATATGGCAGCACTAATTGGAGTCAGGGGGCTACTAACAGTAATAATTTTGGAAAGTACATGAAACTGAGAGTGAGATGGGAGATAGTAGGGGATAGATATGATCAAAATACATTACCTACAAGCATGAAAATTTTAAAGTATGTATTTTTCTTATTTTGTGCATGGGTGTTTGTCTGCACACACCTGTTTGTGTGCCTGGTACCTGCACAGGTCAGAAGAGAGCATTGGATCTTGTGGAGCTGGATTTGCAGGCCATTGTGAGCCGCCTGATGTGGGTGCTAGGAACCAAACTCAAGTCTTCTGCAAGAACAGCAAGTGCTCTTAACTGTTGAGTCATCTTTCTAGCCTCCAAAATTAACTAAAAAAATGAAAATATCATGTATTACTTCACTGTTTAAAAATCCTCCAATAACTTTCATTGGTTGTAGGAAAAAACTCAAAATTCTTCTTTTTTTGAGGAAGGAAGTTTATTTTGGCTCACAGTTCCAGGGGACATAGCTCAACACAGCAGGGTTAAGTATGACAGAAGGAGCAGGTTGGTCACATTTTATCCATAATCACGAAGTAGAGATCAATGGACCAAAACTCAAAATTCTTAACATAATGTATTCTCCTGGTTTTTTTTTTTTTTTTTTTTTTTTTTTTTTTTTTTTTTTTTTGGTCTTTTTGAGACGGCCACAGCTGGCCTGGAACTATGTAGACCAGGCTGACCTCAAACTCAGAGATATCCACTTACCTCTGCCTCCCAAGTGTTGGGATTAATACACACCCAGCCTTAACATAATGTATTCTCTTGGCGCTATTCTTCAATTAATCAGCTTGAAATGACTTCTTTTGTTTTATTAATTGAGACAGGGCCTCGTGTAGCCCAGGCTAGCCTCAAACTCACTATGTAGCCAAGGATAACCTTGAGTTTCTGATCCTTCTTCCTTCATTCCCTGAGTGCTGGGATTGTAGATATGTGCTACCACAGCAGACTTTGAAGTGACTTACACTTTCTCTTTTTTCTCATAGGTAATTACTCTGCAGCATTATCAAAAATGGTCAGTTCTGAGGCCAGTAAGATGGCTCAGCAGGTAAAAGTTGCTTGCTGCCTAGCCTGACAACCTGAGTTCAATCCTGGGAGCCACATGGTAGGAGAGAACAAGCTCCTGCAGGTTGTCCCTCTGACTTTAAATGGGCACTTAATCACACATAATAAATAAATGTAATGATGTTTTTTAAAGATGCTTAGTTCTGAATAATAACAAGAATAAATAAATAATAACAAGAATAGTGTTTATAGCATGCCAAGTGCTTTACATGTTGTCTCATTTTACAACCCTGTAAGGTAGGTATAACCACCTCAGTTTTATAGATAAACTGAGGATAAAAGAGGTTAAATGAGGCTTTCAGAGCTAGCTCAGTGGGTAAACTGCTTGCTGCACAAGACTGAGAATTTGAGATTAGATCCCCAACACCTGTATAAAAAGCTAGGCATGCAGGCATATGCCTGTGAATCTAACATTGGGGTACAGAAACAGGCATATCCCAAGGACTTTGCTGGCCAGCCAGTCTAGCCAAAATGGCAAGCTCCAGGTTCAGTGAGAGACCCTGTCTCAACACATAAAGTGGAGAGCTCCAGGCTAGCCACACCTGCACAGTGAGAGCTTATCTAAAAAACAACAAACCGCTGGGCTAGTGGAGCACGCCTTTAATCCCAGCACTTGGGAGGCAGAGGCAGGCAGAGCTCTGTGAGTTCAAGACCAGCTTGGTCTACGTAGTGAGTTCCAGGACAGCTGGGACTACAGAGAGACCCTGTCTCAAAAAGACCAAAAAACAAAAAATAAAAATAAAAAACAATAAACCAACACATAATATCTTAACTAACTAACTAACTAACTAAATAAATAAATAAATAAAATAGAGAGCAATAAAGGAAGATATGCAGTATAGACTCCTGGTCTCCACATTCATATACAGGCAAAGACACTTGCACACTCGTGTGCACACAACTGCATATACCATACACACACACACACACACAAGGTTAAATGACTTTCCTAAGGTCAAAGAGGTATTGCAAGGTTTTGAACCCAGTTCAAATTTGCCTTACTCTAAAATTTGTGCTTATTACAATATACAGGTTGAGTATTATTTATCCAAAGCACTTGGGACCAGAAATGTTTCAGGTTTCAAAGTTTTTTCAGATGTTTCAATACTTGCATTTACTCTATCAATTAAACATACACAATCCAGAAATCCAAATTGTTACTAGATCTGAAAAGTTTTGCGTGCTAATATGAAGCTCAAAAAGGTTAAAATTAAGAGCTGGGCATGAAAATGTATGTCTATAATTCCAGAACTCATGAGGTTGAGGCAGGACTGTATTAAGTTCAAGGACAGACTGGGCTACATAGTGAGTACCAGGCCAACCTGAGATACATAGCAAGACACTGTTTCAAAAAAAAAAAAAAACCAAGGGTTGAAAATATAGCTCTGTGGTAGAGTGCTTGCCTTCCATGTGCAAGGCCCTGAGTTCAGTTCCCAGCTCTACAAAACAAAAAGCTGTGTACACTGCTCTTGAGGACTGGAGTTCAGTGCCCAGCACATATGTATAGCAGCTCACAAACATCTGCAACTCTAACTCCAGATTTGATGCCAGAGGCCTCAGCTAGCACCTGCAGTCACCTATTAAAACCTTTTAAAAATATTTCAAATTAATGGCTATGGATAGTTAAGTATGCATGAGATCCTGGGTTTGATTCCCAGAACCACACAAAAAAAGTTGGGCTGGGGATGTAGTCCAGTTTATAGAGTGTTTGCCTAGCGTTCATGAAAGCCCAGCGATCCATCGCCAGCACCATAGGATCCAGGTTTCACTTAGAATTCTTTTAAAAATGAATTATTATTATTATTATTATTATTATTATTATTATATGTGTGCATGCATATGTACAGGGACAGAGTCCCACAGTGTGTATGTGCAAGTCAAGAATAACTTTTGGAAGTCAGTTCTCTCCTTCCACCATGGGTCCCATCTATGGTGATCCCTGGAAATGAACTTGGGTTGTCAGGCATGGTGGCAAGTACTTTTATGTACTGAGCCATCTCACTAGCCTTCATTTGGAGTTTTTGACCATATTTCTGAATCTTGGTTTGCTTTTTCTTATTTTACCTTCTGTATATTACTATGTATCAGAAATTTCCATAATTATATTGAATAGTCTTTGTTTTTGATACAGATTTTTGCAAGATATAGCTTCATATGGACAAGTTTTGTTTCTTAAAAAAAAAAAACAGTTCATATATGAAACGTCCAAGTGCTCAAATGCTGCTCGCTTGTTAATCCTGTATTGCCACACTGCAGTGAAGTTTTCAATACATGAACCCGTGGGGAATATACTCAAACCATATCTAAATAATAATTTGGAAAGGTGAATCTAAATAGCACCTTTACTTCTACATAGATGGAAGATATAGAATACCAGACATTGCTCCATCACCCTTTGATTCTAACAGATGTCAACAGAAATAAATCTGAAGAATATGAATAATTAAAAAAACTGTGCTATTGAGTCATCTTCTGAATAACCTCTCGTTAGTTCAAGATTTTTTATTATAGTATTATATCAGGAAAAACTTTTTAAAAGGACTATCAGATTGCCTTCCTTTGTCTCTTGTAAAGATTTTTATATGAGGTTTATTAACTTGTTACATTCTTTATTTTATGTGTATGAGTGTTGTGCCTATGTGTGTGTAAGTACAACCTGTGTTGTGCAGTGCCCACAGAGGACAGAAAAGTGCATTGGATCCCCTGGAACTGGAGTTACAGATGGTTGTTTGCCACCATGTGGGTGCTGGGAATCAAACCAGGGTCCTCTGCAAGAGCAGTCAGTGCTCTTAACCACTGAATCATCTTTCCAGCCCAACTTGTTACATTTTCAACTTCAAGCTTCATATCTTTTTTTGACATCCTAATTATGATTTTTACTTTCCTTGTATCTATTATTGTAAATGTTAGTTCATGGATTCATCTGTATGGACTTTAGGGCAGACAGTATGCTTGGTTAGTCTGTAGGAGATCTAGGACAATGGTTTAGGTACCAGTAGGGATATGGGCAGGTAAGCTTCCAGGAAGATAGTACCCTCCATACCAAAGCAGCTTAGCCTTTCTACTTTATATATTAGGCTTCTAAAACTTCATTTCAGGAAGGGAGTTTTCTAATCTAATCCTTTTATTTTATAGATGAATCTTAAATTTTCTTTGGGGCTGGAAAGATGGTTCAGCAGTTAATAGCAAGTAGTACTTTTGCAGAAGATCAGAGTTCAGTTCCAAGTACATACATCAAGCAGTTCACAACCTGTAACTCCAGCTCCAGAGGGATCCAAAGTCCCTGGCCTCCCTGTGTACCTGTGCTCATGTGTACAGACCCACACATAACCACAATTTAAAATAACAGATCCTTCTTGGGGGGACTATGTATCTCACTACATAATCCCTGGTTGTCCTGGAACTTATTATGTAGACCAGACTGGCCCGGAATTCAGAGGTCAGCCTCTGTCTCTGCAACAATTTCCTGCCCTAAAAACAAATGAGACTTTAATATTGAATGAGAAGGAATAACATAGTAATAAAACATGTAGACTAAGACTAAAGAACTCTGTGTCACTTGAAGTTTTACCTTCACACATTAAATTTTATAGAGAAAAATTCAACATGAATATATAGATAAATGTATTTATCGGTCAAATAACATATCCTAAGTGCCTGAATTCTGCTCCAACTGAAAATACCACTTTTTTTGAGACAGGGTCTCCCTATAGCCCCAGCTGGCCTGGAACTCACTATGTAGACCAGGCTGGCCTTGAACTCAGATATCCACCAGCTCTGCCTCCCTCTGCTGGGATCAAAGGCATACACTACCACGTCCAGCTGAAAATATCACTCTCAATAGTACTATTTCACCAAGCAACAGTCAGACTCTCTTGGGATTTAAATTATATTACATCACTCATCTGCTAAAATCACTCAAATGACTGTCCATGATATCATGCCTGGTAAAAAACAAGAGACCTTACAATGGCCTACTCGGCCCTACATGACCAGTACATGCCACTCCTCCAGCCTCAATCGAGTGTGCATTTTGCTACCAAACTTTTTCTTACTCTTCTTAGTCATGCCATGGCCTTTTTGTTTAACTAGCCTCATATGGCAGGCAGCTTCTACCCTGAGACATTTGGACAGTTACCTCGGCCATTCTTCTCCCAGTCACTCCACAGGGCTTGGTGGCTTAGTTCTTTCAGGTATCTGCTAAAATGGCACCTTCAAGGCTCTCTATCCATCTCTATAAAATATCAAAGTCCCACAAACATTTCCTAACACCCTTAGTATGCTGTTTCTACATGGAACTTAACTAATCTCTTCAACATTAGAACTGGTTTTGGTTTCGTACACTACTGAATCCCTCTGCCTAAAAACAGTGTCTGGCTTAGAGCAGGTTCAGTTTTGTTGAATTATATTTTTATCCAATCTGCAAAAATTTACTTGTAGTATGTTTATGGAAAAATGCTAAATGGGAACTTGAGGCCCCTAAAATTGTGTATTTGCCCAAATTCATGGATTTGTACTAAAGGTTCCACAAGTAGGTTAACTATCTATACTCTAGCTCAAGAGTGTTTAAAAATTAAGAGGAGGGGAACCCAGTCGATACAAGTTCTACTATTTCTTCCCTGTCCGTCTCATCTCAACATTCCCTCTTCTCACAAAAAACTTCAGGGACCTCTAGAATTGAGAAGAGTTACATTTTAGTCTTGGATTGAACCCACATGAAATCTCTGTGGGTTGCAGATAAAAACCAAAATAGAAAGCCGCTCCATCAGAGTTAAATCTTGTAGAGCTTTTATTTCAGTGATCAAAAGAATGCAGTTGATGGAATTTATGATTAATGTCAGGCATGCACCTCTACCTGAAACTGCTGTTAGTTTTTGACTGGCCTAAACATTGATCATTTCTTTAGGCACATCTGTGAATGTTTTGTATCCTGAAACGTGAATGTTCTGTAGCCTGATATACAAGGTAATTAACTTCTTCCTATGGCACTCTGGCAATGAGAATTACGCTCCTGAGCTAGATTCCTTTATAACTAAGGATTCTGGATTCTCAGGCAGCCTGTTCTACCTTGAGACCATATTTAAAAATAGTTATTTAAGTAAATTATAGGGGATGGAGAGAATCTAAAAGGCTGAATTTTATTAACTCTCCACAGAATCTTTCAGTTCTGATAGTCAAATGAAAGGTAAAAAAGCCCACAATTAAACAGTGCCAGGTCATTTTCCTACTGCTACCTTTTCTGACACAAAGATCTCTCTAAAAATCTGAAATGAATTCATACAAATAAGAGATTTACCTATGTGGTCCCACTATCAAATTATAGAAAGCAGTTCCACTATCAAAATTATACAAAGCAGTTAAGGGGACCTTGAGAAAGCACAGTCCCATATACAGTAATACGCATTTCATAGTTTCATTTATCTGTCAATTATTTTCACATGAGTAGCTTTAAAAACACAACCAAACACACATGACCCTCAATCCCCCCAACACAAAAATTGGTCTTTGTTCATTCTCAAATGACAAGATGTCCCAAGACTGACAAAAAGCTGGGAGTCAATCTTCTCATAGCCATTTCTTCAACCATATCTTCGACAGCTCTTTGTTTCTCGAACTACTTTTCCAAAGAGGTAATGCTGAGTGAGATCAGTCAGAAAGGCTTTCTGAGAAGACTGGTTTGGATTTCTGGGTCTGTTCCAGTCGATTCAAGATGAACTGGCTTGTATCAATGAAGCGTTCAACGCAATTCACAAAACAGGCCTCAGCCCGACTGTCCAACTTTGGCCCAGGCTTATCCATGCACTTCTCCTGTTCAAGATAAGACACAGAATCACAAAGGGAACTTGCAAACCCAAGTAGATGGGTTGGAACAAATTCTTTTGCTTACATAAATAACTTCACCTAAACTATCTGATGTGTTAATACTTCACATTTGGAACCCAGATTCAAAATTGTGTGTGTGTGTGTGTGTGTGTGTGTGTGTGTGTGTGTGTGTGTGATGTGATTAGATTAGAAAGACTGAGAAGAGATGAAATCTTAAAGGAGGTGGGAAATAGAGAAGGCGGGAATATATGTGATAAGAAAGCAAAAGGAACTGTGGGAGAGTAGAATATATGTGTATGAAGATACCACGATGAAGCCCATTACTTTTTATGCTAACGTAAAAAACTAATATAAAAAAGTTCACATTTGGTAACTTACCAATTGTCAGGCAATTTTATACAGACTTGCATTAAATTTTTGTAACAACCCTATGGAATAGACATCATTATCAACCTGCATGTTACAAATGGAAACTGTGGTACGGTTTGCTCAAAGTTACAGGGCTAGAAAATGGTGGAGCCAGGTATTACGGAGCAAGAAAATGGCAAAACTACAAATGAAATAACCTTTGGCTGGACTTGATCATAACCCCATCATGTTGCTTGCATTAAATGCCTCTAACTGTAGGAGAAATGATTAAAGAACAACTCATTACAGTTGGGCACCTTAAAAACCAACCAAGACAATCTATGAACTGATAGTCTGTAACCTTGTCTACTTAAGCCAAAGGATTATTTTTCTATTTTGTTTTGTTGTCTTCTGAGACAAGAATCTTGCTATGTACCCCAGGGTAGCCTGGAACTTGTAATCCTCTTGTCTGTGCTTCCCAAGTGGTACGATCAAAGGCCTATGCCACCACACCCAACAATCCAGGGTTTCTTTCCATCTCCTCAGGAGGAAAGAAAATTGAATTTTTCTTAAAAAGGGGGGCGGGGGCAATAGCTCACAGTCTTTAAAAGTTTTATTCTTTGACAATGTCATACTTGTTTATTATGTATTTTATCAGATTCACCAGTATGTTCTCTTATCCCCTCAACTCTTTCCCAAGTCCCATTCCTACTTTCATGTCTTTTTTAATGACCAAGTTTAATTACTTTGGCTTGCATGAGCATGGGTGTGGGGTTATTTCCTGGAGCATGGCCAATACTAGTGAATATACCACTAAAGAAAAATGACTACCCCTTCCCCAAGCTAGCTTGCAGATTCTTAAAGCGTTCTTAACCACGTGTACTTCAGACCCAAATGTAATGAAATCAAAGACTTTTTTAAAAAAGTCAAAAAGCTGGAGTTGACAGTGCTGTCCAAGTCTGTGATCCCAGCACTTGGGAGGTGGAGGCAGGGAGATCAGAAGTTCAAGGTCATCCTTATATATTCAGCCTGGAATGCATGAAACTCCATCTTTAAAAAAATATCAAAACACTCTGGTACAAGGCAGACCAGAATTGAGCATTTTGTGAGGGTCACAGTCCGAGAATAAGTAAGTTTACAGGAAAGGGGCTAAGGAAAAGAAATGCCTGTAGTTGGAAGCTGTCAAAATAAAAATTTTTCATGATTCTCTGCTTGATACATAGCCTTAGGGGCTCTCTAATTCCGAGTATTATTCCAGGTCTCTAAATTCTTTAAGTTTATATGTCAAAGGAAGGCAGTGTGTTGTGCTTAGCAACCAGAACACTGTAATCTCTGCTACAAACAAATGCCTTCTGCCCCTTTGCCAAAGTCCCCTCACGGAGCAGACTCAATTTCTCAACCTTCAGACCCTAAACGGGTTAGTATTACACAACAACCCACACCACGAAGGCAAATAATGTGTATGCTGGGAGAAATTATGCCGCTTTTCTATTTACTGGGCTAATGCCACTTGTTTTTTCACCAGGAGGGGTTATAACTGGGTAATCTAGGTAAATCCCAGGGAGTCCAGAAATAACAATGGCAGGCTCTCTCGGATTCGGGCTCCCAAAAATAAAACCCAGTATTGGGGACTCTGACCAACCCTGGAGGCCAGCACTAAGCAGCTTCAACTTCGGGTGCCTCAGAGTATTGGGTGGGATACAGGTGTGAGCCTGTGATTCCCCAGTCACAGCCTCCCTGAGTAGTCACCCTTGTCCTTCCCGCTCGGCCCAAGGATCTGAGCAGCCAGAGTGCTGCGGGATTCCAGTCTCTGGAGTCCCAGACGTCCTAGAGAGTCTAGGGGGGCAAGGACATTGAAATGGGCACAGTGTCCAGATCCCAGCCCCGGGGTCCTCACCCAGCAAAGTTCCGTCATCTGGTGCACCAGCTGCTGGAAGCGCTGCTTCTGTGTCTCCACCTCGATGAAATGCTGCAACTGAGGGTCCACCGCGCCCAAACCCCCGGCGGAAGACGACGAGGAATCCATCCCAGGGCGACCACGCGGGCCGAGACGAGCTCAGAACCGACTGCCCGACCTTCACGTGTCTCGGCGACGGAACCGGAACCACAACCCGCCGCCTGGGGTACCGCCCCGTGAGCTCACTGCGTCGGCGCGAAGCCCGACCCTGCTCCCCCTGCTCCGGCGCCCAGCTTTCTCGCCGGCCGGACCCACTCCCTGCCGCGACCCCGCGGCAGACGGGGGCCTGTATCCAGAGGCACGCGGCGCTGTCCGAGAGCGAGCCAAAAAGAAAAGGAAAGAGTAATGGAGAAAAGGAAGTTACTTCATACCACGTGGCCCTTTTGAGGGCAGGTCCTACAACTCCGCCCTGCCCACTTCCAGATTGGCCCGCGCTTTCCCTGCGGTGGCCTCGCCCCCACCCAGAACTGTTCTGCCGGTTAACTGACTACCTCGTTCTAGTTTCTTGATAGTTTTTCTGTTGATGTAGGTAAATGAGTTCTGGCTGAGTTTGTTCCTAGCTCTAAGATTCGTTCAAATGATGTATGTCTACTGTGCATACACGTGGAAGGCTTGTAAATTCATCTCGGATTCTGAGGCTAACTTTAACAAGAGCAAGAGCCGTGAAATGGCGAGGATTCTGAAGTTCTTGATTAGGAACACTCCAAGACAATAACACTCAATTTTCTGCAATACGGAGATAAGGAGCTTCAGGGCGGCCGCGTGATTAATTGATATAGGAGAGACTTTCATTCTTTGTAGTAATTTTATTGTATCAAAACACTCTCCCGTTTTAAAGGCGCCAGTTCAGGCTATCCCGCCCCAAAACTCTAATTAATACCTACCACCCAACGAGCTGTTGGACACTTAGAGGAGCTATTTACATCCTTCCCTCCCCCAAAATGTTCCCATTCCAAATTCAGTCTGTTAATAGTCTTGGGAAATTTTGTCTTGAGGTTAGGGGTAATACCAGGTACAGGAATTCCCTGGCCTTTGCTCAGAAGCATTATCCCAGGGAATGAAAGGGAGACATTCCTAGGTGTAGAGGGGCCCTTATGTACTCAGCAGGAGCACCTAAGGCTCCAGAGCCTGTGAACCTGGGAGTTCCTCAGAAAAAGTGGAACCGTGGCTTGTAGAGGTGAGGAGTAGATCTTGAAGCTTATCAGACAGCTCAGGATTCTTCATCCACGACATCTAGAATGTTGCTCAAGAGAATTTTGAAAGTGGGCCGTTCATCTGCTTTCTAAAACCAAAGAAAAGGTACAGTGTTACAGGGGCTAGAAACTGAAATCCATGAGAAATCCAATGATAAACAATAAAGTATTAAGTTTATTAAGTACATAGAAAATATCCAACAGCATACCCTCTTGATAGCACACACAAAAGAAAAAAGAAAAAAAAAGTATGAAAAATGAAATAGCAGCCTTCCATAAAGGCCTTGTGTTCTTTTTTAAACATTTTTAAAATTTTTTATTTATTATTATTTTTTAAATTTTATGTGTATTGTGTGTATTGCCTGCATGTAGGTAAGTGCACCCATGTCATGCAATGCCCAAGGAGGTCAGAAGAGGCTGTCGGATCCCCTGGGACTGGAGTTATAGACAGTTGTTAGCTGTCATGTGGGTGCTGGGATATGAACCCGGGTCTTCTGCAAGAATAACCAGTGTTCTTAACCACTGAGCCATCTCTCCAGCCCCCTTGTGTTCTTTTCATCTTTAACAACTCAAGTATTTGTGTGATAAGAATTGGCAAATTAAACTGACAAATTGATTAAAACTGAGGACAACAAGTTCATTACCTAATTATACACAGTATACACTCATCTTGGAGCTGAAGTGAAAAGAGCTCTCAAGCATGCTTTAACTGGTTGGCAGAACAGAAAACCTACAAGCAGGGATAATGTGTAGTTAGGTTTCGATGCAGTTTCTAAAAAGCTAAATGAACAAGGACTTGCCATTGCCTGGCATGAACCCTGAGCAGCTGGGGCCTTTTATTGGTCTGGCCTTCAGATAAAGGTTCTTTTGGAGGACCACGGGCCATAAACTCCAGAAGTTTAGGGTTTTGTTTTTGTTTTTTTTTGTTTGTTTGTTTGAGACAGGTGTCACTCTGTAGCCTGGAACTCAGTTGTAGCTCAGGCTAGCCTCAAACTCATGGCAATCCTTCCTGCATCTACTTTCTGAGTGCTGGGACTACATGCATAAACCACTGTGCCTGACTGTTTCAGAGGTATTTAATAAATCAGGAAACATTCATGACAGAATGGTCTCAATCTATCAGAACCAAAGGGCCACTTCTTTCTTAGTGCTTTGAGTTGTTTTTCTTTTTAAAATTTTATTTTAGTTTATGTGTATGAGTGTATTGCCTGCATGCATGAAAGTATACCATGTGTGTGCAATGCCCATAGAAGAGGGTGTCGGACCCCTGGAACTGGAGTTTGGGATGGTTGTTAGTCACCATGTGGGTGCTGGAAATTGAGCCCAGGTCCTCTGGAAGAACAGCAAGTGTTCTTATCCACTGAGCCATCTCTCCAGCCCCTTCTTTTCACTTTTTAAGACAGGGTCTCACTATGTAGCACTAGTTGGCCTGAAGCTTGCTATGTACAACAGGCTGGCCTCAAACTCACCTACCTCTGCCTCCTGAGTATTGAGATTAAAGGCGAGTGCCCAAAGAATTAGCATTCATTTCCTGCTAGAGCTTTAAGTTATCAAATCAAGATTGCTAAGGATTTTCTGAAAACTAGATGAAAGGGTAAGAGAGATGAATCAGCACAAGAGAGCTGACTGTTGTTGCAGAGGACCTGGGTTCCATTCCCAGCACCCACAGCCCAATTTCAGGGGATCTTAGGCCTTCTGACTGCTGCTGGCACCTGCGTACACATGGTGCACATAAACTCATGCAGGCACATATAAGAAAAGAAAGGAAGAAAGAAAGAAAGAAAAAGAAGGAAAGAAAGAAGAAAGGAAGGAAGAAAGAAAGAGAGAGGGAGAGAGAAAAAAAGGAAATAGTGGAGGAACAACCCAAGGTAAAAGCAGCAAAGAATTTTGAGACAGGATCTTCTTGTAGCCCCAGCTTTCCTGGAACTCACTATGTAGATCAGGCTGGCCTTGCTCTCACAGAAGTCCTCAAAACCACTGCCTCCCAAGTGCTGGGATTAAAGACGTGTGCCACCACATCCAGCTTTGTTTCCTTGTTTGAGACAGGGTCTCAGGAGGCTGGCCTCAAACTCACTATGTATGACTTTCAACTCTGATTCTTCTGCCTCCATGACCCAGGTGCTAGGACTGCAGGCCCTGTACCACCACAGCTGGCTTGTGAGGTACTAAGGATCAAACCCAGGGCTTCATGCATGCTATGTAATTACTCTGCTAAGTGAGCCATATCCCTAGCCCCAGAAAAGAATGCATTGTTTGCAACAGTGGGACAGGTTCCTTATTTCCAAAATACCACAACTGCCCATCCGCAACCATCCGTATGGAAACAGAGTCTTACAGGCTCCTGGAACCTTGCTTATATGAACCTACAGCAATGGTGTCATAAGACCCATGGGTGCACAAGACCCGTGGAAACTCAAGTAGACAAAAATCCAGCATAGAACTGGGGAGATGGGCAGCAGGCCCCAACCTCAGCCAAGGAAATATTGGCAGTTGATTACTGCTAGGTGAGGGAGAGTTGAACTTTAAGGGGGTGACTTTAAAGGCTGACTAGACCCCAGCGAATGACCTTGCTTGAGGGATGTCTAGGTACACTAACTTGACTCAATAGGCCTTAAAATAAATGACAGAATGCATGAAATCTGGTGGGGGATGGCTTTTTGGAGAATGCGGATGGGAGAGGGTATAAAGATGATTAAGATGTTTTGTATGAAATACAAAAATTCAATAAAAATACACAAAAAATTAAAAAAGCAGAAAACAAAACAAAACAAAAACAAAAACCCGAGCAGACAAACTAAAACTATTTAAAGCCACTTCAAGGCAGTAGAGTTTTTAAAATCTCATTTAGACTTTCAGCCAGAACAGGTTGGTGGCTGGAAAAGTGGAAGACAGACCAATGAGTTCCTGAGGAGTTCCAGGTAAAGGATGACAGACTTTGGAACATCTGCACACTAATCTGAGTCCCTTTGGTTGTCTGCTGTGGTAGATGACATGCCCCACAGACTCCACTCCTTAAAGCTGAACTACATAATAGAATCTGTTAATGATACACTAGTGAGAACTGGGGTGGACCTGGGAAAGCCTTTGCCAACAGAGGACTGGGATGCAGGCTGGTATCAGAGAGTACATGCAGCTATCATTCTGTGCCCAGATGGCATGTCTTGTGGAGAGTGGGGACTGGCCAATTAAACGAGAAATTAAGTTCAAGGGAATAATTTAGGCAGGATCTCTATAACACTCACCTCATGCCAGCAGCTGTACATGATGGTATATACCCTCTCTGAGGCCAGATGAGGCCTGTAGAGACGTAGGCCTTGAGCAATGTGTTCAGCGGTCTCACTGTTACTAAATCTCTCATATGGCATTTTCCCCAGGGAGTAAATTTCCCACATTAAAACTCCTAGAAGATGAAAAAGTATATTAAGTCAGTTAGCAGTCTTTTGGAATAGTGAGGGTCCTAATCTATCCAGATGAACCTCAAAGATGAGAATGAGCTGATTTCCTCCTCTGTGCATTTTGCATTTATATAGACTTCTGCTATAGTTCTGGCTACACTGATGGCTATCTGCATTTCACTAGACCATTCAGCGACTTTAGAAGAGAGGCTGCATCTTATTGTTTCGGCTGTTACTGGATCTGGCAGCGTGACTAGTACATAATTAGTATTCAAAAGCTTTTGGGTATTGAATGAGTTGTTTCCCAGGATATACTGTAAATTCTAAGAAGACAGGGATTATGTTGAGCTTACTATGTGTGTCCTCAGAAACCCCTGAGGTTCCTGACACATGGTAAGCACCCCCTGAAGATTAGACGAATGAAAGCAAGAACAATCTCTCTGTGCAGGATGCAAAATTGAACATTCCCATTACATTATCTTCCTTTGAGTTGTAATCTGGATTATCTCTCTATCTCTCTGCCTCTCTCTCTCTCTCTCTCTCTCTCTCTCTCTCTCTGTCACAGCATACATGTGGAGGCCAGATGACAACCTCAGGTATTGGTCCTTGCATTCTACTTTGTTTGAAACAGCATCTCTCTTCTTGTTTTTTGGTACATTAACAAAATTAGCTGGCCTATGAGCTTCTGGTGGTTCTCCTGCCTCTGCCTCCCATCTCCTGGCAGGGGCATAGTGGGATTACAGACACCCATGGTACTGTATCCAGCTTTTGTGGGGGTTCTGGAGATTTGGATTCAGGTCATCAGGCTTGCATTTACCCACTGAGCCATCTCCCCATCCGAATCTGTATATTCCTGTCTACTTACCAAAAGCCCAAATGTCAGATTTGCTGCTGAACTTGCTATACATAAGGACTTCTGGTGGAGACCACCGAACTGGAAATTTGGAGCCTACTGAGCTGGTGTATTCGTCATCCAAAACGTACCTGTAAGGGAGTCAAGACTTGTTACTGTTAGGATTTGGGCTGCTTGAGATTTGCATAAGTCTTCTTGGCACACTCCTAAGGGCTACATAAATACATGTTTACAGTCTTTCTCAAAAGTCCCTGCTGGCCAGCCAGTGCCTTCAACAAATGTTACTTTTAACAAGATCCATGTTTCATTTTTTTCTTTTAAAAAAGTATTCATTTGCCTTTTGAGGGATCGAACCCAAAGCCTTGCACATGCTAGACTGGCACCCTATTAATGAGCTACATCCCTGATCCTTTCTTTTTTATTTTTATTTATTTTATTTTTCAATATATTATGTGTATGAGTGTATTGCCTGCATATATGTGAGGGCACCCAATGCAATGCCGTGGGCAGAGATCAGAAGAGGACTTTGGTATCTTTTATCCCTGATCCTTTTTATAGTTTTTTTTTTTTAATTTGAGACAGTCTCACTGACTTCCCCAGGCTATCCTTAAACTTTTGATTCTTCTGCTGCCTCAGCCTTCAGAGTAGCTGAGATTACAGGCCTGCATCACCAGGCCTAGCTCATATCTTGAGTTCTTATTTGGCTTTCCTGATTGAAAATGCAGTTACAATAAAGATAAACTGTAATAAAACCTAATAGGTACTCCTTTCCTCTTCTCCACAGCCCTTTCCTTTGTCTGCTTTCTTTCTTAACATTTTTTTATTCTGCAGTTGCCATTGGAGGTTAGACCAAAGAAATAATAAAGTTAGCAGTTTAACAGATCAAGATAAGATATTGGAGAAATAGCTTACAGCAGCAGGAGGAGGAAAAGAAGGAGGAGGGGGTGAGGAGGAAGGAGCAGAGATAAAGAACTGGGGATAGAACATTAGTGGAGGAGTCTGGGGTGGTGACTCATGCCAGTAATCCCAGGACTCCAGAAACTGAGACAAGACGCTAAGGGAGGATGCTGAGGCAGGATTGCTGTGAGTTCAAGACCAGTCTGGGCTACAGAGTGAGCTCCAGGCCAGTTTGGGAAACTCGAAAAACCCAAAAGGTAAGAAATAAAATGAGGCCGTGCATCATGACAGCACTACAATTTATTGCCAGCACTACAGAGGCAGAGGCAGGTGGATCTCTATGAGTTTGATGTCAGCCTGGTCTACATGGTGAGGTACAGGCCAGCCAGGGATACATAGTGAGACCCTGTGTCAAAAAAAAGAAAGAAAAGAAAGAATATAAGAGTTAAAGAACTGACTTAAATCAGAATAAGAAAAGGAATATGCAGATGGTAGGAAACACCAGAATGAAAATAGAAAAAAGAAACAAAGGGATTAAAAATTATAATGCATCCCTATGTTTGTACTGTGCTATTTTTACAATATATTTTATTAAATTTTTTTACACTTCATATAATACATGTTAATCAGATTTAGACCCCCTCCCTATCTGCACTCCCCCATAAGTCCCCCGCAGCTCCCCCACCAGATTTCATGCATTCTGTCTTGTATTTTAAGGCCTATCAAGTCAGGTTTGTGTCCCCAGATGTCCCTCAGTGTAAGTTCATCTACTGGAGCCTGGTCATCACTTACTTAAAGAAGACCAACACCAACTCTCCCCCACCCAGCAGTGATTGGCTGCCAATAGTTCCTCAACTAAGGTGGGGCAATAATCTCTATTTTTGCTTTTAAAAAGGTCAATATGAAGTCAGGTGTGGGTGGCACATGCCTGTAATCTAGCAGTAGAAAGCCGAGGCAGGAGAATCATGAATGTGAGAGCAGGTAGCATGGACTACACAGCAAGACCCTTTCTCAGAAATAACTAAATAAGATGAAAAAGGCACACTCACCTAGACAGGCCGAAGTCAGACACTTTAACCACTCCTTGATCATTTACCAAACAGTTTCTAGCCGCCTATAATGCAACAGATACCAGTGAGACTGCATCCCTGGCACACAGGTTTAAGACAAAGTTTCTGTCGATCAGTGAAATGAAACT
The DNA here is from genome assembly GCF_000622305.1 of Nannospalax galili. Classification (NCBI taxonomy): domain Eukaryota; kingdom Metazoa; phylum Chordata; class Mammalia; order Rodentia; family Spalacidae; genus Nannospalax; species Nannospalax galili. The sequence goes on along the minus strand of NW_008351466.1, from coordinate 771,102 downwards.
GAGACTAATCGCCATCAGCTGAAGGCACTTTTCCATCTAATAGGAATTAGTTGATGCCACTGTGTATGTGTGTGTGTGTGTATACATGTGTGTTGTGTTCTGTTGTGTGTGTGGTGGATAAACATGTTCATGTGTGCCTGCAAGTGTGCATGAAGCTGTGCACATGTATTTTTGTGCATGGGGAGGCCAACGTTGACTGTCTTCCTTGATCATCCTCCAGTTTATTTCTTGAGACAGGATCACAAAACTGAAGTACATCAATTGGGCTTGGATAGCTGGCCAATGGACTCCAGGCATCTGTCTGTCTCCTCCCAATACCCCAATTCTGGGGTTACAGACATGTGTCACCATGTCTGGCTTTTACGTGGGTGCTGGGGATCTCAATGCAGGTTCTCATGTTTACTTCAAAGGCACTTTACAAATAGAACCATTGTCTGTTGGAATTAAGGCTGAAGACAGTGGACTGACTCACCACTAGGACAGAGGCACACTTAACTTGTGTTTTCTAGAGAAAATTAAAATCATAGCAGTTGTAACCCTCCTCTACAGTGTGTGGTGCTCATTTCACCCCTTTTAGCCCCACCCCAATCCATCTGAGGTCCCACCAGGTCTCGGTGAAGGAACTGCTTCGACTCCAAGTATTCCATTGCTTCACAGACATCCTTGCACATCTCCAGCAACTGCTGAGTCTGGAAGCGGTGGCGCATCTCCCTCAGGTAGTTCAAAAGGCAGCCATTGGCCATGTACTCAGTGATGATGAAGATGGGCCGCTGTTTGGTGCAGACTCCGTACAACTGCACCAGCTTCTCATGGGAAAGATTCCTACAGGAGAAGCAAGGAGGTAGTCCTCCCCTCTTGCCTCTGCAGACTAGTCATAAAGGGGCAGGGGAGCAAAGGGGTTGGCCTAAGATAGAGCATCAGATAAGTTACCATAACAGCAAGGTTACTTTTCTCTTTTCCACTGTGAACCCCCAAAGTGCCTTATATGTGAGGAAGAGCAGGGATTTGGAGCCTATCAATTGAACAGGAAACAAGCCCAGGGCTAACAAAACAATAAGGCAAAATTACAATCATCCTTTCTTTGAAAGGCTCATGCTCTACATCTACTCCCAAATGCTACTGGGATGGGCCACATAATGCTCGACACTATTCTTAACCAGTATCTATGTCAGAGAAACGATTACCTGAGCAGTCAGAACTCCCACCAAAGATTAACCTCGGGCCCTGATCTCATATTTCTCTCATTGTAAGTGATCTTAGACCACTCTTCCTACAACCGAATTGAGAGTTGAGTTTGGGGATGTAACTCACATCATGACTTTGGCTTCTTCAATGAACTCATCCTCAGACATGGAGCCTTCTCTGATCATCTTGATGGCCACGTCATACTGGCCTCTCCATTTCCCATATTTCACTACCCCAAATTGTCCAGTCCCAAGCTCTTTCAAAAAGGTCAGGTCCTTTGGATCGATTTCCCATGATCCTGTCAACAAAGTCTTGGTGTGATTCTTTGGGGAAGGCATATATTCCCTACTAGGGAAGAAATGGGAAATGCAGCAAAGGGATTCTCAGGAGTACTAATCTACATTTACTTGGGTAAATCTCAGGGGGTGGGGGTTACTAGCTGGAGGAATCTGGGCTTTTAAGTACAAATTCATCATATTGAAGGAGTTAAACTAAACAGCCTTCCAAAATCCATTTATGATTATGTTAGTAATGACAGTTAATTAACTCAGAAATGATGTTGAAAAAAATGTTAAACACTTAAAAATAACTGGTGAGGTGACTCAGCAGGTAAAGGTGCTTGCCGTCAGGCCTGACGACCTGATTTTGATACACAGAATCCACATGGTGGAAAGAGAGAACTGTTGTTCCACAAATTGTCCTCTGATTGCCACACAAATAAATAAATGTAAAAATTAAAATACAACCCCAATCAATTCCTCTTCCAGTTCCAGTAGGAACCACTAGAGGGAGAAAAATCATTAAATAAATAAATGCCTTGACCTAAGAACACTCTGTAAGGCAATGTCTACAGACATAACTCTTGTAACTAACTGCCAGTGATCCCAACCCAAGAGAAATAAGCAGTTACCATAGCCCAGGCCCGCAGTAGAAGGCGCATTTTTGTTTTGTTTAGACACTGGGTATTTCAGCCTGGATATGAGTCCTGAAACAGAGAGGTCACATGGTCAGCACTGCATAAGGGATTCCTTGCACATCATCACTCAAAGCCTAACAATTCTAATATGAATCTTTCTAGCTCATTTTGAATCCCAGAAGATCTCCACAGACATTGTTTTCTGAAAGTTTCTCCCCTCACAAAAGTTTTTGGGATCAAAAAAGAGAAAACACTAATTGAAATATACTCTATTGCTGAGTATAGTGATTTACAACTGGAATTTTAGCACCCTGGAGACTGAGGCAGGAGAATTTCTGTGAGGTCAAGGCCAACCTTGGCTACATAGCAAGATAAGGTCTTGACCTTATCTCAAAATCAAATAAAAATAGAAATTAAAATTCCTGAAAAATGCAAAGAAAAAGAAAGTATCTAACTTGTATGTTAATTCAGGACAAGGAACTCAACTTACTGTGCTTGCTTCTAGAACTGAGTGAATTGCTGGGTGCACACTAGGAACATGAATAACTGCTAATGAATACTTTCTGGTTCAATTAGTCACTAGCCTCTTCGTTATCTTTCCTTAGCAATGAGCATCAGTAAACAAGTAAGGCTGAGTCAGGAGAATCATGAGTTCAAGGGCAGCCTGCGCTACAGAGTTGTAGGCCAGCCTGAGTAACATAGTGAGACTCTGGGTCAAAATGAAAAGTAAAACCAAAAAAAAAAAAGCTGGAAGTATATTTCCATAATCAAACACTTGCCTAGCATGTTCCAGGACCAGGGTTCGATCCCCAGCACTATATTTAAAAAGTAGAAGGCTAGAGAAATGGTTCACCAGTTAAGAATTGGTTGTGCTCTTCCAGAGGACTTGAGTTCAGTTCCCAGCATCCATGTTAAGTGGCTCAAAACTACCCAAAACACCAATTCCAGGGGGAAGTAATGCCTCTGACCTCCGGAGGCACTTGTACTCAGACACATATACTCAGATACATAAACATATATGTAATTAAAAATAATAAAAATAGCTGGGTGTGGTGGTCACACCTTTAATCCTAGCACTCGGGAGGCAGAGGCAGGTGGATCTCTATGAGTTTGAGGCCAGCCTGGTCTACATAGCAAGTTCCAGGCCAGCTGGGGCTACAGGGAGACCCTGTCTCAAAAAAACCAAAACCAAAACCCCAAAAAACCCTCCTACACATAATAAATAAACAAATAAATAAATTAATTAATTAAATTAAATAAAAATAGGGGCTGGAGAGCAATTAAGAGCACTGTTTGAATCCCAGCAACCACATGGTGGCTAACAATCATCCAAAGCTCCAGTTCCAGGGGACCTGACTCCATCTTCTGACCTCTACAGGCATTGCACATCATGGGTGCACCTACCCATAAGTAGGCAATACACTCATACACATAAAATAAAAATAATAAAATATTTTTAAAATAATAAAAATAAATATTTTTGAAAAGATAGAAGTCAGTCCCTATTGGGTGCAAAGTCGAACTGTCTCTTGCCTAGCACTCTATCTAGCATGACAGGTTTATTTCCATAGCTAATTCATCCTGCCCTGTGTGGCTGTTCTTCCTCTCATCTCTCTGTCTTGACTTGTGCCTCCTGTTTCTAACAGCCTGCTCAGTTGTCTCAGGTACTCACCTGCAGAGTTGTGCTGATGGTAGTTAATGAGCTCAGGGATCGTGCTGAAAAGGTGTTTCTCAGCCAAGTAATACTGGCTCTGAGGTGTGGAACACACAACATAATGGCGTATCACCCCTTGAGGGTCCCTGAAGAAATGGATGTTTAGTCAGTAACTTGGAAACAAGGGTTAGAAAAATACAAAAAGTGGAGTGAGATGAGTTTTGAATTTAAGGCAGTGGAAGTGGAAGAGGCAACTCATTAGGGTGTACTGGGAGGGCACCCTTGGCCATTTACCCACGGGCCTTGGAACAGTAACACTTACCCTGTAGACTTAGCAAACACAGACACAGTATATTTTCCAGCTTTGCTGGAATCTCTGACGATGAAGCCTCCTTCTTTTCCCTGAAACAACAACAGGTGAAGGTGTTCCCCAGTTCTGGACTTTCATTTACTGTGCACACAGAATGCCCATTGCTTGTGGCCTGTACTCACCTCTTTTTAAAAAATTTTATTTATTTTTATGTATTTTAGTATTTTGCTTACATGTTTGTAAGTGCACCACATATGTACTGGGAGAGGTCAGAAGAAAGCATCAGATCCCAGATTCCTGCCCCTGTACTCACCTCTTGTTTTAGTAGTTGCTCGGCTTGACTCCGGGTCATGTGCTTGGAATACCACCTGTGAAGGGAGAGGGCTTGAGTGACTTCTAGCCTTGTCTAAGTGGCTTGGAGGTTAGAGTACCCTTCAGGGCTCACTAGTTCATATGATTCCATCAATCATTCAAATGTTATCAAGGATCTATCATGCACACTGTACACAGAACATCTTGCCCACACTCAGGTTGGCAATGAGGGCTCATGGAAATGGAGAGGGCAGACAGGGAGCAGTGCTTACAGAGAAGGTGTTAGAGACTGGGTCACTCAAGAAACTCGACTTCAGTGGTGAGGGAAGAAAGTACCCTAGCTCAAGTTTGGTGTTTTTATGCATTCAAATGTTTCCCACGATGGTGTCAGTTCTTTAAATGTAATTCTTCTGAATTTGGCAGTATGAAAACCTGCCCAGCAGGACTTGCGGGGGTGTGACACAACAAGACACAGACACTAACTTGGCATGGTGGCATCATGTGACCGAGTTGTTACTAATTTAAATATGTATCTTGAAATAAACGAAGCTTGTTGAAAGTATCAAAAAGTATATACTGTGTTTTGTTCCTCCTGGAAGACTGTGTGCTGAGAACATAAGCATACTCACTCATACATTTCTATGGAGTCTTCTGCTTCAGTGATGTAGTTACTAGGGATGTAGCCTTCCTGTCTGTAAAAGAAACAATACAGATTACACAGTACTTCGTCATCCTCAGGGACACAAATTTCTAGGCCCACTTCCTTGAACTTAAAACCAATCTCAAATGGAGATATAAACATATACATGTATTATGGCCTTCCCACAGAAATGAATATGTCTCTGATGCCTGGTTAGTCCAGTGAATGTTGGTGATTCTCAACCTTGGCATTGTATGTATGTGCATCTGAGGGGTGACAGAGACTACATGCAGAGCTGTATGCTGGGGAATACTTGAAGAGAGAGTATTCACTGTGCTATGGGAGTAGCCATCTCTGGTCCACGGGACAGGGGAATCATGATGCAGTATGTTGTGTTGGGTAGAATGGGCAGGCACTACATATGCTCTGCTAGGGTGCATACACTCACTCATTTTTTTTGGTCCTTTTTTGACACAGGGTCTCCCTGTAGCCCCAGCTGGCCTGAAACTCACTGTGTAGACCATATTGACCTTGAACTCAAAGATACCCGCCTGCCTCTGCCTCCAGAGTGCTGGGATTAAAGGGGTGCGCTACCACCCTTGGCTTACTCACCCATTTTTATCTCGTGCTCGCCACCATGGTAGGTTGCTCTCCTCCAAGATAAAATATTCCTCACCCTTTCGCAACTGCAAATCATTTGCATTCATTGGCATGTAATCATAAAGGGCCACAACCTTTTTCAGCTCACTTGTGGAGACTGGTGCTGCTGTTGGCTCAGGGGGGAGTGGTTTTTTCAAGATCTGTGTAGTTAGGAGAAAAAGTAATTGGGGGAGGTGGTTAGCGAGTCAGCACATACTGTCCTCTTTTCTTCCAACCCTCTGGTTTACCAAATCAGGCATAATAAAATTTTTGGTCCGCATCCATGCAACAACCATCTTAGGCACACATGAAGATCACCCAGGGAGTGTTTTAATACTCTTATCCAGAAAGTGTTTGTATTCTAGAGTCAAAGCCAGGAAAGCTGTTTGGCACTAAACGTGCATGGTAGCAAGTGACGCTGAACCTCAATTTTCTTCCTTACAAAATAAGCATGGTAATACTTTCTAAACCTCAGAATGGAGTTGAAAATCAAGTTTTTTATTACAGTTATTTCTTTATTTTGGGGGAGAGTGCACACATGTCACAGTGCATGTGCGGAGAACAAAGGACAACTTTTGAGAGCTGGTTCTCTCCTTCTACCATGAGAGTCCCAGGAATCAAAGTCAGGTTGTCAGGCTTGGTGCCAAGTATTTTTATCCACCAAGCCAAACCATCTCTCAGTCCCCCGACCCCCGCCCAATCATATTTTGAAGTGAGATGTTTGCCATGGTGGGACATGACTGCAATCTCAGCATTCAGGAGACAGAGGCACATAGATAGAGTATGAGGCAAGCCAGGCATGGTAGACACACCTGTAAGATCAGCACTTGGCAGGTGGAGGCAAGAGGATCAAGAGTTCAAGATCATCCTTGATCCTGTCTCCTTCAGAGAGAGAGAGGGGGGAGAGAATATCTTGGGATAGATAGTCTGTATCTCAAAATAAAAGAGAGGAAAGAAAGAGGGAGAGGGAGAGGGAGGGAGGGAGAGAGAGAGAGCGAGAGAGAGAGAATGATAGTGTAGGAATGACTTTTATTAATGGACATAATCTGGACTAATGATTTTTTCATTAACTCCAGCAAAACCATGTGTTCTTGGGACCAATGATGGGGCATCTCCTTAGCAACCTCAGTATGATACTCAGCCCAAAAAGATACTAAATGAGGGGCTGAAGAGATGGCACAGTGGTAAAGTTCAGTTCCCAGCAACCATACAGCAGTTAACAACCGTCCATAATTCCAGTTCCAGGAGATCTGTCACCCTTTTCTGACATCCATGGAGATTGCATGACATGGGTGCACTTTTATACATGCAGGCAAAGCATTCATACATATAAAATTAAAATAAGTCAAAAAATTTAGAAATATAGGGGCTGGAGATACAGCTCAGCAGTTAAAAGCATTGACTGCTCTCACAGAGGACCCGGGTTTGATTCCTAGCACTCACAATGGTGGCTAACAACCATCTGTAAATGCAGTTCCAGGGAATCCAATGCCCTCTTTTGACCTCTGCAGGCACTGGACAACATGGGTGCACTTATACAATGCAGGCAATACACTCATACACATAAGATAAAAAAAATAAAATATTTTTTAAAATATATAATGAATGGATGTGGATATGCTTGCAAGTTAACATACTAAAGTGCTGCAAACAGCACACACACCCATTGGAAACAGTGGAGGCTGGGAAGTACGCGTGACCTTGGATGAATGTGAACTAGGGATGAAAAAATCAGAAGGTTGGTGAGGATTAAGGGTGGAGCCAAACTTGAACTTGTACTTCCCCAATGAAGCTGATGATACCAGTATGAATAAATTAGGGGTGTGGCCTGATGGGGTTGGGGTACAGCAGGAGAAACAGGGTTCCAGAGTCACTTCTATCAGCACAGGGTGAGAACACAAACAGCTCCATCTGCACAGGTTGCGGGGACAAGAGAGATCCATCACACAGTTCTGGGAGAAGGAGGGTTCTAATAAATAGCTAGGGGAACTAGCGTCCTCTGAGTTTGGCCCATTCTTAAAAATTTCATTTAAGAGTCAGTCTGTTTGTTCAGGTGATTATGATGTTGGTGTAATAATAAATGTCTCAGTAGTGGTAGAATCTAGAAGTGGATATATGAGTGTTCAGCTCTAAATTCTTTAAACTTTACTATATGTTTGAAAAGACTTTATTAATTTTTTAAAGTAAGTGATTAATTAAAAGGCTGCAAGAGCGACCTGGTAACCCTCTTTTCATTGAAGAGGAAGTCCTAAGAAGATGGGCAAATTCTATCCCTCAGTGTAAACACCAATGAATACTTCCAAGATCCAGGGAAGTCTAAAACTCTGGTGTATTTTCAGGGTTTGACCACAAATTTCCACTTAATCAAAAAATTATGCAATTTCCTTCTATACCTGGTCCTCCTCCGGCGTAGGGGGAAGAGGCTTTTTCGTTTTTCGATGAGAACTCCCAGGTTTTAAGCCTGCAAAACAAGAAGCCAATGATGATGTGGAATGCATTTTAGGAAAGGGCCCAGTGACAGTTTGGTCCTGGACATTGCTGTTGTACACAGTGTCCTTAGGCAAGTCAGAGAAAGAATCTAGGTGCCAAGTCACACAGCTCAGCAGATTTCAGTTCTCATTAACTAATCTCTCCCCCAGTGGTCAAAATGAGCAAATTTGTGTTGTATCCCTGAGTTATCCCCAAGGGTTGATATACCCTTGGGACTGTGATGGAAATAATGTCAAAGAAAGGAGAAATTAGGCTGGCGGCATACGTGCACGTGACACACACACACGGAACTGTGTGCATCCTGATCTCTTCCATTCCTAGGGACGTAGCTACATGAAGCCCTAGGTTTCATACCCAGCACTGCAGACACAAATACATAGACACACAGATTCATGAACATGCGCACACACACACAGACACATATATACACATACACACATAGATGGGAGGGGAATTATGTAGATCAAATCTCTTACTTCCATTCCTGTTCTCCAAAATTTGGCAGCCCATAGCATTTTTGGCTGTTTGAGAACAGCAGAGATACTGCCCGTCAATCCAGAAGCAAGGGTGGTATTTCTGTACCAGGTCACTATTGTACCGGATTACTGTTGTAGGAGAGAAAAAAGAGAGATCACAGAGGACATACCAGAGAACATCCAATTTGCTTGTTTTCCTCTTTGATGGAGGTTGGTGCTGAGCTTCAAACAACTGCTCCCCCCGAACCACCCTGGAGGAAGCAGACAGCAAGCAGCCCAGTTGGTTCATATGACTGTCTTTCCTGTGTGCGTTGACCCAAAGCAGTTCCTGCAAAGTGCTCTTTAGTGATCTATCATGATGAGTATCTCCAGTCAACACGATAAGATTAGCTGATGGCTCCAGAACCCAACGGCAGAGATACTATGTTTTCCCAGTACTCATTACAATTTTCCTGTATGACAGGTGTTGATTATAACCTTTGTTTTTCAAGCTGGGTGTGGTGGTGCATGCCTTTAATCCCAGCACTTGGGAGGCAGAGGCAGGCAGATCTCTGTGAGTTCCAGGCCAGCCTGGCCTACATAGTGAGTTCTAGGTCAGGTGAGGCTACAGGAGGACTCTGTCTCAAAAAGACCAAAAATTAATAATAATAATAATAATAATAATAATATTTGTTTTTCAGACGAGGGCAATAATGTGGCCAGGCCAAACTTATTCTGCATTTCAGTATCCCAATTCCCCAGTTCCCAGTTCCAGTCACTTTTTTCTTGTTTGTTTTTGAGACAGAGTCTCACTATGTAGCCCAGGATGGCCTCAAGCTCATAAAAATTCCCTTGCCTCAGTCTCCCAAGTGTTGAGATAACAGGCATGAGCCACTATGCCCAGATCCTGAGTCACAGGAGAATTTGTAACATATGTTTATAGAATAGTCAGCAGAGCTGAACTTAAGGGAAAATGCAGGTGAGTCTGCATGTAGGAACACTCACACACACACACACACACACACACGCACGCACGCACGCACGCACGCACGCACGCACGTGCACACGCACAGAACTTTCAGGTTCCCAGTGTTCCCAATCATCCTCAGGCCACTGACTGAGGTAGGTGGATTTTTTTTTTGGTATGCTGATTTTGTTACCAGAGATAAACACCATAGCTCCATTTCCTTCCCAGGGCTGGTAAGCTCAAAAAAAATCTTCCAGAAGTCGAAGTAATTTACAGAGTGATTTGCAGACAGGTATGTGTAATTACTGTTCATAATTCAGTGAAACCTTGAGAACCTTAGAATGAGGTGAATTTAAAAAGAATTCAGGAGGGGCGGTGCTGCTGGACAGATGGCTCAGTGGTTAAGAGCACTGGTTGCTCTTCCAGGAGGACCCAGCTTTAGTTCCCAGCATCCACGTAGTGGCTAATAGCTGTCCTTAACTCTAGTTCCAGGGGATCTAACGCCCTCCTCTGGCCTTTGTGGGCATTATACAACATGGGTACACTTACATACATGCAGGCAAAACACTCATACACATAAAAATAAATAAATAAATAAATAATAAATACATTTAAAAAAGCATCCCAGGCTGGGGATATGGCTCACCTGGTAAAAGTGCTTGTTGCTAAAGGCTGAAAACCTGAGTTTCAGTCACTAGATGAAAAAGCTGAATGTGGTGGACGAGATAGGAGTTAAAGAGAGGAGAGTCAAGATGGGTAGTGGAGACAGGAGACTGAGCCTGATGCTTATATATGGAGTAGAAATAAGAGAGACTGTGCCTCAAAAACAAGATGGAAGATAGAGAGATAGATCAGCAGTTAAGAGCAATGACTCCTCCTGCAGCAGACCTGGGTTCAGTTCAGTTCCCAGCACTCATATGGCAGCTAACCACCAACTACTGTTCCAGTTCCAGGGAATCCAATGCCCTCTTCTGGTCTCCATGGGCATTGCAGGCATGTGGTGCACTTACACACATAAAGGCAAAACACTCACACACATGAAACAAAATTAAATAACTCTTTTAAAAAAACAAGACAGAAAACAGACTCCCCAAAAGCTGTCCTCGGAACACGTGCCGTGGCATGTACACAGCCACACATATATACACAATATTTTTGAAAAAGGCATCTAAGCATCATGGTGTCAGACGACCAAGAGAAGGAAACACAGTTGACACAGCTGACAATAGCAAACACTAGGACAAATACCCAGGCTGGTCCAAAAACATGCACATTACTGCTAAGGAGAACAAAACTAAAATATTCCAGTGTAGAAAATAACTCAAGCCTTAAGTGCTTGCTACTCACACTGTACTCCTTTAAAGCTTTGGAGGAGGCCTAGAAGTTCTAAAGGTCATGTTTATTTTGTAGGCAAAAGTAGCATTTTAAAAAGTTCCACCCCCATGTCAGGTGTGGTGGTGCATGCCTTTAGTCCCAGTAGGGAGGCAGAGGCAGATGGATCTTTGTAAGATTGAGGACAACGTGGTCTATATAGTGAGTTCCTGGCCAGCTGGGGCTACCATGTATTACATGCCTGTAATCCTAGCACTTGGAAGGCTGAGGCAGGATGATCACAAGTTCAAGGCTTGGCTGAGGTTGGGAATGTAGTTCAGTTGGTAGAATGCTTATTTAGTATGCACAAGACCCTGGGTTCAGGGCTGGAGAGATGGCTCAGTGGTTAAGAACACTGACTGCTCTTGCAGAAGGCCCAGGTTCAATTCCTAGCATCCATATGGCAGCTAACAAATGTCTGTAACTCCAGTTCCAGGGGATATGATGCCTTCTTCTGACCTCCATGGATATTGCATGACACGGGTGCACTTATACACATGCAGGCAATATACACATAAAATAAAAATAAAATATATATTTTTTAAAAGATCCTGGGTTCAGTCCTCAGCACCTCATAGACCAGGTGTGGTGGCATACACCTGTAATATCAGGTCTCATCTATAATCCCAGGACTCAAGAGGTAGAACCAGAAAGATCAGAAATTCCAGGGCATCTTTGGCTACATAGCAAGTCCGAGGCAAGCTGGAAGTACACAAGACTCTGTCTCAAACAATTAACCAAAATAACAACAAAAGCTGGCATCTTGCTGCTTTTCTTATGGATGTGTGTTGTGTGTGTGTGTGTGTGTGTGTGTGTGTGTGTGTTTGTGTGTGTGTGTGGTGCTGGGGATGAACCCAGGTCCTCAAGCATGCCAGGAAAGTGCTCTACCATTGAGCTACATTTCCAGCCTGTCAGCATGGCTTTCAATATTTTAAAATTTTTTTATTTATTATTTTTATTTTATGTGTACACATGTACTGCCTGCATGTAGGCAAGTGCACCTGTGACGTGCAATGCCTGCGGAGGTCAGAAGAGGCTGTCGGATCCTCTGGGACTGGAGTTACAGACAGTTGTTAGCTGCCATGTGGGTGCTGGGATTCGAACCCGGGTCTTCTGCAAGAACAACCAGTGTTCTTAACCGCTGAGCCATCTCTCCAGCCCCAGCTTTCAATATTTTTAATCACTCTCCCCTGCCTCTCCTCAACCCCGACTTTTCAGTGCTCCTTTCGCTATTGACAAGCTCAGGGTGGTGGCAGTTGTACTACTTATAAATACTTTGAAAAACAATAAAACTAATCAAAACTCTGACTGCCTTTAATTTTTTTGTGAGACAGGTTCTCACTATGCAGCCCTGACTGGCCTGGAGCTCACTATATTGACCAGGCTTGGCTCCCAATGCGTGGATTAATGATATATGCCACTACTCCTGGCATACCTTTAATCATTATCAGGTACTGGTAATTCTAAATAATGTCACTGAAATTCCACCCTACTAGGACTAATTGCTCTGACCACAACCACCTTCTGCCTCCTCTCCACCATACCATTCCATTCATCAAGGACTTTTAAATTTTTTTATTTATTTTTGTGTATGAATGTTTTGCCTGCATGTATTTAAGTGCACCTGTGTTGTGTGATGTCCACAGAGGCCATAAGAGGGCACCAGATCCCCAAGAACTGGAGTTATCAAAGGTTGCTAGTTAAGACCCTCAGATCCTCTGTGCCTTCTATAGGACTGGGCACCAGTAAACGTCACAAGAATATTTAACAATTGGAGACTCTAATAAACTAGTCTATGATTATATGCTAATGAGCGGAAATAAGGTTTCTTGCCCCCTCCATTCCTACCATATTCATTAAGAATCCTCCCAGCAGGGGCTGCAGAGATGGCTCAGCAGTTAGGAACACTGACCGTTCTTGCAGAAGACCCAGGTTCGAATCCCAGCACCCACAAGGCAGCTAACAACTGTCTATAACTCCAGTTCTAAGGGATCCAATAACCTCTTCTGCCTTCCGCAGGCATTGCATGATACGGGTGCCCTTACCTACATGCAGGCAATACTACACATACACATAAAATAAAAATAAATTTAAAAAAAAGAATCCTCCAAGCAGAGCAAAGCGTGACAGCCATGCCTGTAATCCCAGCCCTTGGAAGTTTGAGGCAGAAGAATTGGTAATTCAAGGCCAAACTTCTAGGCTAGTCTGGTCCCTAAAACAACAACAACAAATAACCCCTCTTACATTCCCAAATAGTATCTGTTTCTTAAGACATCTCTTGGGTCTCGTTATGTATCTCAGTGGCAGAGTGGTTGTTTAGCATGTGACCTTGCTGGCTCATGGCTTGTAATCTCAGCATTCAGGAAGCTAAAGCAGGGGGGTTGCCATAAATTTGAAGTCAGCCTGGGATGCAGTGAGTTCTAGGTCAACCTGAGCTACAAAGTGAGACCATGTCTCAAGAGGAAAAAAAAGCAAAAGAGCAACAACAAAAAAGGAGTCTCTTGAAGATCCCTTCTTTTCCTGTTTTTAATTTTTTTGTGTGTTATGTGTTTTGCCTGCGTGTATTAGACGTGAATCATCTACATGCAGTGCCACAGGAGGCCATAAGAGGGAGCCAGATCCTCTGGACCGGAAGTTAGGGACAGTTATGAGCTGTCATGTAGAGGCTTGGAATCAACCCCAGGTACTCTGCAAGAGCAGCCAGTGCTCTTAACCACTGAGCCATATCATATCTCTAGCCCCAGCAACCCTTCTTTTGTTGGCTATCTAGAGCTGGTATTTCTTGCTTCTTGGAAGAGGATTACAAAAGCAGTCAGAAGGGCTTAGGGGAGACTGCTTTCTTAAGCAATGCACAGGTGCACTGTCAGGGAAGCACCAATGGCTGGTACTTAATCTCTGAGTACTTGATAGGTTGATCTAATCTATTCATGTTATTAGGAGAATGTCTAAAATTCTTTTTCAGACATGCATGACTTACTCTTCCCCATATATGTCACTGAGGCTTTGTCTGTGCCATTATTCCATTCATTTTGGTGAGGTCAGGATGATGATGATGATGATGATGTGTGTGTGTATCTTTAAATTATTTATTTTTATTTTATGGGTATGAATATTTTGTTTTGCATATAGGTGAGTGTACTACATGCACGTAATGCCCATAGAGGGTAGAAGAGGGTGTCAGATCCCCTGAAACTGAAGTTACAGATGGTTGCTAGCTGCTGTGTGGGTGCTGGGAACTGAACCCCATTCCTCTGCAAGAGCAGCACGTGCTCTTAACCACTGAACCATCTCTCCAGTCCCAGGATGTGATATTTGAAGTTCAGTTAAGATAGGATTTATTGAGCTTGACCAGAGAGTCAAGAATGACTGTAGGTTTGAAGTATATAGTTCAACAATACAGCATGTACTTAGCATGAACAAAGCCCTGGTTTTACTCTTCTCCCACCAAAAAAAGTGTAGGCAAATGCTGTTGGCATAATATAGACCTGTCCACTATCATATTCAAGGAAATGGAAGGAAAGAGTCCATAGCTAAACCCCAGGGATAAAACCATTGCATGGAAAATGACATTGAGAAAAATACTACAAACCAGGTGTAGTGATACATATCTGTAATCCTACCAATAGAGAGGCTGAGGCAGGAGGATTGCCACAATTTCAATGTCAGCCTAGGCTACAGATTGAGATACTACCTCAAAAACAAAAACAGAGAACACTTGCTGTTCTTGCAGAGGACATGGGTTCCATTCCCAGCACTCATATGGGGACATACAACCACTTTTAACTCCGTTCCAGGATATCCAATGCTCTCTTCTGGCCTCAGCAGGCACTGCATGCATGTAGTGTGTACAGGAAAAACACTCATACACAAATAATAAAAATAGGGACTGGAGAAATGGTTCAGTGGTTAAGAGTACTTGCTGCTCTTGTAGAGCACCCAAGTTCAGTTCCCAGCACACATATGGCAGTTCCTTATGGCTTCCAAGAGCACTCACTACACAACACAACAGGTTTGGATACATACATGCAGGCAAAACACTTAAAATAAAAATAAATAAATCTTTAAAAATTATAAAAATAAAATATTTTTAAAATAAAAGAAAAAAAGTGTGTGGGGGGAAGGGGAGGCGTGAGATGGCACAGCAGATAAAGGCATTTGCAACCAAGCCTGATGACCTGAATTTGATCCTCGGGTTCCATATGGTGGAAGGAGAGAACAGACTCCCACAAGGCAAGTTGTCCTCTGACCTCCACAGTCATTCCATGGTGAGTGCCCACACACATGTGCACACAAAGTAAATCAATAAAAATGTGATTAAAAATTTTTAAAGGAGGCTGGAGAGATGGCTTAGCAGTTAAGAGCACTGGCTATTCTTCCAGGATTCACTTCCCAACATCCACATGGTGACTAATAACCCTCTGTAACTCCAGTTCCGGGGGGTCCAACACCCTCTTCTGGCCTCTGTGGGCATTGCATGACATGAATGCATTTACATTCATGCAGGTAAAACACTTATACATATAAAATAAAAATATATAAACCAAAAATATTTATTAAAAAACAGAAAAAGGGGGCTGGAGAGATAGCATAGTGGTTAAGAACACTGACTGTTCTTGCAGAAGACCCAAGTTCGAATCCCAGCATCCACATAGCAGCTAGCAACTATCCATAACTCCAGTTCCTGGGGATCCGACAGTTTCTTCTGTACTCCACTGGCATTGCACAACATGGATGCACTTACCTACATGCAGGCAATACACACATACACATAAAATAAAAATAATAAATAAAATTTTTTAAAAAACACAGAAAAAGAAAGAAAAGAAAAATAGCAGCTGGATATAAAGTATGTGAGATCCTACTTCACTTTTTCTTTTAATTTGCTTTTTTAAAGCAGGATGTGTATGTCTATGTGGGTATGTGCATATGAATTCTTGTTTGCAAAGGCCAGGGGTGATATATACTCCAGGAGCTGGAGTTACAGGCTGTTGTGAGCCACCTGATGTGGGTGCTGGGAACTAAAGTTCTCTAAGAGCAGTATGCGTTCTTAACTGCTCAGTCATCTCTACAGCCCCATCTGAATTCGTGCTTTAAAAATTAAGTGATAGGATAAACTCCATCCCTAGGGGCTCCAACACCCTCTTCTGACCTCCATGGGTACCTGCACACATGTAACATATATTCACATAGACAAAGACACACACACACATAAATAAAAATAATAAAAATAAATCTAAAAATTTAAGGTATAGCTTTCATGGGATAAATTACCCAAATCTAAGGTGTACAGCAAACCACATTTGTCTACAATTGCTTAATTCACGTGGATTCAGTACTTTAGAAGGCTCTGCAGTGCCCCTTTTTTATTAATTTCCCTCCATCAATAACCAGCATTTGGATGAGGTCTCTTTTACATGTTAGTGAATTCTACTCGGTGCTTTTTAAAACAAATGAAGGATAGCATTGCTAGAATGGTACTTGATGGTTCCCAGACTAGCTCATGTTTGTCATTGCTAGCACATAGGACCCTCCAGAGATTGTTAGGACTTTCATCTGCATCTCCATACTTATTTGTCAGAAGGTGCTTATGCTTTGACTCTTTTGCAAGTCCAAACAGGTTTGATAAGACATTCTCCTGGGGAGTGGGGGGTACCCCCAGCAAAATAGAAGAGAATGCAAGATTGCACTTAGCCACACTGTCTACCAACCACTAACAACCCCACTGAAGTGACAGTTTTTCTGTTACCTTAGCTTTCTGTTTAGCCTGTTGTAATTTTGCTTAATAGCAAAACTTAGCTAACATGGTAAGATTAATATCTTAGTAAATCAGGCTTGAAAACTGGATACTCTTACCATGAATATAGTGGTACTCAAAAAACATTTGTTGGAACCAGGCATGATGGTGCACACCTTTAATCTCAGCACTCAGGAGGCAGAGGCAAGCAGATTTCTGTGAGTTTGAGGCCAGCCTGGTCTACATAGAGAGTTCCAGGCCAACTGAGGCTACAGGGAGATCCTGTTACAAAAAAAAGATTTTAAAAAATTTGTTGGACTATGAACTATGGTGGTTTTGAAGTTAGTGTTCGCGGGGTAAAGGAGCTGCTAACTTGAATGTGTCACAAGTTTCTTCCTCACTTCTCCTCAGCTAGTCTGTTTACTTTCTCCTATTTTTCTTTTTTTAAATTTTGCTTATTTTTTTATTTTATGTGTGTGCGTGTATTGCTTGCATGTAGGTAAGTGCACCCGTGTCATGCAATGTCCGTGGAGGACAGAAGAGGCTGTCAGATCCCCTGGAACTGGAGTTACGGACAGTTGTTAGCTGCCATGTGGGTGCTGGGATTCAAACCCGGGTCTTCTGCAGGAACAACCAGTGTTCTTAACCACTGAACCATCTCTCCAGCCCCACTTTCTCCTATTTCTAAACTAACTTGCTGCCAGCCATCAATGTAGAATCCCAGTGAGTTTTGGGTGTTTACTCCCACAGAAAAGTCAATTCACATATTATTTATCAGTATCTTTCTGCATGAGGTCCAAAAAAGTACAAATACAGATGCCCTCTGTAGTTCTGAGTCAGTCTCTGGGACTACATCTCTGGCTTGTAACAGTAAACTGGTTCTGAGAATGGAGTCTTCAGTCTGAATCCAGGCCCCAGTGCTCATTGGCTATGTGCTCATGAGCAATTATGTCACCTTTTCCAACTTCAGTTCTTTTATTTGGAAGCAGGAGAATGGTAAATCATAAAATTATTGGGAGGATGAAATGAGCCACTATATTTGAAAAACAGCACAGACCCTGGTGTATAGCATATGCTCATAAAATACTCATTATTATTGCTATGAGTCCAAGATTTTTGTGAGAATTAAATGAAATAAATATAAATATAAGCTATTTAGCACACAGTAAAAATTCAGTAAATAAATGGTCCTTTTCTTCTCTTCCTCTTTCAGCTGGAAAGACTTGGTAATTATTATTTGTACTAATCACATTTTTCTTTGGGGGAGTGAACAAGACTGGGAGCGCCAACCCAGTCTTAGATTAGTCTGAGTATCAGAATCTAAATGTTTATTAAGACAAAGGACTGTCATGCAATAACCGAACCATGGCATTATCAGGCTGCCCTCCTTCCTGTTTCTCTAGGCAGCCTTTCCTGATGTCAACTCAACCAGTTAATCTTTTAGTCACTTGACATCTGACTATAGATATATGCATGAGTATATGTGCACACATCCTGTGCTGCAAGCATTTTCAAACAAGTTCACCTTTATCACTCCACAAATTAAAAATTGCACTGGAGAGGGCCAGTGAGATGGCATATCGGGTAAAAGTGCTTGCCACACAACACTGATGACCTGAATGTGATCCTTGGAATCACAGGGGAAGGAGAGAACTGACTCTTGAAAATTATCCTCTGATCGCCACACAAATGTTGTGACACACACAAACACACACACACCTGCCTTCACATACACACACACACACACACACACACACACACAGCTAATCAATCTATCAATCAATCAATTAAAATTTTTTAAAAGATACAAAACTTCATTGGAGAGATAGTGGTGGAAATGGATTGCAAGTCTTTTGTATTATCTTCTATTCATAGAGTGGAACACTAAACCACTGAGACGAAACATACTCTCTCTCCCTCCCACTCTCCTTCCTCCATCTTCCCCTCCTCCCTTTTCTTTGTACCTCCTCTTTCCTTCTCTCTCTTTCCCCTATCTCTTATCACATTTCTTTTCCTTTTGAAAATTACCTGACTTTCAAAACAACTCTTACCATTTTTGAGCTGGTGAATCCAACGCTTTCTCAGTTCTTCAGTTGGGGAGAATACATAGAGCGGTCCTTCATCATATACAACCTGGAATAATGGACACACCAAATTCCAAGGTTAGGATTCAGAAAAAGACCTTGAGACAGTGAATCTTCTTATTGATTTATTTACTTATTTTTCTAATTTATTATTTTTTTATTCCATGTGTATGAATGTTATGCCTGCATGTATGTAAGTGCACCCGTGTTGTGCAATGCCTGTGGAGGACAGAAGAGGCTGTCAGATCCCCTGAAACTGGAGTTACAGACAGTTGTTAGCTGCCATGTGGGTGCTGGGAATTGAACCCTGGTCTTCTGCAAGAACGGTCAGTGTTCTTAACTGCTGAGTCATCTCTCCAGCCCCTAGTTAGCTATTTTTATTTTATGTGTATGAGTGTTATGTCTACAAGTATATAAGTGCATCTGTATTGTGGAGTGCTCATGGAGGACAGAGGAGGGTGTCAAACCCCCTGGAACAGGAGTTACGGATGACCGTTACTTCCCATGTGGGTGCTAGGATTCGAACACGGGTCCTCTGCAAGAGCAACCACTGCTCTTAACTTCTGAGCCATCTCTCTAGCTTCTTGAGGCAGGGACTCTTAAGGTACAATTTCATGTATCCTTTATAGAAAACAAAAATCAGGGTCTTCAGTCAGCAGTGGTTCAGAGGTCAGGGGAACAGCTTGAAGAATCCCTGAACTGTTCATATCCAGGAATGTAAGAATTTGAAGCACTTACCTTTTGAGTACTCTTAAGTCCACTTAATGTGTATTTTGATTTGTGTGTATATTTAGTCCACAAGGTTTTCCTTAACTTTTGAAGGAGATTTTTATGATCTCATTATTAAATTTTGATTGCTATGGAAGAAAATTGAACTGATAGTCTATATGACTTAAGCCTTGATTACTACATATGGTTTATTCACTTGGACAATATAGGGAAAAATTTTAACTCATGGCTATTATGCTCCGCCCCCCAGCAGCCCTCTCTCACGAATACCAGCCCAAACCAAACAAAATTGGAACTACAAACTTACTTCAAATTGAGTAAACATAGGCACCAAATCAATATTTTTAAAATACTTGCCATGTTCATTGTGCTAAGTATTATAGAGATGCATGAAATATGAAAGATTTTCTTCTGAAGCCAAGTATGGTGACATATTCCTCTAACCCCAACACTCTGGAGACTGACTCGGGATATTAAATTCTAAGCTAGCCTTGGATACATAATGAAACAGTATCTCAAAAAGAAAAAAAGATTTTATTCTAACCCTCAGAGAGTTAATAGGCAGCACACAATGAATTCTAAAGTCAAATATAAATTATTTTTGAGTTATGAATTATTTTGGATTATATAATTATGGTGTTTAGTACTATTTGCTCACTCAGCCAAACAACATCATCTTATTCAAAAACAATGGTAGTAAAAACTGTCTGAAAAACCCTTCCTTCACAAGTTTTTTTTAACAGTCAGGGACATGAAGGAAATCACTTCACATTTTTCTTTTTGCTCGTTGGTCTTGCTGTGCTCATAAATCCATGACAGAAAGCCCCCTCCCCTGAGACTTTCCACTTCCTTTTCTGGTTTTCACTGCTGCAGAGGCTGCTATATATTCACAGCATGTGGCCTACACAGTTCTCAGGACACAAGCCAATTTGAAGCTCAACTCTCACGCTCCTTTATGACTTACACTACATCTGACAGAAACATGCCTATCTGGCTGGCTCTTCCCCTATTTCAGATGAGAACAGAACTTAGGTTTATGTGTGTCTAAGCCTTCCCCATACCGACTGTCATAATACCACCCCTTCCCTCCCCTTTTCTGTCTTTTCAACACACAGGACCACCATTAAATAGATAGGCAGAACCAAAAGGAAGTGAAATGACCACTCAGCAAGCAGAGGGTCTTTCTCAATGCAGACCTCATAAACAAGACACACCAGAACAGAACTGGTGCGGCTCTATAATCTCTTTGAAGTGTAGCAATGGAAAGAAACTGTGTTAGACTGGAAAAATACAAAAGAAAATATTCTTCTTGTTTTTTTTCTAAGAAAATATTTTATTAATTATTTTTAGTGTATGAGTGTATTTCCTGAATGTTTATAAGTGCGTCTATATTGTGCAATGCCCATAGAGGTCAAGAGAGGATGTTGGATTCCCCTGGAACTACAGTTACAGATGGTTGTTAGCCACCATATGTGAATTGAACCCAGGTCCTCTGGAAGAACAGCAATTGTTCTTAACTGCTGGCATTGCCATTTTCTGAAAATGTATCTAAGGAAGAGTCATGAGGACTGACTGTTCATTTGCAGATGAATGATTACTTTTAATCACCTTATTTATTCCATAAACATCCTCAACCCCTTGTAGAGAAGATGATTTAATACTTGCGCCTCTTACCTCCAATGTTGGCTGCCTTGTGAATAAACCTTTCTCGTTTCTAAACTAAATTCAGTCAACTCAATTCAGAGATCAACGTACTGTACAGTGGGCCAAACACGCCTGGTCCCCTAACATGACTTTCATGACCACTTCAAGTTCTGTTCACTTGGATGTAGTATCCTTCCCTCTTTCATGTACCCCATCCTTAATGACTTCATTGCAGAAAACTTTCCATAGTGACTTAGATAAAATAACTCACCTGGAAGGGGTATGGAAACCTCTCAATGATTGAAATCTGCTCCATTTCGCTAGATTCTTCACCTCTTCTCTGTAATGAAAGAAGAGAGTAGGGTTACCAAAGGGTGTGTTGCTCTTTTCTGGATTTCTTTAGGCATTGGCTTCACAAAACTCTTCAAAGTCAGTTCTTTGTTTAAACTTTATTTGTTTTTACTTATGTGTATGTTTGTCTTTGTGTCTGTGTATACAGGTGCCACAGAAGAAGACATGGAAATCCCTGGATCTGAAGTTACAGGTGGTTGTGAGCTGCCCCACATAAATGCTAGGAACCTAAGTCAGTTTCAGCAAGTGTTCTTAACGACTGAACCATAGCTCCATCCCCAAAGTCAATTCTTAATGATCACTTCACATAGCCCTGTGGAGACACACATTCACAAGATCCAGCTCATATTCATTCAAGAAAGCCTCATACATTTCACATCATTAGTAAGAACAAAGTTTCTCAATAATTAGTGCTAGGAAAAATATTTAGCCACTAATATTAGGGGAAAGAGAGTAATCAGATAGCTATTTCACATCATACCCCAATGTAAATTTTAAATGGATTCAAGAGATTTATATAAGAGTAGAACTTTAATCGGATGGGCTGTATCTCAGTGGTAGAGTGCTTGTCCTGTGTGCACAAAGCACTGGGTTCAATGACCAGAACTACAACAAATTTTTTTTAAGAAATTAGGATCTGGGCATGGTGGCACACACCTGTAATCCCAGTGCTTGAGGTCCTGAGGCAGGAAGATTGCAATACATTTTAAGCTAGCCTGGGACACACAATGAGCTCAAAGCCAGCCTGGTCTACATGGGCTACAGAGTGAGACCCTATCTCAAACAAACAAAAAAGAAAGAAAGAAAGAAAAGGAAGGAAGGATGGAAGAAAGGAAGGGAAGGAAGGGAGAAACTGTTTAGGTGGAATAAAATAAACCAAATTTAAGGATAAATATTAAACTGGAAGACTATTTTCAACATTTTAACAGTTAAAGGATTAATACTCTCATACCAAAATGTCTTTGAAAGCGTTAGAAACATAGCAAATACTTCAACAAAAATATTAATAAGCAAATAGCAAATGATCAGAAGAAATGATTGTTCAAATTTATAAGTAAAAGTAAGTCAGCAAGGGCTGGACGTGGCGGCCCATGCTTTTAATCCCAGCAATTCAGGAGGCAGAAGCAGAGGCAGATGGATCTCTGTGAGTTCAAGGCCAGTCTGGTATACAAAGCAAGTTCCAGGCCAGCTGCGGCTTCAGGGAGACCCTGTCTCAAGAAACAAAACAAAACAAAAAAGTCAGCAATGAAATACTATTTTTATTCACAGTCAAATTAACTAGTATTTGCCAAACATTGTGGTGAATGCCTTTAATCCCAGCACTTGGGAGGCAGAGGCAGACAGATCTCTGTGAGTTTGAGGCCAGCCTGGTCTACATAGTGAGTTCCAGGCCACCTGGGACTACAGGGGGACCTTGTCTCAAAAAGACCGAAAAAAAAAAAAAGAAAAAGAAAAAGAAAGAAAAAAAGAGAAGTGCACTGTATGTTGTGTGTCAAACCTATAATCAGAACACTTGTAAGATTGATGAGTTCAGAGTCAGCTTGCGCTACATGGTGAGACTTTTGTCTAAAAAATGGGGACTAGAAACATGGCTCAGTGAGTAAAGTGCTTTCTCTACAAGCACGAGGACATGAGTTCAGATCCCCATGTAAAGAGCTTGGCTCAGTAGTACATGGATACGTGTCTCTAAACTGCCAGCACTGGTGGGAGTGGGAGTGGGAGGCTGTTGGAAACAGGCAGGTTCCTGGAGCCTGGAGCTTGGTCGAAAAGTCTAGCTGTCAGCTGTCAGTGAGCTTCAGGCTCGGTGACAGACCCTGTCTAAAAAAAAAAACAGAGGTGGAGACCAGTAAAATGGCTCAGAAGGTAAAGGGGTTTGCTGCTAAGACTGATGACCAGTAAAATGACTCAGAAGGTAAAGGGGTTTGCTGCTAAGACTGATGACCTGAGTATCAGGTGGAAGGAGGGCACTGACTCTGTAACTTTCCCTCTGACCCCCAGATGCATACCATGACACATGTATACTTACCCTACACCAAAAAGTAACCAAAGGTGACTAGTAATAATCAGATATATAGAGGTTCAAAAATTTTAATGTCAATTGCATTGAAAATGAATTTTTCTGTATGAAACTGTATTTTAATAAGGAAATGGAGATCTTTTTTAAAGGTTAAAACCTCATTTAATTTTATGTCTTGTAAGATTTATACTGAGTACAAAATTGTATAACTGTATTAATTCAACTGTAAACCTAAAATTTACAGCCAATTTTGAAAAAGATGCATCTTAGCTCAGAAAGTTGTTCTTGAATATGTCAATGCTGTTGTAATGAAATGCTCCTTCTAAGTATGTGGTTATTAAATAAATAATAAACTGAAGAAAAAAATCAGCACACACACCCATTCCAGGCAATTTTGCCTCGCCACTTGCTGTGGTGACATGTGTCTGGATGCCAGACTCATTTCAAGTAAATAAATTAAAGAAGGTACAGAGTGACAGAAGAAGGCACCCGACTTGAACTTTTGACCTCCACATACACACAGAGGTATGCATGCACCTGCACACACATATACCACACACAGAAAAAAATGTAAAACCAAATAAATTTAAAATACCAACTCCCCCCCAAAGAAAAGGAAAGAAATGTAGATTGAAAAGCAAGATATGTAGTATTATTACATTATAATTATATAATATCTTGTTTTATTACAGTGTATGTATTGCTAGTGGAGAAAAATATCTGCAAATCCGTATACACCAATATGCTAATTGTTATTTTGACTAGATAATGGACTTACATATAATTTTATGTTAGTTTTGTGCTTTATATATTTTTCCAGTTTATCTTAGTTTTTGTGTTCTATATATTTTTCCAGTGTCTATACTTAATATAATCAGGAAAAATAAAGATGGCATAAAAATCAGCTCAAATTAGTAGGTGTTGTGCCTTGAAAAAACTCTGGAAGTTTATGCGAAATACAGAATGAAATGATAAAGAATCTACTCTTATGCTTACAATATCAGCACTTAGAAGACCAAGGCAGAATTTCCATAAGTTAAAGATCACCCTGAGATACATAGTGAGTTCCAGGCTGACCTGGGCTAAAGAGTGAGACTCTTTTTGTGTGTGTATGTGTGTCTTTTTGAGACAGGGTCTCCCTGTAGCCCCAGCTGGCCTGGAACTCACTATGTAGACCAGGCTGGCCTTGAACTCACAGAGATGGGTCTGCCTCTGTCTCTGCCTCCTGAGTGCTGGGACTAAAGGAGTGTACCACTACACCCAGCAAGAGTGAGACTCTTAAAAACAACAAGAACCAAAATGAAAACGAAACCAAAATAAAACTCTTAAAAAATCTCATGGGACTCAAGTTCAGACACAAAGACTCACTAACTCAAGTCTTCAACTCTGACACTGGTAACTAAGGGAAGAAATCCAGTCATCTCTGCCCAGTGTAAAAACTTGGTATAAAGTTAACTGAGATATCCTGCATATCTGCATACGGAAGAAAGATGCTGAATTTTCTTTATTTGTTGAATCTCTCTCTTTCTCTCCTCTCTCTCTCTCTCTCTCTCTCTCTCTCTCTCTCTCTCTCTCTCTCGGAGCATTTTGGGGGGAGGTCAGAGGACAACCTCAGGTGTTAGGCCTCACCTTCTACCTCGTTTGAGACAGGGTCCCTTGTTTCTTGTTCAGCTGCTGCTTGTGCCAGGTTAGTTGACCCTTGAGTTTTCAAGAATTCTCCTGTCTCCACCTCCCATCTTTCCATGGGAGTGCTGGGATTAGTTTTGTGCACATTACTGAGTCTGGCTGTTAGTAGATTCTGGGGATCCTCGGGTCCTCAGGCTTACCTAACAAGTACTTTACCCACTGAACCATCTCTCAATCTCCCAGCCTAAATTGAATTTTCTTTCTCTTTTTTCTTTCCTTCTTAAAAATTACATTGTGTGTGTGTGTGTGCACCTGCACAGCTCTTGTATGGAGGGTGGAGGTCAGAGGTTAACTTTCCAGAGTGTTCTTTTCTGTGGATCCAATGCCAGTTCTCAGACTTGGCAGCCAGCATCTTTACTGGCTCAGCAATCTCGTTGGTCCCTGGAATGAAGGATTTTCTTCTTTTTTAAGACTTATTTTTGTCTCGTGTGTGTATGTATGTATGTATACCTGGGAGACCGTAAGAGAGCACTGGAGCCACCACATGGGTACTGGGAACCGAATCCAGGTCTTCTGCAAGAGCAGTAAGTGCTCTTAACTGATGAACCATCATCTCTCCAGTCACCAGTGAAGAATTTTTCTAAGGGAATACAACTATGGTCCACAATGCATTGCAGCACTACCCTTGTCTTTAGAGCATTTTTAAAATCCCAAGTATCTTAGAGTTTGCAACTCCCCATCTTTGACACTGGCCTCTTCTTACCGGAATCTGTCTTTCTGGTGGAGGATTTTTTTCAGGAACTACTGTTTCAACGCAGGTGATCTTCTCAACATCTATTGAGCCTTTCTTACTACCTCTTCTCTGAAAAAGAATGAGGAAGAAAATGGAGGAAGATTAAGATGATTAAGCAATCAGATGTTTCTAATTTGTTATCTAATCATCCACTGTGGTGAGGTGGCACCCACAGTCTATCAGAGCCTGGGTCTTTTGTTGTTGTTTTTTCCTTCTATTTTTGTCATAGAGTTTTTACACTGTATCACTGTGTAGCCCTGACTGCCCTGGAACTCCTATGTAGCCCAGGCTGATCTCAAAGACACAGAGATCTCTCTGCTTCTACCTCCCAAGTGCTGGGATTAAAGGAATGTGCCAGTTAGAACCTGGTATTTTTGAAGAAAATATAATTCCCCAACCCTCAGGAGGCAGAGGCAGGCAGATCTCTATGAGGTCAAGGCAAGCCTCGTCTACACAGCAAGTTCCAGGCCAGTTGGGGCTACAGAGAGGAAAAAGAAAATATAATTCAAGATCTATTCACCTAACCTTTGAATGCCAAATGGAAGAGTAGATGATTATAAGACCTTTGTCATAAGAAATAACCTCCTTCTATCATCCTGCTGTTCCATAGAAGAGTCAAGACCAAGTCCTTGAAATGGTGAAAATTCAGACGTCTCAGTTGAGAAACTTACCCCACGTTCAAAGTCATACTCATAGTAGGAAAGTTTGTGAACAGTCAAGAGAAACAGGCGCTTCTTAAAGTTTAAAGGTGATGTTTTCTTTTTCTGCTGGGAGCGCTTTAGAAAGATGCTCTCCAGGATCACCGCAGCCATGGCTTCTTCTTTCTGGAACTCACTCTTGTGCTGTTGATAATGAAAATTCATTAATCCTCATCCCTGCTGGTTTCCCCTCAACTTTGATACCTATTTCAAATAGAACATGTGCAACACTAGCAAGGAGTCTTGCTTCTACCTGCCCTCCTCCCACAGGCCCCAACTCTGCCAAACTTTAGGTATAATGGATTCACACTGAACTGGAGGATTGATTCTGCATTTTAAATTTGCAGAAAACTGGGTTTGGAGGCTGGAGAGATGGCTCAGAGGTTAAGAGAACTTGATGTTCTTATAGAGGACCTGGATTCAGTTCCCAGTGCCCACATGACTCACAACCATCTGTAACTCCAGTTCCAGGGGATCTGACCCACTCTTCTGGCATCCATGGGCAGCAGGCACACACATGGTACACATATATACACACAGGGAGACACTCATACACATAAAAATAATCTTTTTAAGAAACGGGTTCCTTATGTAAGGCAATGGATGCTCTAGATGTCCAACAACATGGATCTGAGTGGCAACGTCTAGACACTGAGCTATACTATTTATCCTTTTATAATATGTGTATAGAAACTAAATGGAAAAACCCTCTGTACAACTCTTGACCCGGACATTCCCATAAGGGGTAATGCAGGTGCCAGAATTCCACTAAGGCAGATATTGGACTTTCAGTTCCCAGTTTCCTAGACAGTGAATGCAGTTTTTCAAAAGCTGTCTCACTGGGGACTGTAGTCAAAGTTCTAATAAGAGCATAAAGGCTGCACCTGCACTTATGGACACACAATAACTGCTATCCAACTGAGTTTTCCCAGCCCCTAAAAATGATGTAATTGTCTTGCTGGGTTGAATACCAGCTGTGCTCATTTAGGAAGAGTAATATGCTGATAGCCTCAGAAAACGTAGAATACTCCAGAAAATTCCACAAAACAACCAAAGATTGTGTGGGTTGTGTGTTTGTTGCTGAGGATTGAACGTAGGTCCTTAAACATGTTGGACAAGGATTCTACCATCGAGCTACATCACTAGCCTCGTCTAAATTTTTATTATATATTTTTAACTTCTTTTCATTTTTTTGAATTTTCGCGAATTTCATGCAATATATTTTGATCATGTTTTGACCCCTTCCCCTATCTGTACCCTATTCATCTTAATACATCCCGCTTGACTTTATGTGCTTGGACCTGCTCACCAATGGCTTCTTTATAAACCCCCCCTCCTTATTTTTAGACAGGATTTCCCTTTAGCTCCAGTTGGCCTGGAACTCACGGTGTAAGACCAGGTTGGCCTCAAACTTATAGAGTTCTGCCTGCCTCTGCCTCCCAAGTGTTGAGATTAAAGGTGTGGGCCACCATGCCTGGCTCGGATTAATTTTTTAAACTCCTTTTGTTTTTGGTGGTACTATGTGACCTGAATAAATAAAGTCAGTGCTTTTCTTATTTTCTGCAAAGCTGATTTTTGCTGACTGTAGGGTGTACAAGGGAGTGGTTTTGTTAAAGCCTGCTGCTATCCTATCCACACATTTATTTTGCTCTTCCTGTGGTGTAGAGAAGTCTATGAACTATCATGCTGGGAAGACAAAAATAGATTACATGAACGTCAGAATGTTCTGAATGATCCTTTTGCCTTCTGTCTACCATACAGATACTGCTCCCCTTGCTGTATAAGTCTCTTCCCTGACTCTCTGCTCAAAGTGGTCTCCCAGCAGAGTAACAAACTGACAATATTATATCTACTCAGTCCTACTGCCCAGTTTCAGCTCAAACTCCAGAGAAGCTCCTTTTAATGTTAGAATCATTCATTTACCTAGGAATAGTGATAACAGAGTGATCAAAATCTATTCCTGTGAACTGCTAACTCATCAAGATCTTTGTAATAATATCACATTTGTTTCATGGTGAATGACAATCAAGCAACTCTTTATAATCAAAAACCCAAATTACAGAAGGCACAATAAAACCCTAAAGAAATTGAGTAGGATATGCAGTAAATAGGATCAAAAGCACCCCGACAAAGTATGTCCAACTGTGTGTCTGCTAACAAGCAAAGCACTCACGTCATTTACTTTTCATTGTGTTGTAGGATCTTGGTGGACACACTCCTTGCCAGAACCAGCATCGGCTTCAGTCTTAATATCTGTTCTTATGTTCTATAAGATATGTACTGGATGCTGCCTTCTTTCTTTCCTTCCTTCCTTTTATCCTTCCTTTTTCCTTCCTTCCTCCCTCCCTCCCTCCTTCCCTCCCTTCCTTCCTTCCATTCTTTTTCCCTTCCTCCCATTCTCCCTTCCTCCCATTGTCCCTTCCTCCCTTCTTCCCTTCCTTTCTTTTTTGAACTAATCCAGTTCATACAAGAGGAAGACTTTGTCTCTCTGAAATGTCTGTGTTGAGGTAGGGTTTAGTGGCATGAGGAAGTAACCATCACCCCTCTGAGTGAGCAGTAAAATGGCCTCTACCTTTAGGCCACTGAGCTGGATGATTACCTAGATTTCCTTGGTTTGGGCTGCTTTTCTCCTGTTCCTTATGATGTAATCCAGACTCACACAACCAGAAAGTGTAGCATTTCTTTCTTAGGCCTACTGGATCATTGGTCAATAATGTAAAAGGAGAAATATCTATCTTTATGTCTTATGACTTCCAGAAGGTTGGCATGTAATGAACTGCTATACAATAACAGGTCGAGCCACTGTCTGTAGACACTTATTGTGGGAAGCCCTAATTTTTGCCTCTAACAATTTCATTGGTCCTACAGAGTCAGTTCAACTACAAAGTATGCACAATGAGGGCTGACCGTGCACCTTACTCATGGGGTAGAAATGGAAGAGACATGAATCTCTCTGTCTCTGTCTCTGTCTCTCTCTTTATCTCTCATGTACACACACAGATTCATGTATTCATACAGACAAAAAAGAGAGGGAGAAAAAATAATAGAAAAAATGAATTCTTCCTGTGACATAGACATTATCAGATTACAGCCGGGCATGGTAGCACATGCCTTTAGTCCCAGCACTTCGTAAGCAGAGGCAGGCACATCTCTGTGTTCCAGGCCAGCCTGGTCTACATAGTGAGTTTCAGGTCAGCCAGGACTGCAGAATAAGACCCTGTCTCAAAAAAGTAAACATTACTAAGCTACAACTATAAGAATTACACATAGTCACCTTTAGC
This sequence comes from Nannospalax galili, assembly GCF_000622305.1. Classification (NCBI taxonomy): domain Eukaryota; kingdom Metazoa; phylum Chordata; class Mammalia; order Rodentia; family Spalacidae; genus Nannospalax; species Nannospalax galili. The sequence continues at coordinate 741,206 of NW_008351466.1, read as the reverse complement.
AGCCTCTCAGCTATGTATGCAACGGTAGTATTAAAAAAAGAGGACGCTTATTAAAAAGCATCTAGCCATCATACAAATTGCACTATGCCAAGGAATTAATATAAATAGCACTTGAATAGTCAATAAATGAAACTATTACTGGCAGTTAGCTTTTCATATGATAAAATAAAACTCTACTCAGAACAACACTAGAGCAATATTCTGTAAACTGTACAGTTTGCCTATGATTCAGGAGAATCTATGACATAGACAATTACTTAGAAATAACCAATCAATAGTACTTCAAATGGCTACTTAACTAGAATATCTAAGAATCAGCTTTTCTCATTTTTCATTTGAAGTACCAGGTAATTGACCATTAAGTGTCTGACCATTTCATTTCTGTTGGCGGGTGGAAGAGAACTCTTGCTTCAACGCCCTCTACCTTTTCAGGAATTTCAATTTTTAATTAATTAATTTTTATGTATATGAGTGTTTGCCTGCATGTATGTAAGTGCATCCCTGTCTTGAAATGCCTGTGCAGATCAGAAGAGTGTGTCAGATCCCCTGGAATGGAGTTGTAGATGATTGTAAGCCACCATGTGGGTTCTGGGAACTGAACCTGGGTCCTCTGCTAGAGCAGCCAGTGCTCTTGACCCCTGAGCCATCTGTCCAGTCCCTTTATTATATATTTTAAAGATTTATTTTATGTGTGTATTTGCCTGCATGTATGTATGTGCACTACGTGCATGCAGTGCCCACAGAAGCAAAAAGAGGGAGTAAGATTCCCTGGAACTGTAGTTACAGGTGGTTATGAGTCACCAAGTGGGTGCTGAGAATCAAACATAGGTCCTCTGGAAGAGCAGCAAGAATGCTTAACCTCTGAGTTATTTCTCTAACCCCTATTTTATTTTATTTTTTTGTGATGCTGGGGATGAAACTCAAGGTCTTGTACACGGTAGGTGAGTGCTCTATCACTGTGCCACATACCCCAACTCCTGTCAGGCATTATTATGCATTATTTCATTTATTCTTCAGAACAAACAAACAAACAAGAAAACTAAGACTTGGGGAGATTATGGGACTTGTCCAACTTTATTCATCCATAGCTCTTGCCATATTATGTTTAGCTCTTTCTGTTTCTGTGGTACACCATTACTTCCCAGATTGATTTGGGTTGGTTTTACTTTTTATTTTCTTTTTGAGGCAAGGTCTCAGGTAGCCCAGGTTGACCTCAAATTTGCTAAGTAGACAAGAATGACCTTTACCTGATCCTCTCTCTCCTGCCACCACCTCTTGAGTGCTGGACTTATAGGCCTGTATCACCATAGCCAGTTTATGGGGTACTGGGGATCAAATTTAGGACTGCTTGTAGCATGCTAGACAAACACTCTACCAACTGAGCTATATCCCTAGCTGGTTTGGGCCATTGTTTTGTTTTGCCTTCTATGAGGTGTGATGCTATCTACTTTAGCACCCTGGTATTCTGTACATCTGTCATGGAAGAGCGGCTGAGACAAACTGTATCTTCCATGAATACTCAGTAAGAGAAGAAATGTTGACTCATACAGGGGTGAGAGAGAATCCTGAGGCCCTGGCACTTGCATCTGCATATTCCTCCAGGCTGGTAATGATGATCTGTCCCCTTAACTATCAACCCTTCTTTCTTCCACGTGAGGACACTTTTTAGTCTCATGAGGTTTTCTTAGATTTTCCTTCTTTAAACTTCCCACAAGGAGATTCTATCTCACTGGTGGAGTCCTAGAGTAACTCACGGTGGTTTTTCCGGATTTTTCATGGTTAGTGGAAGGAAGAACCATGCTTAGATGACACACCTAACTCTTCTGCTCTTCTATTTCCCTAAGGATTTTTTCCTTAGACACAGGCAGGGCCTTGCTATGTAGCCCAGACGAAGAATAGCATTATACTCCTGGACTCAGTGCTTGGTATCACAGAATTCTAAAATTGTGCCATAGCATTCTGTATTTTTTTGTTTTTGTTTTTATTTGTTTGTTTGTTTTGAGACAGGGTCCCCTTGTAGTTCCAGTTGGCCTGGAACTTGCTATGTAGACCAGGCTGGCTTCAATCTCACAGAGATCTGCCTGTGTCTGCCTTCTGAGTGCTGGGATTAAAGGCATGGGCTACATGCCTGGCTCCTTGGTTTTTTGTTTTCTAGAGGCACTGTCTCACTGTGTAGCTCTTGCTGGCCTGGAACTCACTATGTAGACTAGGCTGGACTTAAGAAGATCCACCTGCCTTTGTCTCCAGTGCTGCGATTAAAGGTGAGTGTCACCAGTCCCAGCTGGCACTGGGTTTTTGTTGTTGCTTCTTTGCTTTTTTTAGGTTTTTGGAGACAGGGTCTCTCTCTGTAGTCCTGAATGATCTAAAACTTCCTATATAGGCCAGTATAATCTCAAATTTGTGGCATTCTTCTTTCCTGAATCTCCTAAGTGTGATGATTACAGGTGTGCACCACTGCACCTGATATACCATAGTTTTGTAAGGAATAAAATACTATTGATGGAGCCAAAATTCCCTGTCTAGTCTAAAATCTTAGTTCCCTACTTCCTTAGAGGGTACCAATATCTTCATACCTAGTTATATTTTATATTATTATTACCTAAGTATTCACAAAGGACAGATAGTGTTGCTTTGCATATTTTAAACAGTTATATATTCTCTAGTCACTTGCCCTTTTTCCCCTCAATGTAATGTTTAATGATTTTAGTTCATATTTTAGTTCATTTTATGTGTATAAAGTATTATCTAAAAATATAATCCAATTTACCTATTTTCATTTTGATTGACACTTAGGCTATTTGTCTTCAATTATAAATAATGTTTCAATGAATATTCTTGCAAAATATTTGTTTGTTTGTTCATTTTGTTCTTTATTGTGTGTATGAGCCGGGGCCATACCCATACCACTGAGCACCTGTGGAAGACAGAGGACAATTTGTAGGAGTTAATTTCCTCCTTCAACCCTGTGGGTTCTGGGGATCTACCTCAGGCAGCAAGCACCTTTGGGCACATCATTTCTCCAGCCCTCCATGAACATTCTTGTAGATTATGTGATCATAATTTTTGCTTTCAGAATAAATTCTCAGTTATTTAGGCAAAGTGGCCGATCCAGGTTCAGCTCAGCTGCCGAGCAATGAGCTTTGTGTTCATCCTCACTCTCCAGCTCCTGCCTTCTGACCCTTCACTGTGGAATCTGGTTGAATTTTTATAGGTCTCTAGAGGGAGAATATGACTGGTGGGCTAAATTTGGCCAACCAAAAATCTCTTTTGTATCCCAACAAGCATTCATCAGATTCTGACTGATATTTTGATAGGCTTGGAACTGGAAGAAAAATCTTTAAGATGTCATGTCCATGGTAATAAAGCAACCTAATTAATATTGTTAAGTTCCCAAGAAACACTGTTTGAACTCCACTGAAACCTACTTATTTTTTCATCACTACAGATAAACAAATTCATGGTGAAGATTTCTACTACATCTGGCTTATTTTTTAAGTTATTTTTTGTTTCCCCAGGGTTAAACATTTTGTTTTACATATCATATCAAAATAGCACATATTCATTACAGAAAATGTTTCAAGTGTGAGATGTTAAAGGTAGTCAATTACAAACATTTTATATAGATGTATTAATATTTTGGCATGTTTCCCCTTTCTATACATGCTTCTTATTGTATTTGGGATTATGTTGAACACACTGTGTATAGTTCACTTATTTTTTTCTAAAATATTTTATTTTTTATTATTTTTATTTTATGTGTATGAGTGTATTACCTGCATGCATGTAAGTGCACAGGTGCTGTGCAATGTCTGAGGAGGTCAGAAGAGGGCATCGAATCCCCTGGAACTGGAGTTATAGACAGTTGTTAGCCACCATGTGGGTGCTAGGAGCTGAATCCATGTCCTCTAGAAGAGCAGCCAGTGCTCTGAGCCATTTCTTCAGCCCCCTGGTGTTTCTCTCTCTCTCTCTCTCTCTCTCTCTCTCTCTCTCTCTCTCTCTCTCTCTGTTTTTGAGACAGGGTTTCCCTGTAGCCCCCAGCTAACCTGGAACTCATCATGTAGACCAGACTGGCCTTGAACTCACAGAGATCCACCTCTTCTGCCTCCTGAGTGCTGGGATTAGAGGTGTGCACTACCATGCCCGGCTCTGGTTCTCTTATTTTTACCATTATCCATCCACCCAACATACTTTTTGTCAAAAAAAATCTAAATTATGTATACTACATTAGTCCAAATGGGCATGGTGGCACCACCCTTAATACCAGCACTCAGGAGGTAGAGGCAGGCAGATCACTGTGAGATCAAGGCCACCCTGGTCTATATAGTGAGTTCCAGGCCAGCTGGGGCAAAAAAGTCAAAAAACAAAACAAAAAGAAAATACCACCATCACCACCACCACCAAGGAAAAAAAAACCAAACCCAAATCATTATTCCTATCTAGGCCTGTGACGCATGCTTGGTATCCCAGCACTCAGAAGGCTGAACCAGGAAAATCACATAGTGTATTTAACCCAGCCTGGGCTACATGGTGAAACCCTGTCTCTAAAACTAACTTAACAACATCAATAATAAGACTAAATGGTTTGAAATATAGCTTAGGAGTAGAGCACTTGCCTAGTATGTACATGGCCATAGATTCAATCCCCACTACCACAGAAACAAAACAAAATTCACCAAAACCTTATCCCTGGTTGTTTTCCCATGTTATCCGTGTCTCCATATAAGCATCTTTATCTAGTCAAAAAGTCTATGCAAGGCTGGTGAGATGGCTCATTGGGAAAAAGTGCTTTTGTCAGCAAGCCTGATCACTTAAGTTTGATCCTTGAAATCCACATGGTGGAAGGAGAGAACTGACTCTGACTTCCACATGGGTGTACACACACACACACACACACACACACACACACACACCCCAAATAAATATAAAAAATTAAGTCTGCACATTTTTCATTTTGATGCATATTGCAAAAAATAGTCTCTAGAAATATTGTAACAATTTCTACTCTAAACAGGTTTTGAGAGTCCCAGGCCCCTTTCTTCCACATCCTTATTTCTTTTTTACTTGATTTATAATAATTTTTTATTCTGGTTTTATTGTAGGCTAATTTTTTTCATTGAGTCAGTGATCTCAAATTCTAGGATATTTTAACCTCCCACTTGTCTAAGATTCAATTCCTCTTGACTCTCTAAAATTTCCTAAGAGAGGTGAAACTCTATTTTCCTTTTGTGAAGAGTCATCAGTGAGATAAGTGCATCCTTAAGGTTCAAATAACCAGTATAACTCTAAGTTTTTACATTGTGTGGCTTATTTGGAGAAGACTTTCAAAGGGTGAAGAGGAAAACCTTTGAGGAAAGCTTCCAGGTTTATAAAGTTCTCACATCATCTTCATTTATTGTATGTGAATCTCCACACAAACTGAAAGTTACACGTGGCCCAATTGTTTCAGGGTCCTCAGGAGTGTTCCCTCCCCCCTCTCCTGATGGCTTCATGCATAACCAAACAGGTTTGAAGTAAAATAGGTCAAGGGCTCCTTCTCAATAAAACTTCAACAACTCCTCCTCCTCCTCCTCCTCCTCCTCCTCCTCCCCCCCCCTGCCTTCTTCTTCCTCCCCACCCCTTCTTCTGTTGGTCTCCAACTCTAAGCAATCCTTCTGCCTCAGGCTCTGGTGTGCTGGGATTGCAAATACACACTACCACACCCAGCTCTTCTCTAATTGCTTACTTAGCTCTGTTTCACTCAAACTTCTAGCCCTCCGTTATCTTCAGACCTCAGTAGTGCTGAGGGAAAAGCAGAGGTTATCGGATGACTCTTTGGAGAACACCCAAATTCTGGTTTTCAGAAGCAGTATCTTCCCCTTATACCTAACTGACTTCCTGGTATGGCTCTAGACCAATGACAAGAAACTCTATAGGAAATTTGATCCAATGAAAATAACAAATCATAGTGACAATTTAAAACTGTATCAAGACTCTATGAGTGGATGGAAAGTTACACTAGTTCTCCCCCATAAGACATTTACAAAGGATTCTAAATGAAAACATCAATGGCCACAAGCAATAGCAATTTGGAGTATGGCAAATTAAATAGTCTGAATAAAAAGGTGAGGCCAGGTGTGGTACCACATACATGTAATCCCAGAACAAGTGAGGCTGAAGCAGGAGGTTCACAGGTTTGAGACCAGTTTGGGCTACGTGGCCTTGACAAAGTGGCAAGATACTGTTTCTAAGTAAATAAATAAAATAAATAGGTTAGAATAGAGCAGATAAGGTATGGGTATAATGCTTTGTTTCCATGAATATTTATAGCTTATTTCAAATAACTGAGAAAGGCTACAGCACTTGTTCTTTAAGAGTTTGGCATGCAAAGTGACAGAATGAACTGAACTACTAACAGCAAAGAGGACAGCCCCTGAGCTGTGTGGAGTCCGTTCCTCTCTGTCTCTGTCATACACACACACACACACACACACACACACACACACACACACCAGCCTCTGGACTGCTGGAGCTCTGTCTCGCTGTGTGGAGTCCGTTCCTCTCTGTCTCTGTCACACACACACACACACACACACACACACACACACGCCTCTGGACTGCTGGAGCTCTGTCTCGCTCTCTCTCTGCCTGTCTGTCTGTGTGTGTTTTCTGTGTCTCTCTGTCTCTTTCTGTCTTTGTCTCTGTGTGTTTCTCTGTCTCTCTTTCTGTCTCTGTCTCTGTCTCTCTCTCTTACACACACACACACACACACACACACACACACACACACACACCTCTGAACTGCGGCTGCTCTCTCTGGAAGGCATGGGATAAACCTTCCAGCTTTGAGACCTGGATAGCCAGAAAGTTGAGATTCTATTTGGAGGTCTGGCAGCTCATCCAAGATTATCTTTCTTGATCATTGTCAGTCAGCCACCTCTTTTATTCTAAATTTCACACCGTTTGCCTCTAGGTAAACCCTGTGGAGGCACTGGTAGGTCTCAGGCAGAACAAAACTAATAATGAACAGCACTTGCTATTGCCAGGGCCTCTTTCAACCACTTTCCACTTATTTACACATTAAGTTCTAGCACTAGTCTTATGAGAAAAGCAGGCAAGAAGGTTAGCAGTAAAGACAAAAGGAAAAAGAACCTGAAGAGAGAGGCAAGAAAAATCTAATGCAATTTAAAGATTATTTATTAAATGCTGACTCTGCGTCGGGGGACATGCTAATCATGGTGATCAACAAAATAAATTGGATAATAAATTGGATATAGAAAAGAGGGGATACAGAAGAGAGAGGGAAGGAAGAGGAGGAAGAGGGAGAAGAGAGGAAATGAGAGGAGAAATAATGAAGACAAGAGAAAAGCCAGCCATGCACATGGTGAGTGGAGAAAGCTTCGCTGTGACCTCAGATGTTGGCCACACTGTCTCGGCTGAGGTGGAGGCTGCTTTCCTCTGGTTCCATCTCCTACCCACTTTTACCACGAGGTTGTCCCAGGCTCCAAAGAATCCTTCCTACAAGTCAGCTCTTATCCAGGCAATCATAGACCTGCTGCAGGCCAAGACAGTAGCCTACACCCTAGTCTAGCTGGGGCCTTTCCCAGCTCATTCTACCGATTAAGATGTAGGAACTTTTAACGTTTTCTCCGATAAAGCAGCCTCTTGGAATCCCTTCTTCTGAGGCCCTCACTGATACAAGTACACATTTTGAGTTTTTAAGCGATATTTGATCCAAAGGGATTGCTTTTTTAGCCTACTGCTATGTGCAATATTTCTTTTCTACCAAACATTCACTACCTATTCAGCTCACTTTTTTTCTTATCCCCATAACCCCCCCACACCTGACCAGTCATCCTCAGAAGACTCTTACAGCCCCCCTGATCTCTGGAAAGAACTGTTAGGGCCTTGTGCTGGTGACACTCCCACTCTCCGTCAGCCTCCTCTGCCAGCATATATGTGGCACCAGCCATGCTTTCCATCTGGCCTTTGGGGTCCCAAGAAAAGTTCCTACCGCTGCTGCCCAGCCCTTGCCTTGGCCCATACCCACCTCAGTCCTGCCTTAATGCAGGTAGCTTCCCAGATGTAATGAGATGCCAGGACTTGGAAGGTGGGACTCGATCTCTGAAGACACTGGCCCTGGAGACATATTCTTACAGTCCAGAGAGGAAGGACAGTCTGAGCAAACCCCACCCTTTCACAGCCACTCAGTTCCCTTTTTTTGTTTCCTGACTTAAACCAATGTCTTTTTTTTCTTCTTCTCAGCAATATGGTGTATCTGGTTCCCTGCTACTGTCTCTATTCCACTCCCACCCCCCAACTCACCCCACCCTTCATTTGCTTGGGACGTCTCTTACACTAGTATCTTAAGGCCAGCTCTGAAAGAAGTTTTATTATTGTTACTGGGGTTACTGAGACCCTAAGATGGGGCTGAGTCAAACATCTCATCAGACTACCCTCCCTAAGGTAAAGGGACAACATACCTAAAGGACTGTGGGCATGATCAGCACAAGGAGAGGAGAGATGCTCAGGCTGGTAGAAATAGAACAAAGGAGTGTCTTTAAGATCTGTCCTCTGAGGCAGGGGAGACTCGGGATCACACAGTTCAACCCAAAGGATAAAGAGGGCTCACAGACAGACTCTGAAGTACATAGCCTGACAGAGGCAGAGACAAGACTTCCCCGGCTGAGTCATTTTCTAAGAAAGCATTTTTTTCCTTCAGATAAAAATGCCAGTATATAAACCCACACAAAGACCTGTGCCCGACCCTGTTTTTTGTGAATGTTCTTTTGTGAATTTCCTTCCTTTAAGATTCAGTCTTATAGCCAGGCAGGGTTGGCACACACCTTTAGTGCCAGTACTTGGGTGGCAGAGGCAGGCAGATCTCTGTGAGATCAAGGCCAGCCTGGTCTACACAGAGTTCTTGGCTATCTGGGGCTACATGGAGACCCTGTCTCAAAAAGACCAAATAATTACAAATAGAAAGACTCAGTCTTATGAACCAGGTCACGGTGAAACACACTCATAATCCCAAATATTGGAGTGGTGGAGGGAGGAGTAGCACAATTTCCATGTATAGGCTACATATGATATTCTGTTCCAATTTTTTTCCTCAAAGAGCAAAAACGTGCACCGTTCTTTTTAATCCTGTACGGCAGTAAACAGGACTAGTTGTGTTATTTGAAGCCCCTAGTTTATGTTCTAGCTTCAATATTCTGTTAGAGGATTCTTGAGGAAATGCCAGCAGTATCTACTGCAGGCCATGATGGTTCAAAGCCCCTGGTGACTGATTTCCTTGCTCACCTTGAATCCTGGGGTACTCTCACATCATATAAGGTTCTGTTGTTGGTGCTGTCTGCTCAGTATTTCTCTTAAACAGCTTGAAGGGGAATAGATGTGGCCTAGTTAATGTGTAGATAGAGGAAGGGTGTGTGTGCTACTCTAGATGACAGAATCAAGGCAATTAGTAGTCAAAAAGACCTTGATCATTTGGGTTGAGACGTTAAAGTCAACAGGGTATTTTACCAGTGTAAAGAATGATGCCTCATAATTGGGCCCCAATTCTGAAATTCGAATGAGTGCTGGTAAAAGTAGGGGAGCAGCAGACCTTGTAAAAACGGTGGTGGGGGAAGGAGATTTGCTGATAGTAATCAAGATAAATATCATGTTAGTAACATGGCTGACAGAAAAGCCAAGAAATGATGGGCTTTCTTATAGAAGTAAAATGCTTAGAGAAAAGTGAATGTGGCACACACTGTTCAAAGCCAGACCATACTTAGAATCCTGTGCTAAGTTCTAAGTGCATCATTATAGGGGAAATTAATGAACAGAGGCCTGCCCAAAAAAGAGGACTGGTAAACGAATTTTGCATTATAAGATAAATAAGTTGTCAGGTATGGTGGAACACACTTTTAATCCCAGTACTTGGGAGGTAGAGCAGGCAAATCTCTCTGAGTTCAAGGACAGCCTGGTCTACATAGCAAGTTTCAGGCCAGCCAGGGCTACATAGCGAGCCCCTGTCTCAAAAAAGAAAGAAAGAAAGAAAACTTCTGGGGATCTAATATATAACATGGAGACTGGTAGTTAATAATACTCTATTGTTTACTTGAAATTTTGTAAGAGAGCAGACTTAATTATCTTCATCCATGCACACAGACATACAAACTGGTGGGTAACTATGGATGGTGATAGACGTGTTAATTTGGCTATGGTAATCATTACACAAAATGACTGTATACAATCATCACATTGTATACTTTGCATATATGTAATAATGCCAACTAAACATATTAAAGTAGACAAAAAAAATCCCCAAACCATATCACATGGGAAATGATTTTTAAAAAGTTTGATCAGATAAAGGAAGACAATTGTTTTTATATTTCCAGGTTACTAACATTTGAAAAACCTTTATAAACTTCCTAAAGGCAGTGAGATTGCTTACAAATTTGAAGAGAGGAAAATACTGTTGGACATCAGGCAAACACTACTGGGCAAAGAAATGTAGTAAGCAATGGTACTTTCATTATTTTAGCAGCAGAGACCATGCAACAAAAATGTGGGTGACCAGAGTTAGTTCAAGGCTCATGGGTGCTCCTGGAGCATTACATAAGCAGAATAAGTCAGCAGAATACTGCAAGGTACCTAACATTAGTCCCTAGACCTCTACCTCCTCCTCCTGCATTCTAGTCCAATTTTCTGCCTTGCAAGTGCCCCCTTCCCCTGTGTAATATGGTGCTTAAGTGTAAGTCTATGGTATTAAACGACCTAAGATCCCATTCCAGCTTGAAAATAACTACCTATGCAACTTTGGATAAGTGAATTTTATGCCTCATATGCCCCAGTTTCCTCATTTGGTAGCTATTAGTAATAGGAAACACCTCCTGGGATTGTCAGTATTAAAAGAAGTTACATGTAGATGCTTGGTATAAGTGCTCTATAATTGTTAGCTACTATAACTGGCAAGCCACAACAGGAACAGTAAAATGAAAGGAACCAGGCTCTGAGGCTGGGGTGTAGTATAGTTGGAAGCTTGCTTAGCATGCACAAAGCCTTGGGTTCCAATTCCAATAATGCATAAACCAGGCATGGTGGCACACACCTGTAATCCCAGCACTCAAGAGGATCAGAAGTGTACAGCCATCCTGAGCTACATATGGATTCAAGGCCAGCCTGGGCCATGTGATGCCCCCCCATTAGCTCTTATAATCAACAGGCCATAACAGTAGCATTGTATGAAAGTAAAAAGAAACCAGGTTCTGGACCCAGACTGTCTGGGGGTGTGTATCCTGAATCCACTCTGGACTGTTGACATTGGACAAATTAACATTCCTGAATCAATGATCTCACCTGTAAAATGGAAAGAACAGTCACTTTCTTTCTAGAATTACTGTGAGAGTTGTATGAGACAGTATTTTAAAGCTCAGCATCCTTCAACCTTTTTCTGCTGGACTGTCTTGAAAACCTTGCACATGTCTGCTGCCAAGGGAAGGGAAGGGGAGAACTGGTGGCTATGTTTTCTCTGTTGGCTGTACTTTTGCTATTTCAGAAGCCGAATAATTTCCTTGTTAGTTTTCAGAACCAAGAGCAGTCAGTTTACTTTTTTGGCTAAAAGGTACTGCTTTCATTGTTCTTTATCTTCAAAGCACTCAGCCTGAACCTGGTCACTGATTAGATCCTTGTGTCCCGCTCCTAGAACAGTGCCTGAAGCAGAATAGCCATTCAATAAACATTTGTTGAATGGGCCCACTGACCACGTGAGAAATGAACAGAAGCAATTTGGATCCCGTCAAGCTTTCCTTGAAGCAACAGTTCGCCCTGAAATATATCCCTAGTCTCCTTCAAATGGGACAGGAGCGCAAGGCTGAGATGAAGGATCCCTCTACTAGACCCTAGTTCAGCTCCAGTACTGGAGATCAAATAGTCTGAGAAAATAGTCTGCCAATAGGGCTGAAGTAACGAAGGAGAGCCCTTTAAGCTGAGCCCTTGCTGAAGCCGGCGTCCGCTGCTCTGACGAATCATCCGAGCCATCTGGGGGCGCTCCTCTGGGATCCTCACGGACTCTATTGTCGCTGTCTCCGACGGGTCTGAGGAAGTGCACCCAGGCACCTCCTATGTACTTCCTTTTCTGGCCCAGCCTCTTTCTTTCTGTGCTGCTAGCGCTCCCGCAAACATGGTAAGAGCCTGTGTCAGGACTCGGTAGCATCCAGCTTAATCCTTGCGCCTCACCGGGATGGTACTGTCTCAGGGTGGGTCTAAACTCTTGCATGACCCCAGTGTACCCAAGAAACCCAGTACTGCCGAAAGCGAGCGACAGGGAGGGAGCCGGGCAAAGGAACTGAAGCACTGAGACGATTTAGCAGTGGGTCCGGTTATTAAGTCATTTCCCTCTTTGAGACTCAAAAGTGCGCTGTGCTTGGTGGCCCATGTGGCTGGACCGCCTTTCAGTGCTGCAGGACCGTTGTGTGTTAGTAGTTGTAGGGTTCATTAACTTCAGCTGGGTCCACGGAGTGCACTGTGCCATTGTCCAATAACTGCACGTTCCGAACCTTTTATTTTTGTTAGGTGAACGTTCCTAAAACCCGCCGAACTTTCTGCAAGAAATGTGGCAAGCACCAGCCCCACAAAGTGACACAGTACAAGAAGGGCAAGGATTCCCTGTATGCCCAGGGTAAGGTGCTTATGTGTGATTTGGTAGAGGTTGGGGGATTCAGACAGACTCTCGCTATGTAATCCAGGCTGGCCTGGAATAAGCAATCCCTCTGCCTCCTCCGCTCCAGTGTTCGGGTTGTTAGAATGCGCACCCGTGACAGTCTCAGTAATTTGGCTTTGATGTGCCATTTGTAAAATGTACTACAAGCTTTATTTTCGGTTTTTGAATTTTTGAGGCAGGGTCATGCTCTGTAGCACTGAATGGTCTGGTACTCATTATATAATCCAAGCTGGCCTGGAACTCAAGAGTAATCCGCCTGCCTCTGCTTCCCGGATGCTGGAATTAAAGGCGTGCGTGACCAGACAGGTCCGTAATTAAAACAGAAGACTTTTAACACGTGGCTATATTGCTTTACAATCTCTTAACACCTTTTTCTTCCAGGAAAGCGGCGTTATGATAGGAAACAGAGTGGCTACGGGGGGCAGACTAAGCCTATTTTCCGCAAAAAGGTTAGTGAGGATTACTAATGGACATGTTTTCCTGCTTATTGTGGTAAGAACCTTGGATTGTCGTCTCTAGCCCCCACACATCGCTGTATTGTATTAATCACAGCAAAATTATCCCACTTGCTGCCAGAGACATCTAGGCAGTGGAGCTGGGAGTGCAACCCAGATCTGACTAGTAGTCTTCACCATCTCAGTATTTACAATACTTCCCCAAAGGGTGAAAGCATGTGCCCTGCTTCCTAAGAACTGAAGTATGTGTACACTAGTCAGTCCCTTGGTTCACTTGCTCTTGGCATGTTTGAATCCTCAGCTCTGGGTTGCAGCAAAATTTGTTGCTGGGTTGCTTATGCCTCAGCGGTAGAGTTCTTGCTAAGTATGGGGGCCAGTCTGGATTCAATCCTTATAATGCCACAAAAAAGGTTATTCGGTGTCTCAGTAGGTGCCCGTCTGGTGGTGGCGCATGCCTTTAATCCCAGCACTTGGGAGGCAAAGGCAGGTGGATCTCTGTGAGTTCAAGGCCAGCCTGGTCTACAGTGAGTTCCAGGAGAGCTCCAGAGACAGAGACCCTGTCTCAAAAAAGACCAAAAAAAAAAAAAAAAAAAAAGAAATCTTAAGATTCCTTGTAGTAACCATCGAAGCCTTCCACTGGCCTCAGGTTGAATGAGTTCCTCTAGCTTTAGCAACCTCTCAAATTAGCACAGTGACTGGAATGAAGCATTTGCTCACAACTCTGCATCTTTGGTCTTCAGTCAGCCTGGTTGTAGAAAATAAAGGAGTGACTTAATTTGGTGCAGCATATAGCTTGGTCTCAGGGTACTAAGAATGCTTCTGCATTTTCATTCATGCAACTTGTTTAGAAGATGGATACATTTTGGCTTTGCAAAGGCTGTATTTCATAGTCACATGAACTGAACTTAGGTGACCTCTTTGTTTCACACAAATTCAAGATAGCATGATTTTATTTTTGAGATAAGTCTCCTGTAGGCGAGGCTGGCCTTGCCTCCCATCTCCAGTGTACTGGGAATACAGGCATGCACCACCCCATCCAACTTCAGTTTTGAGATTACATTTTCTCTTAAATTCATTGGTTTCTAGATTAATTTTGTTCTCTGTAGCTAAATACAAATGATGACAAAAGGTGGATTTTTTTATGCGATGGTTTATGGGGCATTTGATTTCATTTTTTTCTAGGCTAAAACTACAAAGAAGATTGTGTTGAGGCTTGAGTGTGTGGAGCCCAACTGCAGATCTAAGAGAATGCTGGCTATTAAGAGGTGCAAACATTTTGAACTGGGAGGAGACAAGAAGAGAAAGGTATTGTGCCTCTTAGATTTCTAGTTTCATGTATAGTGCTAAATGCTTGTTTAGTCACTGGGCCACAGGATCACACAGTCCTCGAATGTAATTATCATCGCTGAAGGTACAAGCTACATATCCCATATCTGAAATTCTTTAGTAGCATGGTGACTGAATTCAGGGCCTTGCACAAGCTAGGTGGGCACCTCCCAACTACCAAGCTGTACCCCCAACCCTGATTTGTGTAATGATCCTTTTCGAAACAACACCCAACACTTTTTTTCTGTTCTGTTAACAGGGCCAAGTGATCCAGTTCTAAGCTGATTTTGTAATGAAGACAATAAAGTCATGAGTTACTTCATTTGGCTGTGGTGGTTCTTTTAGGAGGGAATAAACTGGAGCTACCAGCAGATTTCCTGCCAATTTTGTGCTTGGTGGTTCTGAGTACGATTTACAATTGAGTCTTGCTGAGCCCGTGGGAAATGTGGTTTGCTAATCTGGTACTTCTAATCAGACCCACTGGCATCCCACTTACTGTATAATTGGATTTTTATCTAAGTTTTTACCCACTTTTTAAAAACGTAGCTGAGATTAATGCATGACATCATTTTTGTCTTACATAGCTGATAAAATCTCTAGCTGCGTAAGTGAATCATATGTACAAGCTGAGGCTGGAGAAAATGGCTCGAGGTTTGGATCCTAGCATCCACATGGCAGCGCACAGCCATCTATAACTCCAGTTTCATAGGCTCTGGTGCCCATACATACATGCAAACAACACACAAAAGTTATCTTTTTTTAAAAAAAGCACAAGTTACTGGTTATCATATAATCTTTTATTTCAAGGTAATAGACCACAAAGAACAGAATGATTTTGAAGTTTCTCATTGACACCTCAGGCACAGGACACTTTTAATACGTCTTGTGTTTAGATTTACACCCCTTTAAACATTTTTAACACAGTCAAGTGCAATTTAACTATGGTGAGATGATTATGTAAGACTATTAAATGCCTCCAACAAGTGTTACATTTCAAATCATATATCTCATCCTACACTTCTGACTGAAGGTTAGAATTTTGTATTTCAACAGTAAAACTGCAG
Organism: Nannospalax galili; assembly: GCF_000622305.1. Classification (NCBI taxonomy): domain Eukaryota; kingdom Metazoa; phylum Chordata; class Mammalia; order Rodentia; family Spalacidae; genus Nannospalax; species Nannospalax galili. The sequence continues at coordinate 725,673 of NW_008351466.1, read as the reverse complement.
AGCTACAGATACACTGCAGCTAAAAGTGTAGCTTAGCAAGGTGCAACAGTTTTTTAATTACCTTAAACCTGGGTTTAACAAAACTTAATTTTAAGAAAGTAGCCCTGGCTTGCCTGCAACTCTTATTGACCAGTCTAGCCTTGAACCCACAGAGAAATATCCTCCTGAGTGCTACTGGGATTAAGGCATGTGCTGCCATGTCTAGCAACAGTTTTTAAGTTTTTTGTGTGTGAATACATGTTAGAGGCCAACTTTGGGGAGTCTTTCCATCAAGGGTTCCAGGGATTGAACACAGGTCATTAGGCTTGTGTGGCAAGCATTTAGCCACCTGAGCCATCTTGCTGACCCAAACTAATTTTTTTCTTGGTTTTTTGAGACAAGGTTTCACTATGTAGCACTGAGTGGCCTGGAGCTCAAATCTTATCTGTCTCCCAAGAAAGGCATACATCACCATGCCTAGCTTTTTATTTATTTTTGGTCTTTCTGAGACAGGGTCTCCCTGTAGCCCCAACTGGCCTAGAACTCCAGGCTGGCTTTGAACTCAAGAGATCCGCCTGCCTCTGCCTCCCAGGTGCAAGGATTAAAGGCGTGTGCTAACACGCACGGGCTTATTTTTTAAAGGTGGACTTTACATTTAAATTTTTTTCACTTATTTATGTGGATGAGTGTTTTGCCTGCACATACATATATGCCCATGCATGCAATATCATTGGAAGCCAAAGGAGGGCTTTGGATCCCTGAAACTTGAGTCACAGGCTTGTTAGCAGGCATGTGGGTGCTGGGAACTAAACTCAGGTCATTTGTAGGAACAGCCACTGACCCATCTGTCCAGCCCCGAAATTTTACTTGTAATCTAGCTCAGGCTGGCTGGCCTTGAACTCAGTCCTGTCTCAACATCCTGAATGCTAGAAATTGATACACATCTAGTTCCTATTTTAAAAAATGTTTACAACTTTATGTTTATATACTTTGATCACTTCCCCATTATCCTCTTCTCTCACCGAATCCATCCCCAACAATTTACTTCTTTATTGATCAACTTGAATCTTCCAATTTCTCTGAAAATTACCCATCCTCCTTCAGTTTGTAATCGGCCTTTTTGTACTGTTCTGTGTACATTCAGGATATTGGGCGTGTACTTTTTCCTCATGAACTTTAAAAATTTTTTTGACGTAGGCTTTTGCTATATATCCCAAACTGGTCTCTCAAACTCTGCAGTCCTGCTGAATGCTGGGATTATATGTATGGGTCACCACACTCGGTGAGAAGGGGAGTATAAATGAGGATGGTAAAGGAACTTTGAAGCCTTGACTACCAGCTTGTTCTCACAATCAGTTGTAGAAAAAGTGGGAAACCAGAATGTTGCTTGAAATTAGCTATGCCTGAATACCCCAGTTTGAAGATCACTGTTTCCACTGTAGAGCCCCAAACAGGACAGTTCATCTAATGTAGGGAGGTTCTTTGGCATCTTAGGTCATGATTTATCCAGTTACCCTTGGTGAAAGTAAGCTCCTCTGCATTTGTTAGCTCTAGGTGACAGGCAACCAAAGCATCTGAGATTGTCAAATTTCTTCCCACCTGGTATTTGTTGGATCCTTTGAGGAAGCTGGTTTCATTTTCCCTATGGACTAAGGCTGTAAGCAAGCCACCGAAGCACCTCACTAGGCTGTGTATGGTTGACAGCTTGGCTCTAAAATGAGCCAGTACACCTGAAGCATCTTTTACAGTGTCTGGCACAGAAATGGTCAACTAGTTTCAAAAGCCTTTACAAAAACTTACCTCTAGAAGTAGGTTTTTAAAGTTCTGACTTTGGGAAACTTTAAGGAAATAGAGTTTTGTTTTGTTTGTTTTGTTTTTCTTGTTCCTGCTTCCGGACTGCTGGGGTTAAATGTGTGTACCACCATGTCCAGCCCACTTTTGCTTTTAGATATTCAGGCTTGTTCTAGCCGAAGCAAAACAGTCCCTGAGGGATTTATTTGAGTTTTTAAGGTTGAAGTCCATTCGTGGAAGCCAAGCTTGATTTTCTGGGGGAGGAGCTGTGTGACAAAGCAGCCAGGATTGCAGGCTACTCCTAGGCCCAGGGAGGCAACTTTGATGGTATAAGAACAGGGTCCACCAATTTCTTTCAGGTTTCTCACAGCTACAGCCCAGGATAAGTTTGAGAGAGGTCGTTCCCAAACTTCAATGCTGTTTTCCTGAAAAGTCATGAAATGAAGTGTGACTATGTGGTAACTCAGTAAGATGCCTTGACATTCAGCAATGGTAGAAATATCAAGCACTTGACATGTGGCATGGTTTAGAAATAAAAGTAATGGCTCTGGTAACAGTCTTTATAAACCACTTGTAGTCATCATGAAGCATAAGGGAAAGATCACTGGGGGAAAATAAAATAAATCACATCCTTACATAGCAGAGTTAGGCCCGAGACAACTTGGTACTTGGATATTAATAAGCCATCCCAAAATACCCCAAATCATAAACTACAGAAGGCAGGATAATATGTTCCTAGTCAATTGTCTCTCATAAAGCATTACTTACAGTTCTAAGATAGTATCCCTGCTTGCCCAAGGGGTCTTGGTTGATGGCGATTACATCCTTATCCTGAAGCAGAGCTTTGGCTTGAGGGCTGATTTGTCGGAGATCATTGGACATGAGCAGAGGAGCTGCCATGATAGCCCAGAGGGCCATCTGTGTCACTTGCTGATCCCAGCTGAGCCCAAAGTTGCCAATCACTAACTAGGACAAAGAGTGAAATCATTCAGATGGGAGAAGATTAAACTTTTTTTTTTTTAAGACATGTCTTATGTAGCCCAGGTTGGTCTTGAACTTGGAGCAATTCTGCCTTAGCCTCCGAAGAACTGAGATTAGAAACTGGTACCATCATGTCTATTCGAACATTTTTAAAGTTCCCTAAACGATCCATTGAGAGAATCATTTTTCCATAGCACTCTGATGTAAGTAACTCACAGAAGTCTCTTCCGAGGTGTGTAGTTCAGTGCTAGACAGTTTGCTGGGCATGTGCTAGGCCCTTGGTTCAGACCCCATTACCACCAAAGAAGAATAAAGTCACCTCCCACAAACAACCACCACCAAGTTTTGAACAAGGAGGGCTCAGGTCTTTACCATATCTGGGTCATTCCAACCCCCTGGTCCAGCGACATCAACAATTTCCTTTTGGTTAGTTGTTGTCCAGGACAAGATATTCTTTATGCTTCCCCAGGAATCATAAACATCATCAAAATTTCTCCAGTGATTGCAGTACTGTTGTATATCTGTGTAATTGGGCTGTAAAAACAGACAGAACCTTTTACCTTCTAGCTTCCCTATGAGATGAAAACAAACTAATTTACAGGAGGCACTGGTAGACTCTGTAGTCTATAGACTGAAAGTCTCCCCATAATGAACCTTAGGTAACTTTTAGATGTCTGAATATAAGAGAATTTTACTGGAAGACATACACTTCATAAGTAGGCCATAAAGCTTTAAGTCTCTGCTTAAAGTGACTTTAGTACTATTTATTCTGGAAATTCAAACTATATCTAGATTACTGGCATTATGAAAATTTTTTTTCTTACTGTGTCTTCAAACTTCCTAAAATGAGCATGTTACTATTTCTATAATAAAGTAATTATAGTGATCTTAATAAGTAAAAGGATTTATAAAATTACACAGAATGTTATCAAACACAAGAAAATCTGAATTCTAGGCAAGTCATTTGTGGAATGAGTAAGTGTAGATAGGCAGGTATGACACCTGAAGTTTAAAACGCTGAGGAAAAAGTCTATATAAACACTTTAATAAAATAGCAGAGATTTATTCCATAAATACACAGTCAACAGTTGACAAAGCCCGTATGGTAAGGATAGAGTGATAAAGGTCCCTACCCTCATAGAATTTACATTTTAGTCGGGAGAGGGACAAACCAGTGAATAAGTATAGCTGAGCTCTTTTGGGGAAACTAAAACAGTTAATGTGCTAGAAAATGAATGACTGGAAGGCTATTTTAAAGTAGAGAAGAGCTGATTATGTGGCATCTGGTCCAAGATTTCAGTGTTAAAGAGCTGAGCCTTTTAAAATCTTGGGGGAAGACTTGGCACAAGTAACAAGCAAGTGTAAAGCACAACATTATAGACTTGTATGAAATATCTTTATGTAACCCAGAACCATGGACAATGAATATACACCAATGGGAAAAAACAGTATTTGATAAACAGAAAGAAAAAAGTACAGTGAGAAAAAAAAAAACAAAAACAGAAGATGGAGAGGCAGGCAAGAGCCAGCATGATGGCATTTGATTTTGTTCCAAGCGCAAGGGGAAGCCGCTGACATTCTCAGAAGACAGTTCTGGTGCGGCTTGGAAAGCAGTGGGGGTGGGGAAGGAGCAGTAGAGAGATCAGGCTATTGGAGCAGTCTGGGTGAGACAGTGGTCTGGAAGGCCAGGGTGGAGATGAAAGGAAGTTCACAGCGTCAAGAAAGATTTCAGAGATCATACTGGCAGGATTGTTGAGGAGCAAGGCGTGATTGGTGAACAAAAGGAAAAATCAAAGATGATTTCCTACATGCTGGGAGCCGAGACTATAATCACAAGCAGTGGAGATGGTGAGAAGTGTTTCCTTGGAGGAGACCTTTGTCTCCTTTGTACCCAAAGTTCTGAAATTTAGATTCTGGGTTCACTAGCTCACCTTATGAAAAGGCCTCAAATAAAGAGGCCACTCACAGGAGTATACAATGCTTCTGCCAGTTCTGTTCAGGGCCAAGGACATGTACTTATAACCTGTGTGAGAAAACAATGGATAAAAATAAGGGAAAGAAGGGACTTTCCAGCAGATGCTGCACATTTTAAGAGGTTGCCTGGTTAAGTCCATACAGAGATAACTCTGAGGGGTTAGTGTAGAGATGGTGTGTGTATTGAGGAAAGGCAGGAAGAAAGATGTTTCTTTCTCTGTGACATCCTGGATTCTCATATAAGTTATAGTTACTGTGATTTTCAGAACCCTTGAACCAAGCATGCACAGTATTTGCCAATGGCTAGGCATGTAGGGATTCCACACACATGAATAAATGAGAGAATGAACTGGAAGACAGGAGGTCAGAGTTCTAGCACAATGAGAATAATTTCTAGTATTATGACTGGGCATTTAAAATCTGAAGCTAAGCCAGGCGTGGTGGTGTACGCCTTTAATCCCAACACTTGAGAGACAGAGGCAGGCAGATCTCTGTGAGTTCGAAGCCAGCCTCGTGGTCTACATAGCGAGTTCCAGGCCAGCTGGGGCTACAGGGAGACCCTGTCTCAAAAAAGACCAAAAAACAAATAAAATAAGTAAGCCAGGCGTGGTGGTGCACACCTTTAATCCCAGCACTTGGGAGGCAGAGGCAGGCTGATCTTTGTGAGTTGGAGGCCAGCCTGGTCTACATAGTGAGTTCCAAGACAGCTGGGACTACAGGGAGACCCTGTCTCAAACAAAAAAAAATAATAAAATAAAATCTGAAGATTAATTCTTTTTTTTTTTTTTTGAAGATTAGTTCTTAAGAAACCAAGCTACCTTGGACTCAAAGTTCTCATCTCAAATTCCTTCCTTTTGCCTGTGGCTAAATCTCTTCAATCAACCTTAGCCAAAGGCTAAGAAGTTATCAGGGCTAAATCTCTTGAATAAAACACCATTTGGGCTGGTGTGATGAGATGGTTCAGCAAGTAAAGGTGCTTGCCACCAAACCTGATGACTTCAGTTTGATCCCCAAGACCCACACATCGGAAAGAGAAAACTTCTGTAATTTGTCCTTTGACTTCTCAACAGGCACCATGGCACATGCCACCCCTCCCCACAACATACACATTCCATACAATAATGTAATAAAAAAAGAAACATACCATTTACCAAACTTTTCACACTGTCACAGTAACAGCCATCAAATTTTAGCAGATCTACACCCCAGTCAGCAAAGGTCTGGGCATCAATATCATAGTATCCAAAACTCCCAGGGAAGCCTGCACAGGTTTTATTTCCAACATCTGCATAAATGCCTAGCTTTAGTCCTTTGCTGTGGACCTGAAATGAGAACAGTCACCACAATAGGAGGACAATGGTGAAATGGGAGAAAGAGGGACTTATACTAAGGCTGGGGAAGAGAGATGTGTGCTTCCCCAGGTCTTGGGGGCTTGGTTCCAGAAAACTCTCCAGTTTTCTAGTTGAGTTTGTAATCCCCCAATTCTGCTCAAACAGTTCTAACTAACTCTGCAAGTGAACTATAGCGAAGAACTGAGGTGAAAGCTATGAACCACTTTACCATTCCTGATAGGATGCTAAAAGGTCTCATTTTCTAGGACAGCGATAGATTTAGTTTGAGAAAAAAAAAACTGATTAAATTTTACTTAAGCATCTCTGAGCTTCCTTGCCAACTAGGCTTTGACTATGTCTGTTCTAGAGAGTTCACTTTTAGCAAGAATCCTGCTGAGTTAAGTTATCCCCTGACTGTCGATGTTTCCTTTTAATAGTTTTCCATCTACTGACCTCCCACAATTTGCTCATGGGTTATAGATTCTCACTTGTCTTTTGCATTTGGATTGGAACTTGGCTCTTTCTCCTGCAACAGCACTGAATAAAATCCATGTTCACTGCTTTTAGCTAGTGTTGGGCTGCAACGATTTCTGGAATATTTTCTTCCAGCTTCTAAAACGTATTCGTAGTGTTGCAACAGCTTCCCAAGCTTCTATGGAGATACAGGAACACATATGACACAACCAAGTTCTCTTTTTCTCCTAGAGAACTCAAAGGTTTCAGCAAAATACTGCTTCTCTAAGATAGGCCTCAGGGGCTATTACAACACAAGTACAGGCTGATGGAATGATAATTCCACATAATAAGCCTTGGAATTTATTGTTCAGAATAGCAAACATTCCATTTTCTAAGTGTCACATGAGCTGTTTCTCAATAAGCATCTCTAAGTATACATCCCTAAATGAAAAAAAAAAATCAGACACTCACATAATTAGCTAGGTGGCGGATGCCACCAGGAAAGCGCTTGGGGTCTGCCTGAAGTCGGCCTTGTGAATCCCTTTCAGGAGCCATCCAACAGTCATCTATGCAGAGGTATTCATAACCTGCATCCTTCCAGCCATCGGAGACCATGAGCTCTGCCATCTGCATGAAGAGCTGCTCACTGATAAAGAAATTGCAGTAATCATTACAATTTATTAGATGAATGCTTAAGTATTCCCATTTTAAGGCACCTTGGAATTTCACAATTTATTAAAAAATGCAGTAATAATGTGGGAATCACAACCAATACAAGGTAAAATTAACTATCCTTGTAATTACTCTTCTTCTCCTCCCTGGCTACCTCTGCCCTAAGAACTCCAACCTAGTAGGGAGTGAGTTTGCCCAGTGTGGGTGAGACTCTGGGACCCATTCTTAGTGCCACAAAAGAAATAAACAAAACTGAAAATGTTATTGAAACTAAGAAGTCAGGCATGGTGGCAGCAGGCTTGTAATCCCAGCTATTCGGGAGAATGAGGCAGGAGATTTCCAATTCTAGGGTCTCCCAGACTACACAGAACTAAAGAAGGTTCAGTAGAGGAAGGAACTATACAGTGGGCATAAAAAACAGCAACAACAACAAAACAACAGTCTCCTTAGAAATAAACCTAACCTATTTGGAGAAAATGTTATCATTTACAACTGTAACTAGATGGGGAAACTATCTCAAAATATCAATATATCACAAAAACCCCAAACAAATCCCCAAAGGACTTTTGAAGGAATTTGGCAAAAGATTTGAAAAGCTCACTCAAAAGATTAAATATGTATGTTCTATAAAGGAAAGGAAGCTAGTGTAGCTTAGCATTGAAATACAAAGATTAATGGAATTCAAGAGTGATTTCAGAGAGATCCCTGCATCTGATATCCAGGATCTTTTACCTTCCTCAAAGAATACAAAGTTGCATAAAGTCTTCTCTATAAGCTCAACCTCACATTCCCTCTCTGGAATGCTGTCTTTATAACTGAGCCTTTTTTTTCTGATTTCCAAATTTATTCCGCACCCAAATAGAATGGTATTTGCTTTTTACCTTAACCTTATGATTTCTTGGCTTAAAGACCCAAAAGCTAGAAATAAAGGAAAGAATTTGAATGTCAGCTTACATAAACATCAAACTCATACCAAGAAGCACCTGAATTTGCAACATGCTACACCAAAAATAAGTGAAATGGAACAAAAACCCAGACATTGGAGCTACAAAAGGGTACTGACACAAAAGGGCAATCCAAAGGAGAAACAATGCAAAGAGCCAGTTTAACATGTGAAAAGACATTCAACCTGATTAGCGATTGAATGGACATAAGAGGGCCTGGGGTATATAGTATTTTCTGGCATGTGAAGCCCTGGGTTCAATTTCCACAGCTGCAGAAATATGCAAATAGTAACTCAATGGCAAAATTCCGGGTTGGCCATATTATTTCAAAACAGGCATTTTATACATTGTTGTGCACATATTTTTGTGAAATCTTTGAGGAAGGTAGTTTGATAGTATCAGAATAAGCATGCCTTTGAACCTATAATTAGTCTTTTAAGGAAAAGAATCCAGCCTGGCCTGGCGTGGTGGCTCATGCCTGTAATCTATGCACTTGGGGGGCTGAGGCAAGAGGATTGCTTGAGTTTGAGGCCAACTTGGCCTACAGAGTGAGACATTGCCTCAAAATTAAAAGAAAAAAAAATCAAGAGCAAGATATACAAAAACTGAAGAACCCAAGTACCTATGAACAGAAGATTGCACAAATAAATTATAGTATATACACATATACTATTATTTTAGTATATACACATATACTGCATTTTTCTTTTTTTCTTTTTCTTTTTTTTTTGCTTTGTGCCAGACACTCTACTCTGTATACATTTATTTTGGATACGGGGCTTTATGTATCCCAGGCTGGCCTTAAACTCTCTGTGTAGCATAGACCCTTCTGACCTTCCTGCCTCTACCTCCTGAGTGCGGGGGTTAGACAGACATGCATCACTGTTCCCAGTTTATAACGTGCTGGGGTTTGAATCCTTGGGCTTTGTACATGCTAGGTAAACATTTATCAACTGAGCTACATCCCCTGCCCAATTCAGAAAAAAATTAAGTTGGATGTGGTCTTATACGCCTGTAATCCCAGGAAATAGAAGGTGGTGGTAGGAGGATCTCTAGTTCAGGCCAGCTTGAGCTATATAGTGTGACTATGTCCCAAAAAAACCAAGGGCTAAGAATGCAGCTCAGTAATAGAGCACTTGTCTAACAGGCCCTGGGTTATGTGCACAGCACCCCAGGGAAAGTGAAACAAGGTAACCAATTTGCCCAAAAGTCACAATGAAGTAGAATTTGAATTCAGGCAGGGCAACAGGGTTTTGAGGCTACCCACTCATATATAAAGTTGATGCCATTTTTTGAGAGAGGGTCTCACTATGTAGCCGTAACTAGCCTGGAACTCCCTGTGTAGACCAGGCTGGCATAGAACCTAGAGATCCACCCACTTCAGCCTCCCAAGTGCTGGGACTAAAGGCATGTGGCCACACCCATTTTTTAAGCTTTTAAAACTGTTATGCCATTTTTAATGGAAATCAGTAAGATAAATGTTTTTATTTACATAAAAACAAATACAAGGTTGCATGTGGACATCTTTGATTATTTCTGGGTGGTGAAATGAACATGCATTCTTGTACTTGCATTGATCAGTTGCCACAAATTGTATCTCAGGGTCACAAAAGGCTTAGTCAGAAACTTAGCAGACCAGTTTCTTTTGTGATGTTTGATCAACATCCTGATTTTTATCTTTACAGACATTCAGATCAATAACTTATAGAGAGGGCTGTGGCTGGTGCCTTTGGAGGGGGCAGCTGCATCACTGGGTGACCTTTTCTTGTTTTCAATAATATCTGAGAGGCACTCAATATTTGATACCTGATACATGTATTTTTTGAGACAGGGTCTCAATGCGTAGCTTTGGATGGCCTGGGACTTGCGGTTTAGACCAGGCTGGCCTGGAACTCACACAGTTCCACCTGCCTCTGACTCCAGAGCGCTGGGATTAAGGGCGTGTGCCACTACATGAGGCTCTGATACCAGATTTCTAACCTTTTCTAGCTCACAGATTGCTTTGAGAATTTGAAGGTAAATACCTCTTCTCTAGAAAAAAAAATACATTTGCAAACATGGAATTCATTGTCCTATGCATTCCAGAATAAAGACATCTGTTTTAGTTACCTAATTGAGGTGTCATATTTTAAGTGGGGGTATTTCATTGAAAGCTCACTTGTGTGAGATAACTATTTTATAGCTCTTACAGAGTCAGTTCCCTGAGTTAAAAAAAGATATTATCCCAATTTACAAGCAGGAGCATCAGATAGGTTTAATCCAGTCTCAACTCTCACCTTTTTGATGTGTAATGTTCCTTCAGGTCAACCTTTCAGCCACTCAAGGGAAAAGGGCTGAAGGACATCTCAGAGATCCCATGGCTTCTCTAACTCGCTTCAATTACAGCCAAAGAACCCATAATCCCAAAAGAAGAAATGACATTGGTCTTAGTCACCCTCCTACCCACTCCAGCTGTGCTTCCCGCTAGCTCAAGGCTAGTACTAGACAAAGAGCAGAAGCCCACAAGAAGGATCTCAATGGAACCAGAAAGCAAATTAAGAAACCCCCTAGCAGGGTTACAGTGCAGGGAGGGATGGAGCGAGAATGAAGTGTTGACTGTTGGCTTAACTTCCACCCCCGAGAGGCTCAAAGTTTAGGGTTAGTCTGGATCCAAGCTATTTTGCTGGGGATAAAAAAAGCAGCAAAAGTAGGGTATCTAGCCCTCAAGCTCAAATGTTCTCATTCGTTCCACCAAGTACATCCACACGAATACACGGAAGGGAAAGGGAAAGGATCACTCGGTATCTGATACCTGATGCAGGAGTCAGGCTCTTCCTGGCAGTCAAGGTTGCACACGAAACGCTCCCAGTGCAGCCAGCCCATAGTAGGAGTCCTTGCCAAGCCATTGTCCAACGCCCTGGCCCCAAGAATGCCCCAGAAAACTAAAGTCAAGGGGCGAAGCGCAAGCTCGTAGCTTAGCCACAGTTCTCCACTCCAAAGCTTCATGGTCACAGGGAATTCTAGTGTACAGTTTCCTGCAGGTAACCTCTGCTTAAGTTTACCCGTGGGGCAGACCAATCACCGATGAGCTTTTCAATAATGACGCCATCGTTTCTCTGGCAACTGGACGGTTATCTCTAGAGGTGGACCAATGATCAATCACGTAAGACGTACCATTAACCAATCATACTGGCCCTCTCTTCACATTGGCCCACCCCATTTCCAAATAAGAAGGAAGTGCGGCACCTCAGTGATCCCGAGTTAAAGCCGAGAGTTGCTCACGTGACCGAGATCTCACATGACGTAGGCGCTCACGTGATCAATCGCTTACGTGAGCAGAAGTAGTTCTCGTCGTCGTCTATCGTCTCGCTATAGCCATTTGAGGGAAGAAGGAGGAAAATTTCCCGGTCTCGTTAGAGGTTGGTGTGTGGGTGGAAACTGGGGACCCTGGGGTGGTGATAAGGAAGAGCAGAGCGGGGTCTTGGGGCCGCCTCCGCCTTTTTCTTGCTTGACTCCCCCCCTTCCTTCTCCCTCCCCCTTCCCCCTTCCCCCTCCCCGAGTGCCGGGAAGCGGCCTGTGCTGCGCCTGGTGGGGAAATGGTGGACGGTCGTGACTGTGTGCGTGTTTTTGTAAATCGGTCTGTGCGGGCCAGTCTTAGGGGACCTCCCCTCCTTCTCCCCGCAAGAGGGACCCGTAAGATGAAAAGCATTGGAAAAAACACGGCCTCGAGTTAGGAAAAAAAAAAACAACAACAACAAAAAAACCCTAAGACCAGCGGAGTTCGGCTCCATCCTTTCAGGCGCTCAAAGTACCATAACTGCCCTATTGTTGCGAAAGGCCCCAAGTGAATTATATCCTTAAGAGTCAGAGCTAGGCAAGTGATGCGTGCTCGAGAAGCGCCCAATAAATGTTTTCACTTAATTATTTGAACGTTTGTTTTTCTGCTTATAACAAACTGCGTGTTGAATTTTGATCATTTGAAAAAGTAATATATTCGTTTAAAAGAGACACAGTTCAGCGCTACTCAACTCTAGTGGTTGCAGTTACTAAAAGTGTAAGTGTAACACATGTATAAGTACACAAATTCTTAACTCACAAAATCCTGGTTTTTACGTTAGGTAACAGGGTTCTGGTGGCCTAATCAGGAAATGTAGTAAGGAAGCAAAACCTTCCAGCCACTCCAGAGGCCCTGTTGAGGCACAAAGTAGGGTAGAAATCAGCACCACGGTCCCTGGGATGATCCGTCACTGAGAATTAAGGATGACTTGTGGGAAGACTGTTAACATTCGAGATGCAGGCACGTACTGGGCGGCTGGTAGATTTTGAATTAAATCCACTGTGCACCTTTTTCATGAGGCCCCGGGGTTCCAGACCATGTCAGATAAACTATCCATATACAAAATTAGAACATTGTGTAAAAGTTGCTGTGCTATATCCCAGAAAAGCAATCATTTAAATTTTTAAAATTAATTGCACTAAAATAATTATTTTAGTGGACGGTTAAGATCGCACAAAAAATTGAAAAAAAATAACCTGTCACTCATAAACCACTGTTAAGATATGAGGTTCAATCCTGTGCACCACATACACACAAAAGGTTTTTAAAATAGTTGGTGTATTTCACATGCTTATATTTTTCTAATATTGTTATTTTGTTTCTATATAGTGAGTTTAAAGAATTTAAGCTTTAAGGAAGTATGTAGGATAAAAAGTGAAAGTCGTCCTCTGATCCCTTGCCTTCCATTTGATCTTAAATTTTGTATTACACGCATGTACTTGCACATCTCCCACACACTTACTACACATTTGTATAAGTAGGATTATATTATGAATATTCATTCATTTAATGTGTTTTGGAAATCTTTTTAGGTCAGGGCAGATCTCTCTTTAAGAAGTGGTTGCATAGAATTCAGTTTTAAGGAAGAAATATAATTCAGCCATCTCTGTTGATGGCTATTTAGTTTTCTAATTTTCTGCCATTACAGTGCTGCAGCGAACATTTTTATGTATTTCTGTTGACCAGATTCCTGGAAGAAATTCTAGCAGGGTCAAAGGGTATGTGAACTTTTTATTTTTTACATAGTTGAGATTATAAAATAGTTGTGAACTTGGACCACTTAAAACTTTATATTGACTGCTTAATATTCCATTTTTCTCAATAAAATACCATTCAAAGAATATGTAGTTCAATTAAGTGCTGCTCTTAATTTCAGACAATCTCCCTAAGGTACTTAACCTGAAGTGGATTTTCTGTCAGAAGGTGTGGTAAATATTACCAAAATGTTTTTCCGGAATAGTGCATCAGTTTTCAACTCTAGTGTATTAATTTGTGAACTTTCAATAATGTTGAGTTATTGTCACTGTTTAATTTCTACTATCTTGATGGGTGAAAATGGTGATTTTGCTTTAACCTTTATTTTCTGTGATTGATGAGGTTTGAATATTCTCAGATTTTTTTTCCCTATATACTTTTCGAAACAGGGTCTCCCTATAGGCCGAGCTGGCCCAGAACTCATTATGTAGACCAGGCTGGCCTTGAACTCACAGAGATCTGCCTGCCTCAGCCTCCCAAGTGCTGGGACTAAAGGCGTGCACCACCGCACCCAGCTCCCTATATACTTTTAATACCTTTATTCACCTTATATTTAATCTTTCATAAAGTCCTGCAGATTCCATGGTTTTAACATATGTAGATCACACTTTTTTTCTCCCTTTTTTATTGCTGTTTTCTTGAGGTCATTTCTAACTAATTTCCCCGTTTCACCTACTCACCTACTCTCCCTTTCTTCTGTTGAGTGATATGCTGCACTGTTGCCTAGGTGATAAGTGTGAGAGGACTGTAATGACATCACTTGTCTGTTTAAAACCCACAAAGAGGCTATATATATATATATATATGTACATATATAAATATGTATATATATATATATATATGTGTGGGAGTTTTTTTTTTCCATCAGTGGGATAATGTCCCAATGTTATAATAGGGTTTGAGAGAGGTACCGAATCATCATGCCTGTGAATTGTACAAGAGTCTTACATCAGTATATTCAACAGACCCCTCAGGTTCTGTTCTCCTTACCAGCCTTGTCTTTTGATTTTGTCCCCTCTTCCATTTTGTGCTCCTGTGAAGTTCTAAAAATTTATTTATGGATCCCTGAACAGGATGGCCTGTTTCAATTAAGCATTCTGCCTCCAATTGATGCAGTTCATCAACCAATCTTTCCTTTATACTATCTGCTCTTATCTTTGGTGAAGACATACAATTCTCCAATAGGACTGTAAGCCCTTTCTGGCATTATTGATTCTTACATATCAGAGCTGAGTACTGGACCTGGCACCTAAAACATATTTGAATATGTAAACTCCCAGTAATGTCTTTTCCTTTTGTCTCTTAGGCCTTAATAGTTCTCTAATTTTATTGATTTGCATGCATTCATTTGTTGATAAGGATAAGGATATTAGAGGATTTGTTGTTTCTTACGAGTTTTGTTTGCCTTTTAATTTTGTTTAATCTTTTGGTCTAATGAAATTTTTCATACATAGTCAGATACAGTCAAATTTTATCGTTATTTTTATTTTTCTAGCTATAATGTTAATACGTGGTCAGTGCAGAAAATTTAGAATATGCAGGAATGTCCAAAAAAGGGAGGGAGTAAAATCCACTGAAACAAAAAGGTCCTATAATCCTACTATCCAGAAATAACCACCACTAATTATACCTGATACATAATAGACATTGAATACATAATTGTTGAATGAATGAGTTAATTTGGTACATTGTTTTTGTTTATGCAGCTGTCTTTTTAAAAAGCTACTGATGTACATTTTTATTATAATAGTTTCTTTTAAAAAATGTGTACAATTTTCCATGACAATAGTCTTCTAATTTTTTTTAAGCCATATTGAAATTGCATTGAGCCAAGCTTGCCACCAAGAGCCCAACAGTCACCATGATGCTGAGCACAGAAGGCAGGGAGGGGTTCGTGGTGAAGGTCAGGGGCCTACCCTGGTCCTGCTCAGCCGAGGAAGTGATGCGCTTCTTCTCTGATTGCAAAATCCAAAATGGCACATCAGGTGTCCGTTTCATCTACACCAGAGAAGGCAGACCAAGTGGTGAAGCATTTGTCGAACTTGAATCTGAAGATGAAGTGAAATTGGCTTTAAAGAAAGACAGAGAAACCATGGGACACAGATATGTCGAAGTATTCAAGTCCAACAGTGTTGAAATGGATTGGGTGTTGAAGCATACAGGTCCAAATAGTCCCGATACGGCCAATGATGGCTTCGTCCGCCTTAGAGGACTCCCATTTGGCTGTAGCAAGGAAGAAATTGTTCAGTTTTTTTCAGGGTTGGAAATTGTGCCAAATGGGATGACACTGCCGGTGGACTTTCAGGGGCGGAGCACAGGGGAGGCCTTTGTGCAGTTTGCTTCACAGGAGATAGCTGAAAAGGCCTTAAAGAAACACAAGGAGAGAATAGGGCACAGGTACATTGAAATCTTCAAGAGTAGCAGAGCTGAAGTCCGAACCCACTATGACCCCCCTCGAAAGCTCATGACTATGCAACGTCCCGGTCCTTATGATAGGCCAGGGGCTGGCAGAGGGTATAATAGCATTGGCAGAGGAGCTGGCTTTGAAAGAATGAGGCGGGGGGCGTATGGTGGTGGGTACGGAGGCTATGATGACTATGGAGGGTATAATGATGGGTATGGCTTTGGGTCTGATAGATTTGGAAGAGACCTCAATTATTGTTTCTCAGGAATGTCTGATCATAGATATGGAGATGGTGGGTCCAGTTTCCAGAGCACCACAGGGCACTGTGTACACATGAGGGGGTTACCTTACAGAGCCACTGAGAATGATATTTATAATTTTTTCTCACCTCTTAATCCCATGAGAGTGCACATTGAAATAGGACCTGATGGCAGAGTTACTGGTGAGGCGGATGTTGAATTTGCTACCCATGAAGATGCTGTGGCAGCTATGGCAAAAGATAAAGCTAATATGCAGCACAGATATGTGGAGCTCTTCCTGAATTCTACTGCAGGAACGAGTGGAGGGGCTTATGATCATAGCTATGTAGAACTCTTTTTGAATTCTACAGCAGGGGCAAGTGGTGGAGCTTATGGTAGCCAAATGATGGGAGGGATGGGCCTATCCAACCAGTCTAGTTATGGGGGTCCTACCAGCCAGCAGCTGAGTGGAGGATATGGAGGTGGCTATGGTGGTCAGAGCAGTATGAGTGGGTATGACCAAGTTCTTCAGGAAAACTCCAGTGACTATCAGTCAAACATTGCTTAGGTTGAGACGGAGCACTAAACAGCTACCACAGAAAAAAGCTGTGCATTTATAGGAATTGGATAGAGCGAAAGGGATGTCTAGCATATCCAGTATGATTGGTAAATGGGAAATATAATTGCTTCTGATCACTATTGGTCAGCTTCTTTCTTTCTCCTTTTTTTTTAAAGAAAAAAAATTAAGTTTAACAGTTTTGCATTACAAGCTTGTGATTCATGCTTACTGTAAAGTGGAAGTTAAGATTGTTTTAAAACTTTAAGCTCAGTAATTTTGAACACTGAAATATTCATCTAGGATGTAATAACAAGTTCAGTATTGACCATAACTGTTTAAAACAACTTTCAACTTTCCTCAAGTTAGTTATGTTGTAGGAGTGTACTTAAAGCAGTAAGCATATTTAGTTTTAAAGCAGTTTCACTTATGTTAAATGTTGCTCTTATACCACAATATATTGAGAACTTCAGATGCATGTTGAGAAACATGCTTTTCTGTAAAATTCAAATATAGGAGCTGTGTCTATGATTCAAAGTGACAACATTTGGCATGTTTGTTAATTCTAGCTTTTTGGTTTAATGTTCTGTAAGGCACGTGAGTGTACACTTTCACTTTTTTTTAAAAAAAGATCTGGGACAATTTTGAGATGTAATACCAATACTTTAGGAGTTTGGTCATGTTTGTATGGAATTCTGAGGCTTTGATTTAAATCTTACCTTGTACTGTGAATTCCATTTAGATGTATTGTACTAAGTGAAACTTGTTAAATAAATTTTCCTTTAAAAACTGGAAAAATCTTGTATAGTTTGATTTTTTATTATGTTCTATTATATAGGCATACTATAATTGACTTTAAAATACTCTGCCATTGAAATTTAAATTTTTACTATTTCTTTTCTATTTTTAGAGACAAGGTCTCTTGTAGTCTAGGTTGGCCTCTAACACTAAACACCACGATGACTTTGAAATTCTGATCCTCCTGCCTGCACTTCCTGAGTACTGGAATTGCAGTCATGTGCCACCATGCAGTTTATGCGGTGCTGGGAAGCAAACCCAGGGCTTAATATGTGCTAGGCAAGCACTATATCAACAGGGCTCTTTGAAACTGTGTGTGTGTGTGTGTGTGTGTGTGTGTGTGTGTTTGTGTGTGTGTGTGTGTGTGTGTATGTGTGTGTGTACTGTGAGTGTTCTCTGAGGCCAGAAGAGGACATTGGGTGTCTTTTTCTATCAGGCTCTGCTCCATATTGTCTTGAGACAGGGTCTGTCACTGAACCTGAACTAGGCTGGCAGCCAGAAAGCCCAGTTGATCCTCCTGTCTGTGCTGCCCACAGCACTGAATTTACAGGTGTGGGTGGCCATACCCAGCTTTTTTTACATGGGTACCGGAGATGAGAACTCAGGCCTTCATTGCTTACACAGCAAGCACCCGCACCCACTGAGCTGTCTTTCCAGCCCTACAATTTTCGTTTTCTTTCTTTGATTAAGGTTGATTATTTTCCTCTTTGTTTTTAACTTACCATCATCTCTATAGGACTCTTAGAGGCTTTGTGTTTTATCAAGACAATATTTTCCAATATCCAAAGAAGTAGAAATCAAACAACTTTCATTTAACTCTAAACAAGAATACCTTATGCATCTTGGCTAAAAATATATTGGCCTATGTTACAGAAATAATCCAGTATCCTCCATGAATCCATTAATAAAACCTTTAAATCCCCTTTATTTTCAGGATTTTTCAGGACATATAAAGCTTATGAACCACCAGTTCTGAAATTGTTCTTCAATATCATTTGCAGAGCCTGTTTAGATGTTGATTGCTGGATTCCATCCTGGGAAGATTCAAATTCATTTCTGAGATGAAGCTCAGTAATGTGCTGAGATTACTTAAGACCACATTTTGAGACTTAACAGTTCTCCAACTGCTAAAGTTCTAACCTTAAAAGGAACTTTAAGAAACAACTTCATGAGTTGGAGAGATGGCTCAGAGCGTTAAGAGCACTGTTCTTCAGAGGACCTGGGTTCAGTTTCTAGCACCCACATGGTGCCTAACTCCAGTTCCAGGGAATCCAATGTCCTTCTGACCTCTGCAGGTGTAGTATGACATGGGTGTACTTACATGCAGGCAAACAATCATATGCATAAAATAAAAATTAAAAAATTTAAAGAAATACCTTCATTTCTCCCTTTGTCTCCCTTTTCTCATTTCAAGTAGCTTCACATTTTGAAGTGCAAACCACATTTGATTGTGCATTTCCAATACCTTGCAGTTCCCAGGAGAATTCTGAGCCCCTGTGGCCCTTCCATCTGTGGGTACTTTGCATTTCTGTTTGTATCACTGTGGTCGTTAGCAATTTCACCTCTAGACATTTAATCCTGAACATGCTCAGATCAGTAATGGCTGCACACAAACTACCATTTTCTGGTTATTACTACCCAGGACCTGGATTGTTATCCTTGAACCGTTTAGGCCTTGGGATCTATAGAAAAAAATCCAAATTCATATGACCTGATCCTGTATTATTTAGGGACACTTTATTGAGCAACTGTTTCTGGAAATAAAACTGAAGATGGCAGTGAGAGATTTGAGATTCTCTGAGGATTTCTAATTTCTGCTACAGTTGACAGGAAAGCAGGAAATCTTTTTTTGACTCTCAGTGTCATTAAGCCAGCCACTACCGTTCCCTCCAAAGCCTATTCAGAAGCTGTCCTCAGAGGAATAAATTCAATGGTTCCACAGTGCTGAGTAATTTTTCCAGAAGTTTCTCTAAGTATAAGTGAAAAATCTCTAGTTAGCCACTAGATGTCACCAAGTCCCTGGAAAGGATAGGCTGATGGAGATTATAGTGTCTTTTGCTGCATAAAAGGGAGGGGAAGGAAGATTGTTCAGCAGATAAAGGTGATTGCTGCCAAGCCCGATGACCTGAATTTGATCCTTGGGGACCAACAAGGTGGAAGGAAAGAACCAACTTCTGCAAGTTGTCCTCTATCTGACCACTCATGTGGTTTGCCCCCCGACCCCCAATGTAATAAACTCAAAAGGGCTCTGAGAAGCAGTCAAAAAGAACCCGGGGGAGGTCAGGGGTCAGTGCTAGAGATGTGCACTGAGGGGGACAATGATACCTGCAATGTCTGTTGGGGCAGCAGCTCACAAGCTGGCATACACAGCATACCCTACCACCACTAGTCACCTGACACAAACACTACCCAGGGGAGTATTAGAGGCAGTAAATTGGACAACTCACAAACACCCTTAACCACTAGTTCAAGCTACTTGGCAAGATCAGGAAGAAAGTTGTCAGCTACAATAATCAAGGCCTGAGGTGGTCCCCAGCAATGGCTTGGGTCAGCGTTCTCAGGGTGTGATTTCTTAGGAATGTGAATTTTCATCCCGGAATGACTGGACTGAGACACCCTGTGGGGTGTAAAACAAGCTGTGTTTTAATAAGAGCTTACTGTAGTTCTGCTATTGTGCTTATGTATGGGCTCTGTAATTCACCCATCCATTTATTTTAGAATTCATTTATTTGACCATAAAGCGGGTGACCAAAATAGAAACAATCCTATGTGTAAGCATAGCATATCTCATCCCCCAGCAAAATGATAAGAAAACGTGATGCAGATGCAAAATTCATCTGTACATCAAACACCTTTTCCATCGAGGGAAAGTCTTAGTGCTATCAGTAAAAATGAGATTTCTCCCAGATGGGCCTTGGGCTATTGCACAACTGCTGCTAATAGACTGAAATTCCATTTGTTTTCGTAGTATCAGGCAGAATGTCGTGAGAACCTTTTCACAACCTGCTCCCACACTGACTGCAACTCAGTCTTGTGAATGCAAATCAGACACGTCCATGGACTCACTGGGTTAGTGGGTATATGACTTCACAGAGGAGGTGAGAGGTTAGGTTGTACCTCTCTTGGAAAGTTTGTATGGAACCCCACTTCCCAATCAGTGGCCAGCACAGATAAACATAGAACACACATGGCTTCAGCTCTCTGACAGAAGTTAGGGTTCCAAAATAAGAGATGGGGTACTGAGGAACAACATTTAAGAGCTGTGACACATTCAGTGATTATCTTCTATATCACTTATCATCTCCCCTCCCCCTCTCTTCCTCCCCTCCCCCTCCTCCCTTCTCCCTCCTCCTCCCTTCCCCTTTCTCCTCCCTTCCCCCTCCTCCTCTTCCTTCTCATTTTTCTCCTCCTCCTTAGCTCCAGGACACTTTTATTAGAGTTTAAAAGAAAAATCCCAGGGCAGCAAGCAGTAAGTTTCAGCAGCTGGCGGGAGGAGGAAGTTTGAGTGGAGAAAGAGGAAAGGCCATGCTGTCTGAGTTAAGCCCGCATGGAGATCAGACACATGGCAGACAAGCAGGCACATGGTGGGGAGGGGAGCTTTTAAGAGAGTGAAGCTCATAGTGTTAGGGAGAGCATGTGTAGAAAGAAGAAAAGGAAAAGTTAGTTTTCTGAAAAGCTGCCAGACTTAACGAAGCTGCATAACGGCTGCTTCATTAAGTGACTGCCTTGCATATCTGTTTCTAATGTTCTGTCTAGCCCACGTGTTAAGACTTCTAGATGTCATTTCTTTTCTCCCTATTATTTTTCAGGGACCAAGAAGATCTGGGGATTGAACTGGGAGCCTTGAGTATGTTAGATACTATCACTGAAAGACATACTCAGCCTTCTTTAGGATATCTAATTGGACATTGCCAGGACCCTTTCCCATGGTCCTTTTACTGCTGTTCCCTCCCTCCTTCCTCTTCCTGCTGTCCTTTCTTTGCATTGGGCCTGTTTCTCCTACACAAGATGTCTTTAGCTTTCGTTGCTATCTCCACCTTAGAGATGAAGAAACCGAGTCTAGAGAAAATGAGAATCAAGTATCCTGGGGAGATAAATGTCCTGGAGCGAAGCAAGAAATTATGGAAGGAGGGGAAGTGAAGGACATGTCAGAGATCCATAGGGCATGGTGTAAGGGTAGGTGTTCTTTGGGACCTGTGGGGTCAGGGTGTTGGTGACCAGTGCTGGTCACTCTCATTCAACCAGCTATTTCCTGCTCTAGCCAGAGAGCCCACAATAAAGCAGTGAAGATGAGGCTCAGGAGGGTGGGGCTCAGGAGGGTGGAGAGAATTTGGCAGGAATTCATCCCTTCTTCGCCCTTCTGGATTCCTAGAGGCTTTCAAAGACCCCGCTCCCACCAGTAAATCTCACTTTAGGCATAGGAATTGTGAGGCGGCTGCCGGGAAATGGCTGCTAAATCCCTGCGGGAGCTGGCACAGATCTCCAAAGTAAATAGAGTGATCAAGAATGAGGACTGGAAGATAGTGTCGAGGAAAGGAAGAACGGTAAGGTGCCTGTACAGTTCAGAGAGGAAGAAATACCACTTTTGTTAACCACTGCCCGGAACCTGGACAGACTCACCCTCTCAGACCTCTCTCCTTTTGGTCCCACTGGGCATGGAGGGAAGACAGGAGATAGGGAAGTCAGGGACGTGCCCCCCTCCGTTACTATCTGCCAGCGTAAGTACCCCCTGCCAGGGTTGTCTAAGGCTGGTCCCCATGTCCGGACTCCGAATCAAGGGTAGCTTCAGTAGCAAGTGGGAGGGGGGCACTGCAGCTACATCTTCCAGAAGGCGTCCCGTTACCCTACACAGAGCTCCTTGCTTGGCACACCCACGAGGCCGCAGAATACAAGTTTATTTTCAGTTGAGTGTTGATCCAACTTTTATGGCTTGTGATTAATGTTTTTCCTTCTGTTGTAGAAACCGCTATTGATGACGGGATCAAGGACAAACAGCTCCCCAACTGTCACAACACCATATTGGAACTTTTAAAAGTTCTGAAGGCATGCTGTTTTTAAAAAAAAAAAAAATTCTAGGCTGGAGAGATGGCTCAGAGGTTGAGAGCACTGGCTATTCTTTCAGAGGACCTGGGTTCAATTCCCAGTACCCACATGGCAGCTAACAACCGTTAATAACTCCAGTTCCAGTTCTAGGGGCTCTGATGCCCTTTTCTGACTTTTGGTTGACATACGTGCACCTACTTACCAGCAGGCAATACATTCATAAACATAAAAATATATTTTTAAAAAATTTCCCTATCCATCTGCTTTCCTTTTTTTTTGGTCTTTTTGAGACAAAGTCTCCCTGTAGCCCCAGCTGCTGTCTTGGAACTCACTACATAGAGGAGGCTGGCCTTGAACTCTCAGAGATCTGCCTCTGCCTCCCAAGTGCTAGGATTAAAGGCGTGTGCCACCACGCCCAGCTACTTTCCTTTTTTATAGATTTTTTTTTCTGTGAATCAGAATCTTAAAGTGTTTGACCACTGCACTGAACCTTCTCTCCTTAGTTCACAATTATTTTTGCTTTGTTTTGTTTTTGAGACAGGAGCTTACTATTTAGTCCAAACTAACATTGAACTTTCTGTGTAGCCCAGATGACATCAAACACAAATCCTCCTGCCTTAGTCTCCTAAATGCTGGGATTTCAGGCCTGTGCTGCCATGCCCAGATAGTTCACACTAATTTCTGTTCTCTCAATCTTTTTGAGAAAATAGAATGGAGCAGTTAGTATTTGTCATTCTCAAATTATTTTATAGGTGATTATTTCAATATTTTAACTTTTCCAGTTAAGCTGTGTCCCTTGCCCTCTTTGGTGGTGCTGGGGAAGGAACCTAGCAGTTTGCACAATCTAGGCATGGCTAGATTTGGCTGACCTACCATAAGCCATTCCTTTTATCCTTAGGTGAATGTGATGATCTCCAAAAATATCTTTGGGGTAGAGATTGAGGAATGGCTACAAATCGACATGAAACTTTTTAAGGTAATAAAAATCTTCTGCTCTTACATTGTGATGGTTTGTGTAACTCTAAATTTACAAAGGACTATTGAATTTACACTGAAGAAGGGTGAAATTTTTGAAATCTACATTGTTCCTCATAGAATGTCTTTAAAATGCCTATGGGTGGTGATAAATGGCTTAGTGGTTGAGAGCACTTGCTGCTCTTGCAAAGGACCCACATTTGGTTCCTAGTATTCATGTCAGGATTGGGGATAGGCACACAACTACTTACAATTCCAGCTCCAGGGGAACAGACCCCCTTTTCTGGCCTCTGAGGGTACCCAGACATATGTGGCACACACTCAGACAAGTGTATACATACAAAATTTAAATTTCTTGTATTTATTTATTTTTATTCATTTAAAAGAATTTATTGAATTTTCGTGTATTTCATACAGAACATCTCAATCAATCTTAATCATCTTCATATCCCCTTCCTCACTGTCCCCTTCCCATTGGCCCCTGTTTGGAATTCATACATTCTGTCATTTGTATTAAGGCCTATTATGTCAAGATAGTGTCCCCAGATGTTCCTCAATGCAAGTTCATCTACTGAGTTCTGGTCAGCCTATCTAGAGTCCCTCACTTTAGGAAGATCAACTCTTCCTCACCCAGAAATAATAAGTTGCCAATATTTCTTCAGCTAAGATTGCGGTCTGTTGTCCATTTCCCCTGTCTTTTTGAGACAGGGTCTCCCTGTAACCCCAGCTGATCTAGAACTCGATATGTAGATCAACTGGCCTTGGTCTCACAAAGATCTGCCTCCTCTGCCTGCCGAGTGGTGGGATTAAAGTTGTGTGCTACCATGCACAGCTCTTCATTTTTATTTTTTTGTATATGAATGTTTTGCCTGCTTATATATAAGTGCACTCATGTCATACAATCCCTGTGGAGGCCAGAAGAGGGCATCAGATCCCTTGGAACTGGACTTATGAATGGCTGTTAGCCACCATGTGAGTGCTGGAAACTGAATCTGGGTCCTCTGCAAGAGCGGCCAGTGCTCCTAACTGCTGAGCCATCTCTCCAACACCATGTTTTTTTTTCTTTTAAAACAATTTATTTTTATTTTTATGTATATGAGTGTATTGCCTGCATACCTGTAAGTGCACCTGTGTCATGCAGTGCCCACAGAGGCCAGAAGAGGGTGTCAGATCCCCTAGAACTGGAGTTATGGATGATTGTTAGCCACCTTGTGGGTACTGGTAACTGAGCCTGGGTCCTCTGCAAAAGCAAACAGTGCTCTTATCCTCTGTGCCATCTCCCATAATTGTTTTTAAAGGAATCTTTTAAAAATGCCTGTGATAGAGCTGGGTGTGGTGGGGCACGCCTTTAATCCCAGCACTTGGGAGGCAGAGGCAGGTGGATCTTTGTGATCTTTGTGAGGCCAGCCTGGTCTACATAGTGAGTTCCAGGACAGCTGGGGCTACAAGGAGACCCTGTCAAAAAAAAAAAAAAAAAAAAAAAAAATGCCTATGATATAGTAAGTAAAGAATAGTGGCCGGGCATGGTGGCACACACCTTTGATCCCAGCACTCCCAAGTGCTGCCTCCCAAGTGCTGAGATTAAAGGCGTGTGCCACCATGTCTGGCTTAAAAATAACAATTGTACGTATGTGTCATTATGGGCTACATTGAAACACTTTAATACATGTATATAAGATATACTGACCAAAGCAAGGCAATTAGTGTTTCTGTTTCCTTATTACCTTATGACTCGAGCTTCAAGTTCCTATTCTCCAGTTTTCCACAAAATCTATAATAGGTTATTTAAAATTAATGTAATAGGGCACCTTCTTGACCATAGCTACGCCATGTTAAAGTTTAGACTGACTCTGGTCTCTGAAATTATCAGGCAGTTGGCCCAGAGTATGGGAACACATGTCAGCTGAACCCTGGTTGTCTTGGGAACAGGTCAGAGTGTCCTGGAGTATACCTGCTAATTGCAGATTTATGGCTTCTGTGGGTTATGCTTGGCTTGCTTCTGCAAAATAGTAATTGTTACTTAATAGAACAGAAATTGCTAAGGGGACTCTCTACCTGTAAGCTCGGGAACTTAAGCTTTTCACCCCTGGTTATGGTTTTTCTGTATAAAAACTTACCCTAGAGATGGCTTGGTGCTACACACTTGGGTTTCTGACAGCCTTGTGTAGTAGCCCTGACCAGCAATGATTTTCATTAGGCAAAACTTTGTCTGGATGGTCTTCTCTGGTAAAGCACCCCACAACACTAACACTACACTAACCCCATTTTGCTATAGAACCCCAGAACCTGTTACTTCCATCTAACTGTGTCTTGATACCTTCCTAATAGTTCCTTAAACATCCTACTTTTTTTTTTGAGATAGGATCTTATGTGGCTCAGTCTGACTTCAAACTCATTATGTCTCTGAGACTGTCTGATCCTCCTGCTTCTGAATTGCTGGGATTACTGCTGTGTGCCACTATTTTCAGCTGAGGTTCCACTTCTTTTTTGAAAAAAAAAATTGTTATGGGGGTAGAGAGATGGCTCAGTGGTTAAGAGTACTGGCTGCTCTTGCAAAGGACCTGGGTTTGATTTCCAGCACTCACATGGTGGTCAACAACCACCTATAACTCCATTTCCAGGGGATCTACCACTACTTCTCAATTTTTCTTCTCTTTTTTTATTATTGTTACACACACACACACATACACACACACACACACACACTACACTGAGTTCATTTGGTGGCGCTCATGTGTACCTGTGTTTAGGACTATCCACTTGGGATTCGATAACCTCTCAGGGAGCTAGTCCCTGGAGAAAAATGATTCTTCCCTCCTCAGCATCATTGATTGCCTATAGCTCTTCCTCTTGTGATGGGACTCTGTGACATTTTCCCCATCCACCTTGGCATGTCAACTGGTTTTATCATTATGTAGATCTTGTTAGTCTACCATATTGTGGAGATTTCACTGATGCTGCTTCCCTATCATGTCTAGAATGCATTAACTGGCAGGTGTTTTGTCCTTCCGGCTCTTACATCTTTCTGCCTCCTCTTTCAAGATGTTCCCTGAGCCTTAGGGGTGGAGGTTGCATTGTAGATGTATCACTTAGGGCTGGGCACCTCACAGTCACTTTGACTAGTTGTGGATCTTTGTAATATTCTCCATATGTTGTAAAAAGAAGTTTTTTTTGATGAGTGATAAGAGTTATGCTTTTCTATATAAGGACATGTATTTAGAACATAGTAAAAAATTATGTTGGGTAGGTAAGTGACAGAAATACCTTTGTCTCTAAAGTCTATGACCTTTACAACCATGCGTACTTGGCTATGTTTATAGTATCACGCATGATTTCCATCCCATTGAACCGATCTGAACTCCAATTACACAGCTGTTGATTGCCCCCAAGATAAAAGTGCCACTACTGTACCAATAGAGAAAGTTTGTTGGGTTGGTCATTGTTGTGGTTTTGTAGATTTTACAACTGGGTAGGAGCACTGATTAGTTTTCTCCCTTGGCAAGTTGCATAGTATCATCTGATACCATGAGATCTAGTCTTCAGGGAGGAGGCTTCCAGGTCAGTTCCAGCTTAATTTTTCCAAGTGCTGTTTCTGAGGTATGTGGTGTCTTCAGCAATGGGGTCTTATCTTCAAGTTCTGGGAGGCAATTAAGGACTGTAGTTCTACTTCTTAATAGAGTTAACAATGGAGCAGTTAAATTTCAATATGAGTTTTGTAGAAGGTAAATACTGAACTCATGGAAATCTTCATTCCTATTTCTTGACTGAACTAAAACCCTTGAAATCTCTTAGAGTGATGAGTGTTTTGCATGCTAGTGAGATAATTGGTGTTTGGGACCCCTTATGTAGCTTCATGATGGGGGAAGATAGTTACTAGAAAGGCTAAGTCATGGGAACAGGAAGATGGCTCAGTGGGTAAAGACACTTGCTCTGCAAGCCTGGTGACCAGGAAGATGGCTCAGTGGGTAAAGACACTTGCTCTGCAAGCCTGGTGACCTGAGTTTGATCCACAGAACCCACATAAAATGTGAAAAGAGAGAACTGATTCGACAAAGTTGTCTTCTGAATGAACACTGTGGTATGCTCCCCATAATATTTTTTTTAAAGGATTAAGGCATGGTTAGAAGGTTGTAACTTTCATCTCCACCCTCAACCTCTGTGATTGGAAGAGGAGTTGAAGTTTATGGTGATCACCAATGGCCAATGATAGTTAATCATACTTACATAAAGAAATTGCCACAAAATCCTGGTATGCAAGGTATGTGGGGGCACTTTTGTGAGACGGAGCCCTCCACGTGTGGGATCTGACACTATTTTCAAATGTCACGCTGATGTTTGTTGCAGAAATGATTGGAATAGGAAATGGCCCATGCACTCTACGGACTGTGGAGCTACAGAAACATTCTCTATGACGAGAGAATAGGAAAACAGCACTTTGGTTTCTTCTCCTTGTGGCTTATAGGGAAAGTGAGAGGGGCTGAGGTGATGAGGGGTCAAGGAGGATTTCTCAGCTGGGCATGGTGTCACATGCCTGTAATCTCAGTATTTGGTAGACTAAAGCAGGAGGATTAGGAATTCAAGGCTGTCCTTGGATATATAGATTGTTTGAGGTCAGCTTGTGCTACATGAGACCCCGTCTGTTTTTTTTTTTTTGTCTGAGTGTTTTTGAGACAGGGTCTCTCTGTAGTCCCAGCTGGCCTGGAACTTGTTATGTAGACCAGGCTGGACTTGATCTCACAGAGATCTACCTTTCTGTGCCTCCCGAGTGCTGGGATTAAAGGCATGCCCAGCTGAGACCCTTTCTTTAAAAAAAGGAAAGAAAACAAAACTAAAAGGGGGAGAGTTTCTCAGTTTCTGGCTTACACAACTGGATATGTGGTTTGAGGTACTAGTCAGAGAACCAGATTGAGGTACTTATTCAGGGATGAAGAGTGTAAGATTGACTTTAGACATATGTAGGAAGTGCTTCGAATATACCTAAGAGAAGCCATATAGATGGATGGGTAGATCTTGAGCTCAGGAGGGGTCTCTACATTGGACTATACACTGAGCCATTTGTATACAGGTGGTGATAACTGAAGCCACATGTGAGTCTTTAGTCAGATAGTGTCAGAGTGAGACTATAGAAGACAGGAAAGAGTCATAAAAACACCAATATTTTGTGTGGAATAGAGGAGCATCAGCTTGCAAGGGAAACAGGGAAAGAGAATCTAGAAACTGCTTTACAAAAGAATATTAGGAAAGGCCTCAGCTGGTGAAGGCAATGGCAGACTGTTTAAAAAATAAGGAGTCACTTATTAAGTAGCTGAAAGACCAAAAAAGATGTGGACTGGTGATACATATGGCACATTCAGAAACATGGAGGCCTTGAAGCATCTGTTGGGAGTCAATGATTGAAAATATAGCAGAGATAAGGGGTTCACCATATAACACATTTGCTAAGAAAGAGGAGGATCTGGGACCCAAAACAAACGTGGAGTATATGAGGCAAGGAAATTGTTTTAATTGAGAGGCTGTTCATAAGGCTATGTGAGCAGTCATGGTAAGTTTATGCTTGTTTTGTAGAAGAGGAGAACAAGTTCTCTTCTGACATTCCCCCACCATTTTTTTCTCTGTAAATGGAGTTTTGTCATATGCTTGTAGAGAGAAGAAGGAGAGGAGAGATTGAAAGAGAGTTTGAAGAGAATGGAGAAGGTTCAAGGAGTTGTAAGGGTGAGAACAGGGTGTTGGTTGGCCATAGAAATAAAGGACTACTCAGTAATCCTGCTGGCCCATTTCAGGTTGTCAATGGTAAATTTACTGTGAATCTCATTTTTTTTGTGAAGGGCTTTTCTAAGTGTAATAGTGTTTTATTTAATCTCCAGAGCAACCTAATGAGTGACATATTATTACTACCTCCTTTTCAAAATGATGAAATAGAGGTCCAGCAAACCTGTGTCATTTGTTTCAGGTCTAAAAACTAGGTTTGTAGCCAAGCATCACATCCAGATAATCATGTTCCAACACCTACAGTCTTAACCATTAAACTATGCTGTGTCCTAAAAATAAGTCATGGTTGTGCTTTACTATTGTTAAATATAGATCTACATAATCACATTTAATGACTGCACTGTATTTCTTTGTGTGAATGCAGCATGCATTATGTTGTGATCTGCGCATTTTTTTTTCTTCCAATAGGCACAAGCTGAGTTGCTGGAGAAGAATAAACGCAGCACACATTATGATGTGATCTAAGCATTTTTCTCCTAATAGGCACAAGCTGGGTTGCCGGAGAAGAATAAACTGTTGTGTGTTCCTTTGTCTCCTGTGCTGTGTAGGAAGAAAGCTCAGAAAGGCTGGCAGTTGTTTGCCTTTCTGGGCCTGATTAGAGGCTCTGTGTGAACTGAGCCTCAAAGTGTATTGGGCTCTGCTTCTTCCATAGAGAGCATCTCCATGGATTTGCAAATTGATTATATGCTTGACAGTCTGCTCAGTTAATTTCCCAGAAAATCTCTAGCTAGGATTCTGCATTCTGAAGACAGCTAGTAGTTAACACCACATCCATGGTCAGTATTAGAGATATGCAAAGGGACAGCAGCACTTGCTAGAGCAGAAAGAACACAAATGTACATACAACCTTGCACACTAGAGACCAAACACTCGTAAGTCCAACGCTTCCCAGGAGAGATTGATGAGAGAGAAAGTAGGCACCACTCACATACGTACCCAATGAGTGAATGATTCATTTGTTTTATTTTTGTGTGGTGCTAAGGAATGAACTCAGGACCTTACACATGCTAGGCAAGCACTCTACCACTGGGATACACCTCCAGCACAGGAAGATACATTATAGACTGCATGGATGAGTTATTTGGCAAGATCAGGCAGGATGTTGAAAGGTACAATCATGGCCTCGGCTAGTTGTGGTGGTATTCACCAGTAATTCCAGCACTCTGCAGGATCCTGAGTTTCGGGTTAGCCTGAGTTACATAGTGAGACTTGGTTTCAAAAACTGAAACCCATAATAACCATGGCCAAAGGCAAAACACTCATACACACAAAACAAAAATAAAATATTTTTTAAAAAACTCATGAGGCCAACAGCTTTCTGAAATAAAA
Source organism: Nannospalax galili (assembly GCF_000622305.1). NCBI lineage: Eukaryota > Metazoa > Chordata > Mammalia > Rodentia > Spalacidae > Nannospalax > Nannospalax galili. Next base: position 695,361 of record NW_008351466.1, on the reverse strand, counting down.
GGGTTTGTTGGGCCACCGTAGAGTCTAACTAGTAAAAGATGTTTCCACAAACTATCAGAAGCTGTTCTAGTTTGTTTCTCCATTGTTGTGACAAAACACTCTGACCAATACCAACTTGGGGAGGAAAGGCGTTATTCAGCTTACATCTCTTGGGTCACAGTTCATTAGGGAGCTCAAGGTAGGAACTCAAGGCAGGAACCTGGAAGCAGGAGCTGGAGCACAGGCCATGGAGGATCACTGCTTACTGGCTTGTTCCCCTGGCCCCTGCTCAGCCTGCTTTCTTATGCAACATAGGCCCACCTGCCCAGGGGTGGCACCGCCCACAGTGGGCTGGGCCCTCTCATATCACTCAGCCATCAAGAAGATACCCTACAGACATGACCACAGGCCAGTCCAATGGAAGCAATTCCCCAACTGAGGCGCCCTCAACCCAGGTGTGTCAAGTTGACACTAAAGCTATCCAGCACAGAAGCAAAGATTGGCAGGCATTAGAAAGCTCTTTCTGATAAAGGGCTAGGAATATTTCAATAAACTTTGGGGAAGGAATGCACTATTTCCACTGAACATATATTGATTGTAGCTAAAGTGGGAAACAGCAAGATAGGAGGGCAGCCCGTAAAGATAACTAACTACTTATTGATTCTGGAATGGTTGATGATAACAGTCTAGAAAGTTTCAGGATGGTGACCGACTGTGATGGGATATAAGTCACATATTCAACATGAACAGTCTTCATATTGATTTCATCAGAATCTGTTAAATTATTAACTTCTCTTATCTTTCCCCCATCCATCCTAAGGCTTTGTGTCCAAATCTGGGACAAATTTGGGATTTTTTTTTGTTGTTGTTGTTGTTAAAATCTGGCTCTTTTTCAACAGGGGAAATTCCTAGCCAAAGGAAGATTTCTCCAAGACCAGCCTCAAGGGCTATTATAAAAATAAAATAAAATAAAAATAAAAAGAAATAAGTAAAAGCAGCTATTGATGGAACGAAAGTCTATTTGCTGTGTCTGGTATCAAGCTGAGAGTCCTTTCACAACTCCCTCCCACACTCCTGGGTTCAGATTTGTGAATGCAAAGCAGGTATATATCCCTGAGGTCATCAGGTTAGCAAGTGTGTCAGCACTGCAGCCTGCAGTCTGGGGAATTCCCCACTTAGGGACCTGCATTCAGATAAACCCAGATCCTTGACTACACCACCTGGAAGAATATGGAGATAAGTCAGAGTAAAGCAACATTATCGAGTTTACTGAGTAGAGAGAGATACGGGAGAGCACACACTTCAGATTTAAGCATGGTTGTTTAGAGAGAAGGATGGCTTTAGGTGTCTTGAGAGATAATGATTATTGTGAGATTCTGTGGCTTTCTAAGTCATATTGATCAAATATGGTCATGACAAGGTTTAATAATCAAGCAAAAATTTTAAATAAAGCTTAATAAAAATGGGAAAATGAGCTGGTTTACTTTTTTTTAATCTCAAAAGTTTCATAAATTGTGAGGTAGTTTCATGAGATACACTGTTTAGATTGAGGGATGAGAAACAGATTAATACAGTTAAGGCCATAAACTTCTGGCCTTAACGGCAGGTTGTTTTCAAAATCTTTATTTGAACCGCCTTTCAGAAAACAACATTATCTACGTGTAGGCAGTTTTGATTTTATCAGTAGCATAGGAGTTTCTAACTCCCAGTTTGATTCTAGAGTGAGGGGCTTCTTCCGGTCTCATGTGCACATAATTTTCCCTGTCATTCTATCCTACCTTTCGGGAAAGAGCCCACTGAGTAGGTTCTGGGCTAGGCTCTGCCTATCCTGGAACTCGTGTATGGACCCCATCATCCCCAACAGTGGTCCATGCAGACATGCACAGAACACACATCACATGGCTGCAGCCCTCTGATAGAGGTTAGGCTTCTGAAAGAAGAGACGAGTATACAGTAACATCTGGGCGTTACTGTGACATAATTGGTGATAAATTTCTTAGCCATATACTTATAAGAATGAGACACAGGTAACAGTGAAAAACAGAGAATGGAGATTTATTCAATGTAGCCACATTTGAAAGAGGAACAAATAAGGCCCAGTAAACCCCCATATCTTTTGATGAGTCCTGAGATAAAGTTTAGAGTTTTTTGTTCTGCATTTTTTTTTTTGAGACAGGATCTCATGCAGCCCAGGCTGGCCTCAAATTCACTCTGTACCTTAGTACGGTTTTGACCTTCCTATCCTCCTGCCCCTGCTTCTTGAGTGCTGACAGACATGTACTACCATGCTTAATTTATGCAGTGCTAGATTTGTGTATTCTAGGCAAGCAGTCTACCAACTGAGCTACATTCTCAGGGAGGTATAGGTTTAAACAAATAGTCAAAGGTATGCATGACTAAACAGTTTGGGTCAAAGTATGGTTCCATCCATCACTGACACATCTTTGTCTCATCTTGTAGTCTGTTCTGCAAGGTGGTCTGATAAATTGTCAGCACTATGTGAATCTCTTTCCTCGGAGGCAACACCCCAAATCTTCCCCTTGACTGGCACTAGGGCCCCAGTCTTTTCATTTTCTCAGCATGGAATTTCTTGGGAAAATTCCAATTTCTTGAGGTTTATTGCCTCAGTAATCTGATAGTTGAAGAGAGAGTCTCAAGGACCTCTTTGTAAATATCTTAACCCCTGTCGGTATGGTTACAAAAGACCGTAGTCATTTAGTAATGAACCATACCCTAAGTGCCAGACTGATAGCCTACCCTAGGCCAAGACTCCTCTTTTCTTATATACCTCCTTCACCCATGGGCACGCCTAACCCTAGCCTCCTTGTGTCTGCATAGGCTTTTAGCTCATGAGCAAAGACTCTGTAACACAAGGATGGAAGAAATGATATGGTCTAATAATATGCAGGATTTGGCTCAACCTTGACTAAAAGGCAGGTCCACACTAGGCAGGGCCCATCAGAGAGAACAGCCCATCCCATTCTCCCTATAAAAGCTTCTCAGACCTTACCTTACCTCTGTCACTCTTCCTTCAATGGTTTGAATGATGGTGTCTCCTCCAAAATTCATGTTTAAACCTAATTCCTTATCCAACAGTATTAAGAGATGTGCCCTTTGGGAGATGAAGTCACGAAGGCTCTGCACTCATAGGGATTAGCATTCTTACAAAACAGCAGGATGGAAGGAATGTTCTCTTGTCCTTTGTCCCTTCTGTCATTTTGGAGATTTGGTGTTCCTCCCTTCTGGAGGATGTGGCAACAAGGTATGGTCTTGGAAGTAGAGTGTAGTCCTTACCAAACACCAATTCCACTGGTACCTTAGTCTTGAATTTCTCAGCTTGCAAACCTATAAGATCTAAATTTCTTGGAGTTAGAGGGATGGCTCAGCAGTTAAGAGCACTGGCTGCACTTGTAGAAAATCTGGTTCAGTTTCCAGCATCTCCATGGCAGCTAACAACCCTATGTAACTCCAGTTCCAGGGAATCTGACACCCTCTTCTGGCCTTCACAGACACTGCATGCCTGTGGTGCACTTAAATCCATGCAGGCAAAATGCTCGTGCATATAAAATGTAAAAAAGATTTTTTTAAAAAAGGAAAAAAGAGAGCTGGGCGTGGTGGCACATGCCTTTAATCCCAGCACTCGGGACGCAGAGGCAGGTGAATCTCTGTGAGTTTGAGGACAGCCTGGTCTACATAGCCAGTTCCAGGCCAGCTGGGGCTACAGGGAGACCCTGTCTCAAAAAGACCAAAATTTTTTAAAAAAGGAAAAAAGAAATAAATTTCTCCTCCTCATAAACTTTTCCCCCATATGTTTTGTTATTATAGCATAAATGATCAAGATGCATTGTATGAAATTTGCAAAAATTAAATAAACTTTTTTTGTCTTTTTTTTGAGACAGGGTCTCCCTGTAGCCCTAGCTGGCCTGGAACTCACTATGTAGACCAGGTTGGCCTCGAACTCACAGAGATCCACCTGTCTCTGCCTCCCAAGTGCTGAGATTAAAGGCATGTACCACCATGCCTGGTTCAATAAACATTTTTCAAAAAAAAAAGGACTAAAATAGACATTTTCCTTTACCAAATATTTGGTCAAGCTTGTCAAACCCATCTGCTTAACTAGGTTATGATTTTGGCCTGCTGCCTTTGGTCTGTCATTAGAAAGTACACTATCTTGCTGAGTGATTCTAACAAGAATACCCCTACACTTTATATTTAATCATCCTTGATATCGGAACATGTTTCTCTCCTATCATTTATAACGAAATCTTTTGCCTGCCTTTACTGAAAATCCTATTAATTTTCTTTAGCAAAAATTTCCCCACCTTTTGTATCTCCATATAGTAAATTTCCCTGGTTTACTGATATCCCTTGCTCTGCTTTTGCCTGTATATCTCTAGCTTTCTTTGCTTAACTAAGAGTTGAATTCAATCTCTTACCCCTCTTGAAACAGTGTTAAATCCATTCCGCCTTACTGTTTTAAAAAGTGTTAGAATACTGTTTTCTCTCCTGCCCTGGCTTTTTTTTTTTTTTTAAGTTTTGTCTTTTGACTTTTTGCAACAAGGTTTCCTTGTAGTCCCAGCTGGCCTGGAACTCTCTATGTAGACTAGGCTGGCCTCGATCTTATAGAGATCCGCCTGCCCCTCCTCCTGTGTGCTGGGATTAAAGGCATGTGCCACCTCACCTGGCTACCCCCAGCTTTTTTGTGTGTGTATGTGTTATAATTGACAACTAAAACTAAATATATTCGAAGTGCAACTTGACTATATGACATATATACATTGTGAAGTGATTACCAGAATTAACACATCTGTCACCTCACATAGTTATTTTGTTTGTGCACATGTGGCAAGGGTACTTAAGATCAATTCTCTTAACCAATTTTAAGTATACTGTACATTATTACTGTACTGGTTGGTTTTCTGACATAATTTTTAGTTTTGGACTGGAAGGCATGGTTCTAGCTCAGAATCCTTTTTAAATGTATATTTTTATTGGATTTTAGTGTATTTTATATAAAAAATCTTAATCAGATGCCTCTTGATGCAAGTTCACCTACTGGAGTCTAGTCAGCCTATCTAGAGTCATTCCCTCAAAGGCTATCAGCTCTCCCTCACCCCACAGTAATCAGTTGCCAATAGTCCCTTGACTAAAGTTGGGGCCGGCTGCCCATATCCCTAGTTCTGTGCTGGGTTTCTGTTTGATTGAGTCTTCATGGGTATTGTGCATGCTGTCACCATTGCTGAAAGTTCATATGAGCAACTTCTTAAGTTCTCAGAGGCCTAAAAGACTCTATTTCCTCATGCATCAACCCAGGCTCTTACATTCCTTCCGCCTCCTCTTTGGCAATGGTCCCTGAACCATGGGTAGGTGAGGTTTAATATAGGAATCCTATCTAGGGACACATACTCTGTAGTCTTTTTTATTCTCTATACCTTGGCCAGTTGTGGCCATTCATCACACTCTGTTGCATGAGAAAGCTTTGTTAGTGAGAGTTGATGAATGCATTAGTATTCTCTCTACCTTATTCCACTATATTTCGTGAGCCTTAGGTATAGAGTTTCCAATGTAGATGTGTCACTTAGGGATGGGCATCTCTTGGACACATATTCTCTGTGTGTGTCCAGTTGTGGAATTCTGTAATAGTCTCCATCTTTTGCAAAAAGAAACTTCTTTGATGAGTGGTGAATGGTATACTTGTCTGTAAATATAAGGATTCAAATTTAGCATACAGTAAGAGATTTCATTTGTCTAGAGATATGTGAGAGATAGGTCTCTCTCTAGGCTCTATGACCTCTCCAGCCATGTGTATTTGGCTATTTTACAGTGCCACCCATGAGTTCTCTCCCATTGAGAGGGCTTTAAACCCAATTAGATAGTTGTTGATTGTCCCAAAGATAAAAGTGTCACTACTGCACCACTACAGTTTGTTATATTGGTCATTATTGTGGTTATTAGGCTTTGAAGCTGGGGTTGGACCATTGATTGATTTTCTCCATTAGCAGTTTGCATAGTATCTTCTAGAACTATGAGAGCTAGCTTTCAGGGAGGAGGCTTCCAGGTCACTTCCAACTCCACTGTTCCAAGTCCTGTGTTCGAATTATGAAGAGCAGTAGGCTCTTACCTTCAAGTTCTGGGAGATAATCAAGGGCTGTGGCAATAGGCTTTGTTATTTTGGGAGTCTCTTGGACTATCCTGATAAACAAATTAAAGGGAAGTTTCACCTGCCTGGAACTGTGTTTCTTGTTATAAAGTCTTCAGGTACACATGTGCTCATGTTTAGATATTGTATGTGTATTTTTCAGTAGGTTTTTGAGCTAGTACATTTCCCTCTGGTTTTTCACACTACCTAAGCTTTATCTGTCTCTCCTCTCTTTCTCCCTGTCTAACCTTCCTCCTCCCTCCCCAGGTAAAATACTCCCATTTTCCCCTTCATAATATTTATCTCCTGTTACCCCTCTCTGGAGCTCCTTCTTCCCATTTACCCCCATGGTTATTGCATGTCCTTCCCTCCTCTCTTCCCATTTGAATACTCTCTTTTCTCCCTTGGTAACATCTGTTTCCTACTATCCCCCCTCTCAGGCTTTTTCTTTCCCTTTCCCTTTGTGGTTGATTTCAATTTTCTCTGCTCCTGCAGTTACATCAAGATATATACTCACATATAACAATTTTGTGCTAAGATTCACAAATGAGTGAGAACATACATCGCTTGTTTTTCTTAGTCTGCATTACTTCGATTAGTTCTACCCATCTACCTGCAAATTTCATGATTTCATCTTCCTTTACTACTGAGTAGTACTCCATTGTACTCTTCCTAACCACACCATTATCTCTTTCTTAAAGAAAGCCCTGGGTTGGGAGTGTGGCTTAGTGCTAGGGTTGTTGCCTACCAAGTTTGAGGCTCTTGTTTTGATCTCTAGCACTGAGGAAAAGGGGAGATTATTGAATATTCAGACCTCCTAACATGCTGGGATTGAATGTTCACAGGGCATGGACTCCACATATACATACATAATGTTACTACATCATCATATCAACTACATGAATGAATGTTAACACATGATTTTAGAGAAGAACAAAACTAGTCTCAAGAGAGGTATGAACAGTTTTGTCATTGATAAAGAAGCAGGTTGTTAGAGATTACAGAGGGGTGGAAGAATGAAGTTAGTTTTTCAGTAAAAGACAAACTGAATAAAGAGCTCGAATGTACATTCTAGTTGCACAAATGGTATTTATCATTATAAAGTCTCATTGGTCTCCTTGGCAAGAATTTGCTCCTCCAGCACCATTTGCAGGTTCCCTGTCCACCCCTTTCTAGTCTGTGCAAGGAGTAGAGGACAAGGTGGATCCAGGGTAGCCTCTGGAAGAGGAAAGCTTAATACTTGGTTTAGACAGATAAGAGGATTCCAAGTAGAAGGAACTAGAGGCACAAATGACTCTAGGTGACTGCAAAAGATACTTTGACAATAAACCATACTAGCCTGAACTAAAGAGAAGTGGACAGTGCTGGATTTTCCAGTAGGCAGACTAGATGGATTTAACTACATTTCCATTCTGACTTCATCAGTGCTTTTACCAAACCATTTTCACCAAACTAGAGCAATGATACATTTATGTCCACAATCTATTTGACTCTTCATGGGGATGTGAATTTAAAGCACTACAGATATGTATGTACCAAGTTTTATTATGGGCTTTTTCAAGTACACATAAATACAGAATTGTAACACATGTCCTATTCTCACCAACCAACTTCAACCACTATCAACTGATAGCCAATCTTAATTTATTAGTTATTTATTTTTAATTATGTATATGCCTCTCTCTCTCTCTCTCTCAATCTCTCTCTCTCTCTGGCTGTGTAGATATGAGTGCAGGGACTGCAGAGGCCAGGAACATTGGATCCTCTTGAAGGTGGAGTTACAGACAGTTGTGGGCCACCTGACATGAATGCTGGGAACTGACCTTGGGTCCTTTGCAACAGCTATGTACCCACCTAACCACTCTGCCATCTCTTCAGACCTGCCACTCTAATTTAAATATTTTTTAATTTATTATTTTTATTTTATATGTATGCATGTATTGCCTGCATGTAGGTAAGTGCACATGTGTTATGTAATGCCCGCGGAAGACAGAAGAAGCTGTCGGATTCCCTGGAACTGGAGTTATGGACAGTTGTTAGTTGCCATGTGGGTGCTGGGATTCAAACCCAGGTCTACTCTAATTTAATTCCTCTATATTGTATGCTTCTTTGCCAGATACAGAGGTGCATGCTTGTAATTGAGAGGTTATAGTAGGAGGGTCATGAGTTAAAATCCATAATTTCAATATTATTATCACTCACAAAAATTAATAATATTCCTCAATGTTATCAAATCTCCACTTAGTTTTCTAATTTTCTTACATATTTGTTTGAAACAGAGAAAATAAGATCTATTCATTCTGTTTCAATGATACTTCAGTCTCTTCTAATTTATTGGTTCCCCACCTCTCTGTATTATTTTAAAGCTATGATTCAAATTTCTTTGTTGGAAAAAACATCAGGCTGGGCCAGGTGTGGTGGCATATGCCTGTAATCCTAGTACTTGGGAGTCAGAGGTAGAAGTGCATCTCTGTGAGATCGAGGACAGACTGTCTACAGGGCGGGTTCTAGTCCATCAGGAGCTACAGGGAGACACTGTCTCAAAAAGAAAGAGAAAGAAAGAAAGAAAGAAAGAAAGAAAGAAAGAAAGAAGAAAGACCTAGGCTGTTTAACCTGTAAAATCCACCCCCCCATACACATTGTGAATTTTGCTGATTATATCTCTGTGCTGTTAATAGAACTCTCTGTTCCCTGTATTGCCTGAAAACTAGTAGATCTAGAGGTTTATACTCATTCAGGTTGGGTTTAGGCAAGAGTATTTCACAAGTGTCATGTACATTTTCACAAGGAGGTACAGGTATGGCTGATTGAGTCTCTTTTTTGTGATCTTAGCAGTCATCAGTGATCACTGCCTGTATCCATTATTTCATCAAGGGTTTATAAGATGGCAGTATTCCAATTATGTAATTTCTTCTTTATTTCATACTTGGAAAATATCTATATTTATTTGTCCACTGTGAGAGGCAGTTTGGATTCCATTAACTTTATCATCTAAGGATGGTAAATGAAGCAGGAAAAGTATTACTGTAAGCTCATGAAGTTTTGCATTGTATTAGTCACTTTTGTGGTGCTGTGATAGAAACACTGACCAAAACTACTTATAGAAAGAAGAGTTTATTTGAGCTTATGGTTCCAGGGGAATTACAGTCTGTCATGGTGGGGAGGCATGGTGGCTGGAGGTGGCTGGAGCAGGAGCAGCAAAAGTTAAGCTCTCACATCATCAAGCAGGCTCAGGAAGCAAGAGAGCAACTGGAGATCCCGCAAGGTTTAAGAACTCTCTAAGCCCACCTCCAGTGAAGTGCTTCCTCCAAAATAGCCACACCTACGATCTCCCAAAACAGCGCCACCATCTGGGGACAAAATGTCCAAATATTTGGAGCCTATGGGGGACATTTTCATTCAAACCACCACAAGCATTTACAATTTATTTATTTTTATTTTATGTGTATGAGTGTTAGGCCTGCATGTATAGAAGTGCACTTGTGTCATGCAATGCCCCCAGAGGACAAAAGAGGGTGTTGGATCCCCTGGAACTGGAGTTATGATTGGTTCTTTACTGCCATGTAGATGCTGGGATTCGAACTTGGGCCTTCTGCAAGAGTAGCCAGTGCTCTTAACCACTGAGCATCTCTCCAGTCCCAAGTTTTATATATTAAATGTACTTAGGCAACTCATAATAATTATTATTCTTAATGCTCAGATTGGCCATCGTGACCCATTTCAAGTTTCCCATTTTTTCTTTCTTTTCTTCCGTCTTTTTTTCCTTCTTTCTTTCTTTTTCTTTTCTTTCTTTCTTTTTTTTTGATGAGGGGCCCTCACTATGTTGCCTAGCCTCAGTTTGAAATCACAAACTCGTTTGCTTCAAGTAGCATATGCTACAGGTATATTTTATCATGAATAGCATTTCTGAATGCTTTTTTACTAAGCCCCACAGTCTTTGATAGGTTTCTTACTTTCTAGTATTACCATTAATAAAATAAGATGAATAAGTCACTTGAAATATTTACGACATGTTAGTTGCATGATTGCAACTCTAAATTACCATTTACTTATGCTTCATACAACATGATATAAAATACCTTGCCTCTAGTTTATGGACTATTAAGTTGGTATACAAGACAGTTAAAGTTTTCTTTAATTCAATATCCCATGAATTTTTGTTTTAATAGAAAAATAACTGGCCACCACATGATTTTAGGCCTAGATGATTTCACTTTCTTTTTTAAAATATTTTTCTTATTTTTATTTTATGTGTATGAATGTATTGCCTGCATATATGTATGAGCACCCATGCCATGCAGTGCCCACGAGGCCAGAAGAGGGCAATCAGATCCCCTGGAACTGGAGTTACGGACAATTGTTAGCTGCCATGTGGGTGCTGGGATTTGAACCCAGGTCTTCTGCAAGGACAGTCAATGTTCTTAACTGCTGAGCCATCTCTCCAGCCTGATATATTTATTTTTATTTTATGTGTATGAATGTTTGCCTGCATGTGTGTATGTGAACCACATGTATACTTGGTGCCTGAAGAGGCCAGAAGAGGGTATCAGATCCCCTGGAACTGGAGTTACAGTTATGAGCCTCTATGTTGGTCCTGGGAACTGAATCCGGGTCCTCTTCAAGAACAGCAAGTGACATGTTAGTTGCATGATTGCAACTCTAAATTACCATTTACTTATGCATCATACAGCATGATATAAAATACCTTGCCTCTAGTTTATGAGCCATCTCTCCAGCCCCTTCTTCCTTCTTTTTTAAAATTAATTTTGTGTGTATGAATGTATTCCATGTATGTAAGTGCACCTGTGTTGTGCAATGCCTGGAGAGGTCAGAAAAGGGCATCAGATCTCCTGGAACTTGAGTTAGAGAGGGTCGTTAGTCACCATGTGGGTGCTGGGAACTGAATCTGGGTCTTCTGCAAGAGCAGCCAGTGTTTTTAACCATTTAGCCATCTCTCCAGTTCCCTCCCTTTCTTCCTTCTTTTAGATATGTTCCTTGCTGGAATATAACTTGGTAGTAGAGTATTTGCTTATAACTTGTAAGGCCCTCGGTTTGATCCCCAGCACTACTGGAAACTAAACAAAACAAAATGGAAATTCTCTATTCAGTATGAATTTATAGTCAGGTGTAGTGACTTATAGTTATAACCCCGGCATTGGGGAGGCTGGGGGATTGCCACAAGTTCCAGTCTGGCATGGGCTAAGAGTAAGACTCTGTCTCAACAACTCTGACAAGAGCACCATGAAGCATTTTCATGTTCATTGGGCCTGTTGGCATATACTTAGAATCCTAGCACTCAGGAGATGGAGGCAAGGGGATTTCAAGGTCAGTAACTACACAGTAATTTTAAGGCTATCCTGGGATACATGAGGCCATGTATCAAAAATGGAGCTACTCAAAACACTTTAATTTTCAATATACTTGATATAGGCCATTCCTCCATGTACAATGGAGGGAAGTACTGGGATCAGCAGTGAGACTGGTTATAAGTCCGTCATTTATACTTGACTTCTTTCTGAACAGCTCTACCAGGGCCGGGTCTGTCTTTTGTTTTCATTTCCTGCAGTATTTGCTGTGTTGTTTAATCACTCGTGTAAGTTTTCATTTTGCCCCTCCTTTTCTTCAAGCTTGCAGTTTTCCCTGAAGGTTTTTTTCCTCTTGACATGTTTTAGTTTCAACATTTACAGGAGCAAGTTTAAACTACAGTTTACAGATCTCATAGTCTTTCTATCTATGTCTCTTTAGCTGAATTAACTTTCTTCTTACCAATCTTGGCATTTGCCACAGTGGACAGGTGGGATCTTAGGTGCCTGTGGGTCTTCACAAAGCTGGACTGCCTGGACACTAGCCTGAGATACTGTGTTCCTGAATTAAGAAAACAGTCATATCATATCATAGCATATTGTATCTATCATATATCATATTATATCATATATCATATTATATCTATTTTCTATCTTATATGTACTCAATACCCCTTTTTCCCTTTTTTTCAGAGAAATATCACACCTCACATACTTTTTACCGTCTTACCTTTTTAACCTAGCAATATACTGGAAGATCACTTCTGAGTAAGATATAGCATACATATACATTCTTCATTCTTTTGAGGCTGGGTCTCCTTGGAGCACAAGCTTGCCTGGAGCGCAGTATGTAGACCAGGCTGGCGTCAATCTCACAGACATCTGACTGCCTCTGCTCCCCGAGTGCTAGGACTAAAGTTGTGCACCCGCTCTCATATTTTCACTTTTAATTGTTTCATAATAATTCATCTAATGAATATATTGAAGTTAGTTCAAACAGTCCTATTGGTGGACATTTTAGTTTAGTTTGTTTGAAAAATATTTTGTTTATTAATTGCTTAAAAATTTTGTAAGTTGGGTGTGGTGGCACATGCCTTTAGTGCCAACACTCAGGAGGCAGAGGTAGGTTGATCTCTGAGAGATGGAGGCTAGCTTGGTCTACATAGTGAGTGCCAAGCCAACTAAGGTTACAGGGAGACCCTGTCTCAAAAAGACCAAAAAATTATGAGTGTTCTGCCTGCATGTATGTAAGTGCACCCATGTTATGCAATGCCTAAAGAGGCCAGAAGACAGTGTTAGATGCCTTGGAAGTGGTATTAATGGATAGTTGTTAGCCACCATGTGGGTACTGGGAACTGAACCCAGGTGTGTGGGAAGAATATCCAGCGCTCTTAACAGATGAGCCATCTCTCTAGCCTCTAGGTTTCTGTTTTTTTTTTAAGTCGTTGTCTAGGCTGGAGAGATGTCTCAGTAAATAATGCTCTTACAGAGAACCTGGATTCAGTTCCCAGTACCCACATGGCAACTCCCAATCTAACTTCAGTTCTACAGGATCTGGTGCCCTCTTCTGGCTTCCTAAGGCACTAGACACATACATGTTACACACATAACAGACAAAAACACATAAAAAATGAAAAAAAGCTTGTTATTGTAAATAGAGCTGCAAGGAGTGATCTAGTATATATTTCGTAGTACTTTTTAAAAAAATTTATTTTTTCTTGAATTTTTGTATATTTCATACAGAACATCTTAATTATCTTTATACCCCCTTCCCCAATGGCCCCCTCCCATACCCCCCCACTGGAATACATTCTGTCTTTTGTGTCTATCATGTTAAGGTTGTGTTCCCAGACGTTCCTCAGTGCAAGCTCATCCACTGGGATCTAGTCAACCTATCTATATCCCTTTAAGAAGATCAGCTCGAAGCTGGGCACGGTGGTGCATGCCTTTATTCCCAGCACTCCGGAGGCAGAGGCAGGCACATCTCTGTTAGTTCAAGACCAGCCTGGTCTACATAGTGAGTGCCAGGTCAGCTGGGGCTACAGAAAGACCCTGTCTCAAAAAGACCCCCCGAAGAAGAAGAAGAAGAAGAAGAGGAAGAGGAAGAGGAAGAGGAAGAGGAAGAGGAAGAAGAGGAAGAAGAGGAAGAAGAGGAAGAA
>NW_008351466.1:679955-681738 GCF_000622305.1 Nannospalax galili | reverse complement strand
AAGAAAAAGATCAGCTCTTCCTCACCCAGCAGTAATCAGCTGCCAATAATTTTTTGACAAAGATTGGGGCCTGCGGCCCATTTCCACAGTTCTGTGCTGGGTTCTGTCTGCTTGAGTTTGCATGGGTCTTGTGCATGCTGACACCTTTGCTGTAGGTTCATATGAGAAGGGTCCTAGTACCCTGTGGAACTCTATTTCCATATGGTCATGCACCTCTTCCCTGGCTCTTTTAAAAAAAATGATGGGGCTGGAGAGGTGGCTCAGGGATTAAGAGTACTGACTGCTCTTCCAGAGGATCTGGGTTGGATTCCCAGCACCCACATGGCAGCTATGAACCATCGTTAACTCCAGTTCCAGGGGAATCCAAAACCCTCTTCTGACCTCCGCAGCATTGCATGACATGGGTGCACTCACATACATGCAGGCAATACACTCATACACATAAAATAAAAATAATAAAATATTTTTAAAAATTTTATTGAAGTTTTGTGTATTTTATACAGAAACTCATCTTTATACTCCCTTCTCCTTTGGCACCCTCCCATAGCCCGCCCACCAAGAGTTAATACCTTCTGTCATTTGTGTTAAGGCCTATCATGCAAACTTAGTGTTCCCAGATGTCCCTTAGTGCAAGGTCATCCACTGGGATCTAATCAGTCTATCGAGAGTCCCTCTCTTCAAGAAGGTCAGCTCTTCCTCACCCAGTAGTATTCAGCTGCTAATAATTCTTCCAGATTGGCGAAATGAAATGCTGTTCATTTCCACAGTTCTGTGCTGGGTTTTTGTCTGCTTAAGTTTGCATGGGTCTTGTGCATGCTGACACCATCGCTGTAGGTTTGTATGAGTCCCAGGAGCCTATAGTACTATTTCCATATAGTCATTCACCTCCTCCCTGGGTCTTACAATCTTTATCCCCCCTCTTCTGCAATGATCCCTCAGCCCTGGGTAGGTGGATTTTAGTATAGGAGCTCTGTCCAAAGACTTACACAATGCAGACTCTTACCCTCTGAGTTTTGGCCATTTGTGACCTTTTGCATTACTGGCCCTCTGTTGAATGAGGAAGCATTATTGATAAGCATTGAAACATGCACTAGTGTTCTCTTCTTCCTTTGTTCTACGTTCCAAGAGCCTTAGGTGTAGAGGTCGCATCTTAGATGTGCCACTCAGGCTTGGGCAAGCTCTGTGTATGACCAGTTGTGGAACTCTGTAGCTATCACTGTTTCTTGAAAAAGAAGTTTCTTTGATGGGTGGTGAATGGGATACTGTCTATGGATTTAAGGATCCATATTACATTTGTCTAGGGATGTGACAGCCTTGGAGTTTTCTCTAAGACCTGTGACCTCTCCAGCTATGTGTATTTGCTAGGTTTACAGTACCACAGGTGTTCCTCCCGTTGACTGGGCTATAAGTCCAATTAGGTAGCTGTTGATTACCCCCTAGGTAACAGTGCCACTACTGCACCAGTGCTGTTTGCTGTGCTGGTCATTGATGTGGTTTTTGGGCCTTGAAGCTGGGGTTGGACCACTGGTTGATGTTCTCCCTTAGCAGCTTGCATAAGTGTTCTCCAAAGCTATGAGAGCTAGCCTTCAGGGGAGGTGTTTTCCAGGTCAGTTCCAGCTCCGTTGCTCTAAATCCTGTGTCTGAAGTATGTTCTGTGTTCAGCAACAGGGTCTTACCACCAAATTCTAGGAGGTAATCAAGGACTGTGGCAATAGCCTGTGTAATTTTGGGAGTTTCTTAGACAACACTAGCCAACAACTCAAAGGAAGGTTTCTCCTGTCTG
>NW_008351466.1:665022-671658 GCF_000622305.1 Nannospalax galili | reverse complement strand
CTGGAACTCATTATGTAGACCAGGCTGGCCTTGAACTCACAAAGATCTGCCTACCTCTGCCTCCCAAGTGCTGGGATTAAACGCATACACTCATACACATAAAATAAAAATAATAAAATATTTTTAAAAATTTTATTGAAGTTTTGTGTATTTTATACAGAAACTCATCTTTATACTCCCTTCTCCTTTGGCACCCTCCCATAGCCCGCCCACCAAGAGTTAATACCTTCTGTCATTTGTGTTAAGGCCTATCATGCAAACTTAGTGTTCCCAGATGTCCCTTAGTGCAAGGTCATCCACTGGGATCTAATCAGTCTATCGAGAGTCCCTCTCTTCAAGAAGGTCAGCTCTTCCTCACCCAGTAGTATTCAGCTGCTAATAATTCTTCCAGATTGGCGAAATGAAATGCTGTTCATTTCCACAGTTCTGTGCTGGGTTTTTGTCTGCTTAAGTTTGCATGGGTCTTGTGCATGCTGACACCATCGCTGTAGGTTTGTATGAGTCCCAGGAGCCTATAGTACTATTTCCATATAGTCATTCACCTCCTCCCTGGGTCTTACAATCTTTATCCCCCCTCTTCTGCAATGATCCCTCAGCCCTGGGTAGGTGGATTTTAGTATAGGAGCTCTGTCCAAAGACTTACACAATGCAGACTCTTACCCTCTGAGTTTTGGCCATTTGTGACCTTTTGCATTACTGGCCCTCTGTTGAATGAGGAAGCATTATTGATAAGCATTGAAACATGCACTAGTGTTCTCTTCTTCCTTTGTTCTACGTTCCAAGAGCCTTAGGTGTAGAGGTCGCATCTTAGATGTGCCACTCAGGCTTGGGCAAGCTCTGTGTATGACCAGTTGTGGAACTCTGTAGCTATCACTGTTTCTTGAAAAAGAAGTTTCTTTGATGGGTGGTGAATGGGATACTGTCTATGGATTTAAGGATCCATATTACATTTGTCTAGGGATGTGGCACCCTTGGAGTTTTCTCTAAGATCTATGACCTCTCCAGCTATGTGTATTTCACTAGGTTTATAGTGCCACAGATGAATTTCCTCCTATTGAGTGGGCTTTAAGTCAATTAAGTAGCTGTTGATTACCCCCAAGATAAAAGTGCCACTACTGTACCAATGTCATTTGCTGTGCTGGTTATTGATGTGGTTTTTAGGTCTTGAAACTGGGGTTGGACCATCAACTGATAGTCTCCCTTAGCAGCTTGTGTGGTACTCTCCAAAGCTATGAGAGCTAGCCTTCAGGAGAGGTGGCTTCCAGGTCAGTTCCAGCTCGGTTGCTCAAAATCCTGTGTCCGAAGTGTGTCCTGTCTTCAGCAATAGGTTCTTATCATCAAGTTCTGGGAGGTAATCATGGAATGTGGCAATAACCTGTGTAATTTTGGTAGTATCTTGGATTACCCTGGCCAACAACTCAAAGGAAGGTTTCTCCTGTCTGGCACTGTTTCTTGTTATGTAGCCTTTAGCTATACTCAAGGACTCATGTAGAAATATTGTATGTAATTTTTCAGTAGGTTTTTGGACTAATACCATTCCCTCTGTTTTTTTTAACACTAGATATGTACTATTTATCTCTCCTCATAGTACATTTTTAAGATTTATTTGTATTTTATGTGTATGAGTGTTTTGCCTCCATGTAAGCATACCATGTGCATGCAGTTTCCAAATAAGACAGAAGAGGACGTTGGATAGCCAGAACTGGCATTAAAGTTTGTTGTTAGTTACCATGTGAGTGCTAGGAATCAAACCCAGGTTCTTTGAAAGAACAGCAAGTGCTCATAACTGCTGAGCCATCTCTCTAGTCCCTTATAATTTTTTTTTGTCAGTGTTTTTTTGCGATGGATTCCAAGAAGTGGGATTGTTGGGTGAAAGGGGAACTGTGCAGGATATCAACCATTTCTTGTCTTATAGGGTGGTGCAGTTTTATATTCTCATTGTTAAAATGACATGGGAGTGCTTGCTTACAACCTCACCAAAGCAGTATGTAGTCAAAACTTTGGATTTTTGCCGATCTGAAGAAATCATACTACACTTTACTTTTAATTTATATTGTTACAATGAATAAGGTTGAACACTTTTCATATGTTTGCATACATTTTTCTCAGTACCATCTTGACAGTTAAAAGAACACATGCAATGTGTTTCAATCTTTTATAGTCTTTTTAAAATGTTTAAGTACTGTCTTTGTGACCTGGGGATGTAGCTTAGTTGGAAGAGTGCTTGCCAAGCATGCACAAAGTCCCAAGTTCACTCTCTAGTATGGCAAAGATTGAAAGTTGGGATTTATACCTGTGATTCCAGCTCTCTGCAGACAGGAGGATAAAAAGTTCAAGGTCGAGGATGAAGTCAGCCTGGGGTATAGGAGACACTGTGCCAAAAAAAAAAAAAAAAAAAAAAAAAAAAAAAAGAAAAAAGAAAAAGAAAAAAAGAAAAGAAAAAGAAAAAGGAAAAAAAAGTATTGTCTTTGGCCAGTGGAAGCCTCTTTAGTTTTTCTCATTTCCTTTTACCATGACCTTAATATCCTTTAACTTTTCCTCTGAAGTAATTTTTTTGGTGCACATTTGTTTTATTGGAACAACAACTTGTATACATTGAATGTTTAAAACAGAGCATCACTGTCTTTCCTTTCCAGTGAAAACAAAAATTTAAAAATAAACAAAATTACAATAGAGAATGTCAATTCCAAATAAAATCCTACAGTGTCTGCTGATTCTCCCATTGAGTGTCAGGGCTCCATTAGGAGAGTAATTTATCTTAGAAGTGTCATCTTAACCTGTAAGGATGTCCATTAAACATCACAATTAATATGCTAAAGGAGAAGCCCTGTTGTCAAAATGCCCACTTAACCCACTCAAACGGCTCAAACTCACCCTTTGCCCATCTTCTATACCCATTTTTTTTGTCTTTTTGAGACAGGGTCTCCTTGTAGCCCCAGCTGTCCTGGAACTCACTATGTAGACCAGGCTGGCCTCAAACTCACAAAGATCTGCCTACCTCTGCCTCTCAAGTGCTGGGATTAAAGGCGTGTGCTACCATGCCTGGCTTATACCTATTTTTAAAAAACATTTTTTCTTTTTTTTTTTTTAAACATGCATGTAGGCAGCCAAAGTGAGGCAAAGGAAACATGCTTACCTTGCTCCCCAAAGACTTTAAGCATGCCAAGCTTTCTTCTGAGTTGCTACATTCTTGAGATGGGCTTACTTGGTCCCTGGGAGAAGGAATCACCTTGGACCCATTTTTTAAACTTCAAAAAAGAGTTTTGAAGAGAAAGTAGACAGATGCTTTTTGGTAAATGCTAACTGGCCATAATCACATAGAGACAAGTATAAACTCTGAGCCCAATATACAGAGAAAGGAGGAAAAAAGCTAGAATTCTATGCATTACTACACAGGGGCCCAATACCCCCGGCTTCCAGCAGAACCAAGGGGGCAGAGGTTATTTCTTTTTTCCCACAGAGCAGTGGTGGTGTTGATTCCACAGTTTTTTAGACAATAGAGGATCAAAATGAATTTAGAACAGAAGAGTGGAGATTCTTTTCCTACTGTGTTCTGCTTAAGGTTACTTACCCCAAATATGTTGAGAACCATAGTGTTGAGAAAAGAGACCTCAAAAACAGGGTGAGGGTGACTGAGCACAAGAGGGTGGGTGGGGGAAGAGGGAAGACTGCAGGGACTGGACTGCTCCCAGGGGCTGGAGAAAATTAAAAAATAAAAATAAAAATTTAAAAGAAGGAAAGTAGGTTGGAATCCATCAGTGTTCATTCTTTTGTATTATTCATCTTCTTCGTCCTTCTCTCCTTCATCCTCCCCTCCCTCCTCTCCTTCAACATCATCTTCATCTTCTTCACCTCCGTCCTCATCTCGTTCATTAATATCTTCTTATCCTCCTCCTCCTCCATCACCATCACCATCATCATCATCATCATCATCCCCTTCTTCTTCATTATCCGTATTGGAAACCAAGTAGTACTATAAGGGATTTGGTCACATACCTAATCCTTGATCACCTCTCCTAACTCATCTGCACCTGCGTCAGAATGGTCAGCAAACCAGGTGAAGAAGCTCTCTGGTTCTTCCTGCTGCTCTTCACGCTGGTTTTATTCTGCATTTGACTTGAGTGTTGCATCAAATCGTTTCCAGATTTCCATTTGATTTCACTAACTTTGAAGATGGATCACCACTCTCATTCAGATGAAATTCTTTGGAGAGAACTTTATTTTCAAAGTAAGGATTTTCATCAAAATAAAAATCTATTCTGTAGCCTGATCTTATATTTTCAATTTCCGTCACTTCAACTCTAGTCAAATAATGCAGTGCCTCTTCATCCTCTTCCCCAAGCAGTGCAGACATTTGTGGATGGTTGGCAAATGTTGTTACCCCCAAATTTGTGATTTTGGCAATCGGTTTTTACCTCTTCTGAAAAAACTGGTTGGCGGAGTTTGTTATATTTCTGTTTTACTTTCTGTTTTGATTTCTTCACTGGCTTGCTCGCTAAGCCTGTCTATTTCATTTTGTACTTCCATCACTATGTTCGAGTGCATCTCGCTGTTCTTTTTCTCCCTTCAGCAAGCTGGGAGAGGCCGATGTGTCAGCCAGCTTTCTTGAGCTGAGGCAAGAGTGCTGATTGCAGTTTCAGGGCCATGCGGGGAAGGAAGTCCAAAAAGCAGAGCCCACAGTACTGATGCTCTCAGCATCAAGAAACTCGCGTAGTACTCTGAAATAGCTTTTGACAACATCTTTGCTAAATTGTATAACAAGATGTTTTAAAATTATTTTGCACATTACATGTCCCAGAACCGGCATCAACCATTTCCCCAAAGTGTTTGTAGAACAATAACCCCACATCTACAAAATCTCATATCCACACTTATCACTGCCTGGCATTATTTACATGGTATTTCATCTTTTTTTATCTGTTTCTTCCTTTTGTAATCTGAGATCATAGATCCTTGCTGTATGAAGGGCAAGGACTTTGTTTTCTTCGATAATGTGTGCTAAACACAGAACAGAGTTTGGTACACTGGCATGGTCAATTTATCCGAGGTTGTGATTTGTAACCCCCTGCACAAGGGGAGTAGTAGTCTTTCAGAGACTGAGTCCTAATCATCAGTCACATTCCCATGTACTGAATGACCGGTCAGTTACAGGCAATATTCTGGTCATATGACAATGTTTCATTAGCATGGAAGCTCAGATTAGCTAGGACTGTGTTTCCTGTCCAAGCAATCTGACTGGGAATTGACCAACTTCTATCCAGACTATATATAGGCAGGACTGATTACTCCCCAGTGTTGAACTCGAATTAACCCAAAGGGGTCTAGTGAACAACTGGAATGTAAGGAAACTGGGATTGTTTTCTTTGCAAGAAAATGTTACATAACTGTGTGTACAATTTATTTCGTACCTACATTTGCATATGGTATGATAGTGGTTATACGCAGGTTATGTCAAAGTTATGTCTTTTAAACATTTTAATATTTACTTTTAGTGTGTGTGTATGTGCACACACTATTCATGTGGAGGCTGGAGGACAACTTTATGGAGTCAGGTCTCTCTTTACACTTTTACATGGGTTCTAGGGATTTAATACAGGCTGTCAGGCTATCTCACCAGCTTCTAAAGTATGTCTTTTATGTGAGAGAGAAAGCAAGCTTTTCAAGGACTTACCATTATTGAAATCTTATTGGGTGCCACACATTCTCTGTAGATTTGCTCATTATGTTTTTCCTTACAGTCACCTAGAAGATAAAGGACAAGAAAGCACATTTTAAAAACAGGAAATCAAATAAAGATTTTCTATTCTTTTCTGAAGCCCAGAAGTAATTAATCTTGGAACACTGAAGTATCACCAGATACTATCTGCACAGGATTTCCTGTTTATTTCTTACACTGTTATTGAAAAAGACCTGTATGGCCTGCCATAAATTATACCAATCCCTGAGGTGAGCTTTTCAAAACAGAGTTTATTCACAGGACAGTCAAGGATGAAAGAGGAGATACATTTCTCAAATCTGCCCCCCTGAGGATAGGGTTTGAGGAATTTTATGGGAAAAAATGAGACCGATTTAAGGTGTGGGGAAAAGTAATTGGAAGTAACCAGTGGTCTGAGCATGTGTAATCAGTTTTCATGATACTTCATGGGACTTATGTTCAGGGAGCTGCAGAGTTAGTATGATCTGAGGTTGGAGATTTTAGATTTTTGACACCAAAGGTCATCAGTCCAACACTTGGACAGATTCAAGTGAAATATCAGTGATTTCTATAAACGTGATATAAAAGTAAACTAGGCAACTGTTATTACCATAATCCATGCATCAGCTCTTAGAATTAGTGATTTTTAAAACTTATGTTCAGGGAGCTGCAGAGTTAGTATGATCTGAGGTTGGAGATTTTAGATTTTTGACACCAAAGGTCATCAGTCCAACACTTGGACAGATTCAAGTGAAATATCAGTGATTTCTATAAACGTGATATAAAAGTAAACTAGGCAACTGTTATTACCATAATCCATGCATCAGCTCTTAGAATTAGTGATTTTTAAAAACATTTATTTATTCTCTCTCTCTCTCTCTCTCTCTCTCTCTCTCTCTCTCTCTCTCTCTCTCTCTTTCTCCGTCTTGATGTTCTCTCGC
>NW_008351466.1:650705-664955 GCF_000622305.1 Nannospalax galili | reverse complement strand
TAGAGTTGTGCAAACATCTCTACTGTCCATTGTTTGAAGCAGTTTTGCCATTCCCCCTCACAAGGGAAGTCAGTAGTAGTCATTCCCATTTCTCTCGTCTCAGCTCCTGGGAACCACTAATTTTTGTTTTTTCTCAATGGATCTGTTCTGGGCATTTCATAGAAGTAGGACCATGGGCTTTGTGGCTTTTGTGTCTGGTGCAGACCTGATTTTGTTGTTTGTTTGTAGATAGGGTCTCACTATGTAACCCTGGCTGGAACTTACTGCATTGACCAGGCTAGCCTTCCCAGAAATCTGGCTACATCTGCCTCTGCAGGGATTAAAGATGTGCCCAACCATACCTGGCAGCAGCCCTGTTTTTAATGGCACTGCTCAAATGAGAGGCTCTGAAACCTGTGGAGACTGGAATGCTGTACCTTCACCCCTAAAGCCTGAGACCTTGCCTTCTGTGGTCCTCAAGTGTGGTGTCAGTTCAGCGAGGGGCATGAGTCCTGCTTCTTTGTACAAGTGGAATTGTGAGACGTAGTCTAATGACTTGATTTTCTATTTTTATTTTTGCCCTGCAGTGAGAGGAACGGAGGAGGGTTGACTATCTGACCTACCCAGCAACCTTTTTGTTCAAAAATCTGTAATGACATGTATTTATGCTCCTCTTTTTATTTCATAGTTTTTAAAAGAGTCAGGCTTCCACCTTCTTGGGATTGCCAGAATTTGGCCTTAGAGGTCAGACGTATCACATTTCTTTAATAGTTAATGTTTTTAGTTTTTGTTTCCTGTGGTGCTGGGGGTTGAACCCAGGGCTTTCTACCCACAGCATTCTACCACTGATCTACAACCATAGCCCTTTTACGTGACAGTCTATGGCCAGGCATGGTGAATACATGCCTGTAATCACAGCACTTAGAACGTGGAGGCAGGAAGATCAGGAGTTTAAGGTTATTCTCAGCTACACAGAAAGTTCGAGGCCAGCCTGGGCTATTTGAAAAACTCTTTTTCCACCCCCACCAAAAAAAAAAAAAAAAAGAGGAAGGATAGTGGAACATAGGTCCTATGAAGGGGGAAGGGAAAACCAAGAGGAGACTTAGGTGGGAGATGGGATAGAAGGGTAGAATAGAGGGAAAGGGAGGGATAAATAACACTAAGGATGTTTGAAAAGTTGTAAGCAAACCTATTATTTAATAAGCTTTCTTAAAAATATGTATAAAACAGGCTGCAGAGATGTCTCAAAGGTTAAGAGTACTTGCTGCTCTTGCAGAGGACCTGGGTTTGGTGCCCAGCACCCACAATGGAGGCACACAACCTTCTGTACCTCCAGTTCCAGGGGATTTGATGCCCTTTTCTGACCCACAGGTCCAGTCACACACATGGTGCAAATACATACATATAAGAAAAACACTTATGCACATAAAAATATACATATATATAATATATACACACATATGTATATGTATTGGGGTTACGCCACATGGGTGGATAATGTTTCATCCAGAAGCCATAGACTATTAATCAAAAAGTCCAGTCTCAGGTAAAAGATACCCCTTTTCAAGTTGTCAGTCAAAGAGGTTCAAGGGACCCCAAAATCAATACAGGTTATTGCGATTGCTCTTGGTTGCCAGCTGGAACATGAGGATAAAACTCTATTGTGGAAGACACCACACACTTAGGTCATAGGACTTGGAAAAATCAAGCTGGTGCTGACCTGAGAGCCTCCCTGATGGCTCTCATAGTGTCAGGAGGAGCTACACAAGCTGTCATGGTGGAAAAGTTATCAACAGTCCTTCCCAGTTGTAAATCTTCTGAATTACAGTAATGACCAGCCTAGCAAGAAGCAGACACGAATTTGAGAGTGGGGTACAGGAACATGGGAGGTGTTGGAAGGAGGGAGAAGGAATATGATGAAAATAATTGTACTCATGTGTGAAACTCTAAGAACATCCCAATAAAATCCACATGGCAGCTAACAACTGTCTGTAACTCCAGTTCTAGGGGATCCAACAACCTCTTCTGTCCTCCGCGGGCATTGCACGACATGGGTGCACTTACCTACATGCAGGCAATACACGCATACACATAAAATAAAAATAATAAAATATTTTCAAAAACCCAAAACCAAAACAGAACTGCCTAGTTAAAATGTACATGCATATATCATTTTATTACATATTAGCAGACTTGTTATGATTTCTTTCCTCTCTCCCTCCTTCCTTCCTTCCTTCCTTTCCTTTTTTATTTCTTTTCTTCCCTCCCTCCTTCCCCCCCCATCTCTTTCTTTCTGAGACAGGGTCTGTCATGTAGCCCTGGTTGGCCTGGAACTCACTATGCAGAACAGGTTGGTGTTGAACTCCTGCTTCTGCCTCCGAAGTGCAAGGATTAAAGGTGTATGCTACCATGCCTGGCCCTTTTATCATTTTCTAAATTAGATAATTTAGGGTAAACATTATGAAAAGTGTACTAGGGGGACTGGAGAGACGCTCAGTAGTTAAGAGGATATAATAGGGCACCTTCTTGACCATAGCTACGTCATGTTAAAGTTTAGGCTGATTCTAGTCTGAAATTATCAGGCAATTGGCCCAGGGTATGGAAACACATGTCAGCTGAACCCTTGTTGTCTTGGGAACAGGTCAGAGTGTCCTTGAGTGCACCTGCCGTCTGCAGATTTATGGCTTCTGTAGGTTATGCTTGGCTTGCTTCTGCAAAATAGTAATTGTTGCTTAATAGAAATAGTTAAGGGGACTCTCCACGTGTAAGCTTGGGAACTTAAGCTTTTCACCCCTGGTTATGGTTTCTCTGTATAAATGCTTACCCTAGAGAAGGCTCCGGCTGGAAAAGGTTGGGTTCCCTGGCCAGTAATGACTTTCATTTGGCAAAATGTTGAGTGGTCTTCTCTGGTGAGGCACCCTACAATATTTGGAGGTTCCACCCAGATCCCAGAGAATTAGACCTTGAGGGATGGGAACAGGGAAGTAGTGCAGGCCTGGGCAGACTCCTAGAAGGGGTATCCCTTGAGCCCTTCCAAGGCCTAAGGATTTCTGCCCCTCTCCTGCCTTGTTGTTCGCTGTTTTTGTTTGTTTCTTTGTTTTTGTTTTGTTTTGTTTTGTTTTTAATATCCCCACCCTAAAAGATTTTTGAGGAAAGTGGTCTGTTCTGGAAGCCTCCAGAGGTGTGTCAGAGTCTGGGGCTCCCTTGGGAGGACACTTAGAGAGGAGGCTGGAGGCAGACGCTTGACCCTAGTGTTCAAGAAGCAGAGCAAGACGTTGCTGGCTGTCCTCTAACTGGTGAAGGAATGGTTTGTGTAGTGGCCATCATGTGAGTGCTTTGCTGTTGTCCTTATTTGTGTTGGTCTCCTTTGTTGTCTGTTTCTGTCAGTCTTTCATCTACATGGGGGAGCAAGTTGACTCCTCTGAAGTGTGTGCTTCAATCTGTCAGTCTGTCATTTACTAAGAGGAGGAGTTCAGGAGCCTCTGAAATACATGTTGAAGTATGTTAGAGATGGTTTGATCCATCCACCTCTGGGTTGCAGCCCGCAGTTGGGCGCTGCACAGAAAAGAAAAAAGAGGCGCTGCTGCTGTGCTGCTTCCTCCACTGGCCGAGGTCTGGTTGGGGACGGAGGCGGCAGCGGGTCACCGAACCTGGCTTTATGCAGCAGGTCACCGGGCACCCACCGCATAGTGCATGGGGGCCGCCGGCAGGGCCCTGGCCAGGTCCCTGGGACTGGTGTTCAGGCCAGTGCTTGGCCCCAAGAGCTCCCAGAAAGCCTCAGTGGTGGCGGCTGAGGAAGTGCTGCCTGGCGCTTCTCTGCTGGCCTGGAGCTGGGCCAGGGAGGAGCAGACACAGGAGTGGGGGAGGCTGGAGCCCATATGGCCAGTAAGCCTCCGCACGGTAGGGCTGTGGCCATAAGGAGGGTTAATATTTTTGCCTGCCTCCATCAAGGGGGAAGCAAGGAGCAGAGCAGAGGGCTGTGGCCCCGCATAGGGGATCTTTTTGCCCACTGTCTGGCCTGGCCAGAGGAAGGCGATTTTCCCCGGGCCCAAACGGGTGGCCTAAGGGGATCTGGCCTCTTCCATTTGGGGACCCTCAGGCAGAACTGCTCTGTCTATGGGCGCTCCCCTAGTGAGCAGAGCAAGGAGGCTCTGCTTGCAGACTGGCGGGCTCTCACAGATGTAGTGCTCCTTCTTCCCCTGAGGGAGGCACCATGGATAGGTTGGGACCTGATGGGACCTGGGCAACAAAAGATGGAATATGTTCTTTTTTCTACTAGTAATCTGTGTAATTGAAAAACACCAAATCCTCTCCTTTCTCTGAAAAACTTCATGACTTTCAGCAACTCCTAGTCACCCTCTTCAAAGTCCTGGAAGAGCGGAACTGGTTTAGGCTAGAGAGCGCCCGAGGGAGCTGCTGGAGCACAGGCCAGAGGAGCCAGGCTGTACTGCTCCCTAGTCACCGCTCAGGAAAGTTTTTCCCCTCTGAGAGACCTGACTATGAGACCCCAGTTCTGATCAAAGTAAGGGGGATATGGACAACTTTCACCAAGTCCTTTCAGGGGGAATAAAGGCAGCTACTAGGAGGCCCACAAATCTTTCTAAGATAAATGAGATAATTCAAAAACCTCAAGAATCATCTGCTGAGTTCCTGGAGTGCCTTAGAGAGGCTTATCCCGATACTCCAGAAAAACCAGCAGGCCATAAATATTGCCCTTTGTCACCCAGTCAGGCCCAAACATTAGAAAAAAGATTACAGAAACTAGAAGGGTTCGAGGACATAATAGGTCACAGTTGTTAGAAATTACCAAGTTAACCAGAACAATGATAACTTTCAGAAAAACAGATGACAAGAAGCCTAGAGGAGGAGACTGGAGGCAACAGCAACAGGTGGCCCTAGAAGAATAAGGGACACAACCACTTTTGGGATGTCTCCTGAAACCAGAACAAACTGTTAACAAAGATACCCAGTCTCCAAGGTATTTGCAGGACATGCAACAACTATTCCCTTGTGTATGGATTGAGAATAACCTTCCAGGTCTGGCAAATAAGAAATTCCTGGGGGTAGTCGGCTGTTGTCACCTACAGACTTTTAAATTTGCCAAAGTAGCAAAACCTCTATACGCCAGCCTTTAAGGGAACCAACCACTAGAATGGACTTGTTCTCTCCCAAATGTTACCAAGCCATTCCAGTTGTTTGTGGATGAGGCCCAGGACACTGCCAAGGGAGTTCTAACCCAAACCTTGGGGCCATAAAAACAGCCTATGGCTTACCTATCTAAAAGACTAGATCATGTATCAGCTGGATGGCCAACCTGTAAAGGAAACTGATAAATTGCCTTGGAGTAAGAACTTCCTTAACCACTCCTCACTCAGTTAAAGCCCTCCTGAAGAAAACTCCAGAACAATGGACATCAAATGTCCAAATGACCCATTCCCAAGTACTCTTCCCAGATCGACCCTGTATAAAATTTTACAGGACCTCGACCCTCAACCCAGCAAGCCTGCTGCCAGATGAGGACTCAGAGGAACCCCTGTATGACTGCACTGAGGAGACTGACCTGATCCAATCTACTGGACCGGATTTGATTGATGTCCCACTGTCAGTGGCAAATGAGGTACTGTACATGGATGGAAACAGCTTCATCTAGAATGACATCAGATATGCTGGAGCAGCAGTCCAGTGGGGAAAAGACAAAGCCATCACCATGTATACCAACAGCTGGTATGCTTTTGCCATCTCTCATGTGCATGGGGCACTGTATCAGGGGAGAGGGCTCCTTCCAAAGACTCCACTGAGGCACAAGGAAAAAGGAAAATGGATCTGGCTGCTTGGGAGGTGGCCCTAGAACCAGTGGGGCCCCTCCAGGACCTGGTCACATTGCCAGAACCAAGCCTACCCCACAAGCCTGCCTACATACCAGAAAAAAATTAAGATGGACAACATTTCCCCAGCTAGACTACCTCACCAAAGCCTACCTGTGTCCAAGTGCCAGAGGGAGTATGTGCCCATGGCACCATCCCCAGGGTACAATGGGAACTGAACTTTACTAAGATTAAACCAACTGTCTTCAGGTACAAGTATCTTTTTGGTTTTCTAAATGGATAAAAGCTTATCCCACGTGGACTGAGATAGCCTCCATAATAACAAAAAAAAACTGCTCCAAAAATTAGTTCCTAGGTTTGGATTGCCCCTCACCTTGGGGTCCGACAATGGCCTGCTCTTCACGGCCAAAATTTCTAAAAATTCGACAAAGGCATTATATATCAATTGAAAGTTACACTATGCCTATAGGTTACAGAGTTCAGGACAAGTTAAAAAAAAACAGGAACTTAAAGGAGACCCTAACCAAATTGGTTATAATAACAGGCGAAAGTTGGGCCAATCTCCTTCCCATAGCCCTACTCAGAGCTAGGTGTAGTCCATACCAGGAAGGATTACTAATCACTTCCAGATGGTCCAAGGAGCTGGTCTCCAGTCTGCCTCAGAACCAGTCCACAAGTTTTTGGCATAGATCAGAAGAGTCTTGGCTTAGACTCTGGAACCATCCTGGAAGGGTCTGTATCCTGTGATCCTTACTACACCTACAACAGTGAAAGTAGCCGGGATCTCCTCATGGATCCATCATACTCAGTTAAAGAAGACTAGCTTTTCCAGTTAAAGAAACTGGAAAATGGACTGCCACTTGGGCCTTCAACCCTTTAAAGATAAAACTGACAGGAATTCCTTGATTGTTACAACTGTGCTTTGACTTTTTTCCTCCCAGGGAAATTATTCGGGAAAACTGGGAATGGGAGAGTCCTTGCAACTGTGACTATTGGAAAATAGTCTCAATTACCCCAGCCCAAAACCCTAAAACAGGCCTAAATGTATATCCTCTAACCAATTTAAGGGACCATAAGGAGGGAGCCTCTACATACTGGTCCACATTGCCCCTCAGGTAGGCCTTTATAAGACTTTATAAAAGACCTATTGCTTCTATATAAATCAGTCTGAAATTATCAGAGAAACTTAGCACTAGTTTGACAACTAATATCAGTCTTTATTTTCCTGGTCTCCATGGCTTACTACCCTGCTCACAGCCTTAGCTAGGCCTCCAAGTCCTCCTACTCATGGCCCTGACAGTCAGACGATGAGTAAATACAATAAAAATCATGGTCCTAAGAGAACAATATAATCTCCTAAATGAGTCTAAAATTTGACTCATGCCCGTAGAACCAGTGGGGAATGTAACAGGGCATCTTCTTGACCATAGCTACGCCATGTCAAAGTTTAGGCTAACTCTAGTCTCTGAAATGATCAGGTAGTTGGCCCAGGGTATGGAAACACATGTCAGCTGAACCCTGGTTGTCTTGGGAACAGGTCAGTGTGTCCTGGAGTGCACCTGCTAACTACAGATTTATGGCTTCTGTAGGTTATGCTTGGCTTGCTTCTGCAAAATAGTAGTTGTTGCTTAATAGAATAGTTAAGGGAACTCTCCACGTGTAAGCTTGGGAACTTAAGCTTTTCACCCCTGGTTATGGTTTCTCTGTATAAATGCTTACCCTAGAGAAGGCTCAGGGCTACACACTTGAGTTCCTGACACCCTTGTGTAGTAGCCCTGGCCAGTAATGACTTTCATTCAGCAAAACTTTGAATGGTCTTCTGTGGTGAAGCGCCTCACAACAAGGACCCAAGTTTGGTTCCCAGTACCCACATGGCTGCTACCAACTGTCCATAATGACAGTTTCAGGGGAATCTGATGCCCTCTTCTGGCTTCTATAGACATTGAACATACACGGTGCATTTACATACAAGCAGGCAAAACACTCATACACATAAAATAAAAATAAAAGTGTATTAAAATATATACTTGTTCAGATTTCTAACACAGGGATAAATTGCATGTATATCTGTATAAACATATTAAATTCCTTCCAGTTTTTCTGCCTAAAATATTACAGATTATGACAGACACAGTATACAGAGCAGCAATATATGCACAAAGGTGTTGAGCAGATATGGATGTGGTCACGCTTCCAAGTAAACTTAAATGTTGTACCTTGTAGACTGTCCTTAATAGAGCTGAACAAGCTTCTATACTGTGATTAAAGTAGAATTAATTACTATCTTTTCTGGGAGCCTGAATAGGCATGTTTCAAGCTTTGGACTCAGATAAGACCAAGGCTTGAACTCTGGCCCTGATGTTTGCTGACTATATCACTTTTTAAGTCTAATTCTAATGGAAATACCATTCTAACCTCACAGGGTTATTGCTCAGTGAATCACATACTGTTAGTTATGATACAAAGCATTTAGCATACTGCGTGATTAATGTACAGCATTCATGAAGGGGAATTTTGTTACTAGTAAGATAACACTGAGAAACAGTACTTCATTTAATTAACGAAGGGTTTTTTGTTAGTAATTCTTTTATATTCTTTTGTACTTTATATGTTTATATTCCTGTGTCCAAATAAAGACTTGGCTTCTTGAAATAAGAAAAAAAATCACTCGTATGCTATGGATAATAAACAAACAAACAAAAGCAGCACTTACCCTGGCCTGAGATCAAGGCAAAGGGGTCATGTTGTGTAGTATCCCTAGGCTCACAACCTGGGTCACATACTCAGATAGTGGTAACTCTTTGTCATTCTCCTGAAGTGTGAGACTATCAGTCAATAGACCTTAGAACAGCTCATGTGAATACTGGATGATTTAATCATGTCTCTCACTATGGAAAGCTCCATGGTTGAAGGATTAAATTCCTGACTCACAAGGTCTTGACTGGATTCATTTTAATAGCTGTCAAAGTTACCTAACACAAAAATTATTTATTTGTCTTTTTTTTGAGAAAAGGTCTCCCTGTAGCCCCAGCTGACCTGGAAATCGTTATGTGGACCAGGCTGGTCTTGAACTCACAGAGATCTGCCTGTCTCTGCCTCCCCAGTGTTAGGATTAAAAGCGTTCACCACCATGCCTGGCCACAAAATTATTATTTAAAAAATATTTCATTTATTATTTTTATTTTTTGTGTATGGGTGCATTGCCTGCATGTATTTAAGTGCACATGTGTCAAACAATGTCCACGGAGGTCAGAAGAGAGTATTGGAGTCCCTGGAACTGGAATTATGGACAGTTGTTAGCTACCATGTTAACACAAAATTCTTAATGAAGATAAACCTAGCCAAATACACATAGTTGGAGAGGTCATAGACCTTAGAGAAATCTCCAAGGCTGTAACATCTCTAGACAAATGTAATTTCTTACTATGTGCAAAATATGGATCATTAAATTTATAGACAAGTATCCCAGTCACCACCCATCAAAGAAGCTTCTTTTTCAGGAGACAGAGATTATTACAGAGTTCCATAACTGGTCACACACAGAGATTGTCTGTGAACGGCTCAAGTGTAAGTGCCACATCTAGGATGCAACCGCTACACCTAAGGCTCACAACATAGAACAAGGGATTAAGAGAACACTAATGCATCTTTCAGCTCTCATCAATAAAGGTCTCTCGTGCAACAGAGGACCAGGAATGCAAAAGGTCACAAATGGCCAAAACTCAGAGAATAAGAGTCTGCAGAGTGTGGGTCCTTGGACAGGATTCCTATATTAAAATCCACCCACCCAGGGCTCAGGGATTATTGCAGAAGGGGGGCAGAAAGATTCTAAGAGCCGAGGAGGAGGTGCAGGACCATATGGAAATAGTACTACAGGCTCCTGGGACCCTTCTCATACAAATCTACAGCAATGGTGTCCAGTATGCACAAGACCCATGCAAACTTAAGCAGACAAAAACCCATCACAGAACTGTGGAAATGAAGAGCAGGTCTCATTCTTAGTCAAAGAATTATTGGCAGCTGATTACTGCTGGGTGAGGAAGAGCTGATCTTCTTCTTAAAGGGAGGGACTCTAGATAAGCTGACTAAATCCCAGTGGATGAACTTGCACTGAGGGACATCTGGGGACACTAACTTTACATGATAAGCCTTAACACGAATGACAGAATTATGAACTCCAGTGGGGAGTTATGGGATGGTGCCAAAGGGGAAGGAGGTATAAAGATGATTTTCTGTATGAAATACACAAAAATACAATAATTTTTTTTTCAAAAACAGAAGATTAAGTAGGGGCTAAAGAGTTGGCTCGGTGGTTAAGAGCACCAGCTGCTCTTGCAGAGGACTTGGGTTTTATTCTCAGAACCCACATGGTGGCTAACAACTGTCTGTAACTCCAGTTCTAGGAGAATCCGATGCCCTGTTCTGATCCCTGAGGGCGTTGCACAGCATGGGTGTAGTTACATACATGCAAGCAGTATACTCATACACATAAAATAATAAATAAAAAAGGTTAAGTAAATGAGGTGTGCTGGCTAGTTTTTGTCAACTTGACATAAAGCTAGAGACACACCTGGGAAAAGGAAAGGGCAACTGAGGAATTTCCTCCATCAGGTGTCTGTGGCTGTCTGTGAGGCATTTTCTTAATTGCTAATTGATGTAGGAGTGCCTGGAGAACTGTGGTTAAGGGCAGGTACTGCAGTTCAGAGGGCCCAAGTTCAGTTCCCAGCACCCACATGAGGCAGCTCACAATTGCTTGTACTTCCAGTTCCAGGGGCATCGAACACCTCTGACCTCTGTGGGCACCTGCACACACACACACACACACACACACACACACACACACACACACAATTAAAAATAATAAAAATAAATCTTAGAAAAGAAAGGTAGCTGAGCAACCCAGGAGGGGGAAGCCAGTAAATAGAATTCCTCTGTAATTTCTACTTAAGTTCCTACCCTGACTTCCCTAAGCAATGAATCGTGAGTTTAGAGTTGTAAGATGAAATAAACCTTTCCTCCTCAAGTTGCTTTTGGTCAGTGTATTTAGCACAGTTATAGAGAAGGAAAGCAACACATCAGGGAAGCTACCTTGTAAAATGCCCACTTCAGTAGTGAAACATGGAATTACTCTGAAGTTTTCCCCTTGTATCAGGAAGTTTCCAGGGTTTTGACTACCCTAATCCCACTGGATAACTGATACTGTCCAGGGCATTGCTTAATTTACAATAAACAATGCATATGTTATTTTTTAAGCATTAATATTGCTGAAACATTAAACCCAGGCATAGTGATGCATGCCTGTATTGTCATCATTTGGGAGATGGATGCAGGAGCATCAGGAGTTCAAGGTCAACCTTTCTTTCTAGGTCTGTCCATGAGACCCTGTGTGAAAAAAACAAAACGTAGACATAACATGTGATAAAAATTCAGTAAAGTCTGTCTAAGGTGGTTATAGCAAATATTTGAAAATTGTATGTGACTAATTTTCATGATCAATGATGCATTTTCAGTAATCAATACAGAGGAATATTTGAAAGAAAGCAATATCTGTACCCATTAAACATTAGTCAATTAATGATGTGTCTGTAAAAATTGGAGATATATTAATAAGTGAAATAGGGAGATTATAAAAGGATATGTATAATATGTGATGATTATGATCTTGAATAGTCCATATTGTAATGTGTTTCAGGTAAACACTTTCTTTTGTATGTCATATAGGCAACTCTTTGAAACTGCCTGCTATTGTCCATGTATTTGTGTTACTGTATCATCGAGTGTGATCTGGGAGTTAGGAGAGATTACGGATAGTCTTTAAACTTGGAATAACTGTAAAGATTTTCCTTTGTGTCCTGAGTGCTAGCATCAGGTGCTTCCAGAAAATGTTCAATTTCTATTATAATGAACAATTTATTTCTTATTTGTTAAATATGAGAAGGTGTTTATTTTTATTTTTGGTCTTTTTGAGACAGGGTCTCCCTGCAGCACCACTGGCCTGAAACTCACTATGTAGACCAGGCTGGCCTCAATCTCAGAGATCCACCTGCCTCTGCCTCCTAAGTGCTGGAATTAAAGGTATGCTCCACCATGCCCAGCAGAAGTTACCATTTTAATCATTGTCAAGAGTACAGTCCAGGCCTGGCATGGTGACACACACTTTTAATCCCAGAACTCAGGAGGCAGAGGTGGCTGGATCTGCTGTGAGACTGAGGCCAGTCTGGTCTACATAGCAAGTTCCAGATCAACTGGAGCTACGAGGAGATCCTGTCTCAAAAAACAACAGCAACAACAAAACAAAACAAGGTTAAAAAAAAAAAAGAGAGAGTACAGTTCAGGAGCTAGAGAGATAGCTCAACAGTTAAGAGTACCAGCTGCTCTTGCAGGAGGTCCTGGGTTCAGTTCCCAGCACCCACATGGTGGCTATGAACTGTCTGTAACTCCAATTCTAGGGGATTCAACATGTCCTCTTTTGGCTCCACAGGTGTGCACGCACATGGTGCACTTACGTACAGGCAAATCACTCATACACATTAGATAAAAATAAATCCAATGTTTTTTTTTTTAATTTTTATAAGAGTACAGTTTAGTGGCATTAAGTACATTCCTACTGGGCTAGAGATGTACCTCATTGGGAAAGGACATATCTGTTGAGCACAGGGCCCTGAATTCAATCCTCAGTACCTCAAAAAACAAGCACATTTACATTGTGCAACTGTCACCACCATCTTCCCCAGAACTCTTCCCTAGAACTCATCTTCAACTCTATATTCACTAACTTCTTGTTTTTGCCCTTCCCCCAGACTCTGGAATGTATTGTTCTACTTTCTAACTGTATGAATTCCGCTATGGAGTACATCAAAGAAGTGGAACCCGTATTTGTCTTTTGCTGTCCTGCTGCTTTCATTTGGCATAATGTTTTCAAGGCTTACTTACATAGTATAGCAGTTAGCAGACTTTTCTTCATTTTGAAGGCCAAATAACAGCCCATACTATATACAGGTATGGCATGTTTTTCCTATCAGTAGATGACATGGTTGTTTCTACCATCCGGCTACTGCAGTGGATAATGCTGCTATGAGTATGGGTGCGAGGCTGTCCTATATGAGTCTTTGCTTTCACTTCTTTTGGTTACATACCTAGAAACTAAACTGCTTGTTTGTTTAATAGTCTTGTGCATTTTTGAAGAGCTGCCATACTGTTTCCTGGAGAGGGTGCACCATTTTATGGTTCCACCAGCAATGCAAATGTGTTCCAATTTCTCCACATCTCCACCAACACAGTATGTTCTCCTTTGCTGATAATAGCTATCTTAATGGATGTTATACATTATTTTAAGTAAACTTTATCTTGATAATAATTTTATATTTAGAAGTTGCATGATTTTAATAAAAATATATACATAATTAAGTACTGTGGGTGGCAGGAAAATAGTTAAAAGTTATGTGAAAAGTAGACAGAATATTTGCAAGTTATATGGGGTTCATATCTGTACCATACTAGGCAAACTGACTTACCAGGAGATACGTGAGTCAAAGGTGTTAATAGAAAATTTATTTAAAAAGCAGTATTTGTAGCCTGGCATGGTGACCCACACTTGTGATCTCAGCACTTGGGATGTGGAGGCAGGAGGATCCTGGGTTTAAGGTCATCTTCAACTACAAACCAACTCAAGGCCAGCTTGGGTTATGTGAGACCCTGTCTTTTTGGGGGGGGTCTTTTTGAGACAGGGTTTCCCTGTAGCCCCAGCTGACCTGTCAACTTGCTATGGAGACCAGGCTGGCCTTGAACTCACAGAGATCCACCTGCTTCTGCCTCCCGAGGGCTGGGATTAAAGGCTGGCGCCTGAGACCCTGTCTTTTAAAAGAACGTAATACTTGTAGTTAACTAAACATCAGTGAAAATCGGTGACATAATAGTGAGTCAAACAGGCAGATTGGAAAAGAATATATACAACGATTATGGTTTTGATTATGTATTTTAATATATTTTAGGTAAATGCTTACTTTCATTGCACTCGGAGAAATATATCTGGAGAATATGCATCTATTTTTAGTGAGTATCTTTGTGTCAGGAGTGAGGGTCAGGCAGATGAGATAGAGTTAAATTTACATATATACCTCTTTTTGTGTTGTTTGAAACTTTGTAGTAAGGAAAATATATTAATACAAAAATTGGTTCCAGTGTAATGGTTAAGTAGGTAAAAGCATTTGCTGCCAGGCCTGATGACCTGAGTTCAGTCCCTGGGACCCACATGGTGGGAGGAGATAACCAACTCCTGCAACTTGTGCTCTGACCTCCACATCCACCTTGAGGCACACCTGCAACTCCAATACAATAAATAAACATAAAAATGATAAAATTTGTAAAAAGGGGGCTGGAAAGATGGCTCAGCAGTTAAGAGCACTGACTACTCTTGCAGAGGACCTGGGTTCGATTCCCAGCACCC
>NW_008351466.1:631599-650617 GCF_000622305.1 Nannospalax galili | reverse complement strand
AATATATTTTAAAAATTTATAAAAAGAAGTGTAACCCAACTGACAAAAAATATGTATATATAATATATTTATAGTGTTTTGGAAGTATGTACATAGTACATTGACTTGTTGGGAAAAATGTATGTTGATTAAACTGATTATTTTGTTGTGTATCATTGAATATATTTATTTCCTCTCTCTCTCTCTCTCTCTCTCTCTCTCTCTCTCTCTCTCTCCCCCTCGATTTTTTGAGATAGGGTGTCACTACATAGGCCTGGCTGGCCTGGAACTTGCTATGTAGACTAGGATGGCCTGGAACTCACAGACATCTATGGTCGTCTGCTTCTGGACTGTTGGGATTAAAGGTGTGAGCTGCCATGCCTTACTTGAGTCTATTTCTGTCTCAAATTTCTTCCCAAATAATCATGTAGCTTTCCCTGAAGTTAAGGCAGGAAGTGGCTATATCTAGTTTTGGGTTTGGAGATCACAGAGACTCTTGTATTTAGAGAATTGCTGCCAGAGGGTTATAAATTCTAGAAAGATCTGGCTGATGTCACAGGTCCCAGCCCCTCCCGTCCCAGGTTTGCAGCCTTTTAGAACTGCAATTTTGATTCTGATCACCAGGTGGCACCTGTCTTCATTGCTAGTCTCTAATAAAAGGATCTATTTTTTTTTTTTTTCAAAAAACAAAATGTTCCGTTTGAAGTTGCCTTTTTTTTTTTTTTTTCTTGTGCAGGTAAGGAATGCTAACTCCAGGATAAGCTGAGAAGAAAAGCTTTTTGTAAGTGTGACTGAAATATTTTTGTCGAAAAGCTTGACAGAGTTTAAATAAATAAGAAAAAGAGAGTATGATATTGTGACTAAATTGAATACGTATTTTTCTGTGTTCATTTAAAGTGTATTTCAACTCTTCTACTTTCAGTATTATTGCTCTTCAATAATTTGTTCCTGACATATAAT
Source organism: Nannospalax galili (assembly GCF_000622305.1). Classification (NCBI taxonomy): domain Eukaryota; kingdom Metazoa; phylum Chordata; class Mammalia; order Rodentia; family Spalacidae; genus Nannospalax; species Nannospalax galili. The sequence goes on along the minus strand of NW_008351466.1, from coordinate 649,678 downwards.
TGAAGACATGAAATTATACCTTTTAAATATGGCACAAAGGTGTTAATCACACTACACTTGTTGTTTTGTATAATATGAACACAAACAGCTTCAATAAGCAAAAAAGTGCTTATGAAAAATCTTACACAAGCCAACTCATATACACAACAGATTCTTATTCAGCTGTAAATAAAAAAGAAGTCATGACATTTTTCAGGAAAATGAAATTTTTTTTTTTCGTCTTTTTGAGACAGGGTTTCCCTGTAACCCCAGCTGGCCTGGAACTCTCTATGTAGACCAGGCTGACCTCAAACTCACAGAGATCTGCCTGCCTCTGCCTCCCAAGTGTTGGGATTAAAGGCATGTGCCAACATGCCCAGCTATAACTGGAAATTATTATGTCAAGCAAAGTATCCAAGACTCAGAACAAATACATTTTCTCTCAGATGTGGATCTAGGTTTTAATGCATCTGTGTGTGTGTGTGTGTATGTGTGTGTCTGCATGTGTCTGTGTGTGTCTGCGTGTGTCTGTGTGTGTGTAGTGTGTGTATGCGAATGGGTCTATCTGTCAGTCAGTCTATCTGTCTCTCATGAAGCTAGAAAGGGGACCATGAAAAGCCAAAAAAAAAAAAAGAGGCTTAAGGGAGCGTGGGGAAAGTAACATGCTACATGAAAGCAGAAGTGGGTACTGGTGGCAGGACAGGGACCTGCAGGAGGGGAGCCAGGGAATGGGGGAGGGGTCTGGGAGGGAGAGCAACAAAAACAAAATACGAATGTCAATGCCATAATGAAACCCATTAGTTTACATGCCAATTTTAAAAAACTATTTAAAAAGAGCAACAAAAAATGATGATACAGGCTGGGAGATAGCTTAGCAGCAAAACACTTGCATAGCATGCATGAAGCCTTAGGTTCAATCCCTAGAACCAAAAAGAAAACAAGATGTAAGAAACTGCATTTATTTATTTTTGAGATGCTGGGAATCCTTTTATGTGCTAGGCCAGCACCCTACCACTGAGCTACATCCTCAGCCACAGATACTGTTTTTGCTTTTTGCTTTTTGGGTTTTTTTTTTTGTTGTTGTTGTTGTTGTTTTTGAGACAGATTCTCACTGTATAGCCCGGACTTGCCTGGAATTCCTGTCTGCCTCTGTCTTTGCCTCCTGAATGCATGCACATCCTATGTCCCCACCCCACAATCCCCTCTGTCTTTCTCTGACAAGATTACTTGATTTGTCCACACCTTAGAGAAGACTCCTAGGAAAGAAAATATAGTTCAAGTTGCTCATGAACTGTAACCCTTCTCAAGTTTTACTTAGCTTCAAGATAAGAGAAGAATTCTGTGGTGCCCTAAGCTAAGTTACAGGACCATGAATAGATCCTGGGGGAATAAAGTCTTAAAAGATTATTTGAGCAGGGTGTAATCCCAGGACCTGGGAAGCAGAGGCAGGCAGATTACTGTGAGTTCGAGGCCAGCCTGGTCTGCATATCGAGTTCTAGGCCAGCTAGGGCTACAGGGAGACCCTGTCTCAAAAAGGTCAAAACAAACAAACAAAAGATCATTTTAACTCACAGCTTCAAACTAGATCATCAAAGAAAACAAAATGAAGAAAAATGCTGTTCTATATTCCTTTCTTGTGTGCTAAAGATTATGGATGGAGGCCCTATCAACATCCTGCTTTCAGAACTAACCAAGCAAGAAGCAGCAGAAGCCTCTTTATGGACTTTCCCAGTACTTGCCAGCTTCGAATTGTTCCCTTCTTTGTATATATAGCCAACATGGATTCACTGTAAACAGTTTGTTCTCCCTGCCCCCCCAACTTTATTATAAAACATTCCAGCCCCTTTGGTTCAGCGGACACTTTTTAAAATTGATAACTGGCCGTGCTGCTAGTAGTTTAAAAATTTATTTTAGGACCAGGAGTTCACTTTTTGACTAACATCTGTACAGCTTGAAAAACCTTTTCTTTCCAGGGACCTCTTAATATCAAAGGCTTGATTGAACTCTGCCTTCCTCTCCCTCTCCTCCTCTCTCTGCCCCTCCTCCTTCCCCCTGGCCTTTCTCCTAGCCCTCCTCTTTCTCCTCCCCATCCCCCTCCCTCCCCTTTCCCAGCTTGTTGATCTATTCACACTATAGAGAAGGCTCCCTGGAGAGAATAATATGTGGTTCAAGTCCTCATCCCTCAAGTACCATACCTTTGTAAGGCTTTCTAACCCACAATTTCCCAGAGCAGTTTCTCTGAAGCTGGCTCTGTTATCATTATATAAACACCCTCAGGGGAAATCTACTACCCAACAAGGGAACCCCAAACTCTCCCTAGCTAGCATTCAAGGTTCTGAACACATGAATCCAGACTACATTTATAGCCTGATTTCCCAAGTGTTTTGTGCTCTTGGAAAATTACATGTGGGTCTACTTCCTTAGCAGACTCTTGTGTTCCTCATGTGCCTCTTTAGCAGGCTGGATACCAAATGAACAGATCTCAGATCTTGCCACATATATGGCGACATTATGTATTTGATGAACCCTTCAAAGGAGGATTATCACCAACATTTTAAAGATGTGGAAACTGAGTCTTAGGAACTGTATGAATCAATTTTATCTTTGGGAAAGACATTAGGTTTATAGAATTGAGAGACCTGGTGACAACTTGGTAGTAGTTACCATGGATGGTATTATTTTGCTCTGTAACAATGAGGAATGGACAAGGGGCTCTCTTACTACGTGTAGTATTATTTTATCTTTCCATGAGATTTAAATGATACATGTTCTTTGTAGAACACTTGGGAAATACATGAAAACAGAAAGATGTAGGAATAAACATCCATAGCCCCTCCACTGGAACAGCCCACCCAATTCTGGGATTTGCTGACATCTAGTGGAGGGTTAAAATAGGTCAATATTAGGGTAAAAACTATTTTCAGGTTCCATCTTTTTTGTGGTTTTGAGACAGGGTCTCTTTGCAGCCCCTGCTGGCCTAGAACTCGATCTATAGACCAGGCTGGACTAGATCTCAGAGAGGTCCATCTGTCTCTGTCTCCTGAATGCTGGGATTAAAGGCATGCACCACTATGCCCGGCTTCAGGTTCCATCTTAATCTGGCTTCAACAGGCAGCTTCTAATGCAGCCTCCAAGTGTTAGGATTACTAACATATGCTACCATGCCTGGATGGACTTGGAAAAAAAAACCATTGAAAGTACAACTGACGAAAAATATACAAGCTACAAATATACATCTTGATAAATTTTCACAAAACAGACATATTTGCCTGGATAGAACCCTTATTAGGAAAGAAAACATTAGCAGCATCGTGTACATCACATATTTGATGTCTTCTTCCCAGATTAGGTACATCATTATTTGAACTTATACAAAATTAGATATTTTTGTCTGTTTTTTATTTTTTTTTCTGTCTTTTTGAGACAAGGTCTCCCTGTCCCCAGGGACAGTCCCAGCTGTTCTGGAACTCACTATGTAGACCAGGCTGGCCTTGAACTCACAGAGATCTGCCTGCCTCTGCCTCCCCAGTGCTGGGATTAAAGGCATGCACCACCACGCCCAGCTTGTTTTTGAATTTTATCTAAATGGAATCATCTAAAAGTGTCCTTTGTGGCTGCCTTTTTCCACTCAACATTATCAATCCAGTAATCATTCATCTGGTTGCATGCAGGTGTAATTTATTCACTATTATTGCTGTAAAGTGTTTTATTGTGTAAATATAAGGGGGAATTTAAAGAAATTCTCATTTTTGATAAAAAACAAAGTTAGTGAGACTATAAAATGTCTAATTAGCATAATTCATCATGTTAATGTAACTAACGATTATTCAAGTCTCCACTCTAAAAGTAGGGAATGTACTTTCTTGTTTGAATTGAAAAATCTACAAACTTTGGAGACACAAAGATTGTTAAAGCAAGTCTCAACAAACTGCAAAGATTGAAAGAACACCGAGTGTGTTTTCTGATCACTGTAAAGTTATAAATTAAGCAAACACTGGAAATTACAATGTTTTGAAATTAAGAACTATATTTCTTAATAATTTGCTGTTCAAAGAAGAAATTAAATGGACTTTTGAAAACATTTTGAACTGAATGATAATGAAATCACAACACATGAAAATTTCTGAAGTGAAATCCAAGCAGGCCTTTTTTTGAATGGTAGAAACTGTTAAGTTCATTCTAAAATAGCCTTGAATAGCCAAAAGAATTTGGGGGAAAGAACAAAAGTGAAGGACTCGCAATATCTGATTTTGCGACTCAATATAAAGCACAGAAATCAAGAATGTACTTTTGAGGACTAGATAGCATATAGATCATTGAAAGAGAATAAAGGGTCTAGAAATAGACTCACATATTTGCTCAACTGATTTTAAGTAAAGGCGTCAAGCTAATTAAGCAGAGGAAGAAAAATATTTTCAATAAATCATGCTGGAAACAATTGGACAGGTATATGGACAGGAATGAAGCTTGACTCATAGCTTATAAAAACTAACTCAGAATGTATCACCAACCTAAAATATAAGAGTTTGAATGATAACATGTCTAGAAATAATAAAAATACAATAGAAATCTTTGTGATCTTTTGTTAGGACACAAAGAGCCCAAACTATGAATAGTAAATAAACTTGATTTATTAAAAATAAAATATTCTGCTCTATGATACTGCTAAGAAAAAGAAAAGCATGACCATAGGCTAAGGTAAGATATTTGTAAAACAACAAAGTTAACAAAGAACTTATGTTCCTAATGTCTAAATGAATTAGGAGTGGGGATGTAGTTCAGCCGGTAGAGTGCCTGCCTCACATACAGGAAGTCCTGAGTTCAATCCCCAGCACTGCATAAAATAGGTATGATATCTTATGACTGTAATCCCAGTACTGGGAGATGGAGGAAGGAAGGTCAGAAGTTCAAGATTATCCTCGTATACATAGGGAGTTTGAAGTCAGCCTGGGCTGCATGAGACCCAGTCTCAAAAATATGTGTTTGTATGTGTATATATTGAATTGCATATATATATATATTGAATTACATACATTATATATAACATATAGCATTTAATTTATTGTAATAGAACAAGTAACTGCTTTAAAAATATAAATAAATGATCAGAATACTCATACCTATTAGAGTGCCTTAAAAAATGACAAAACCAAGGGGGCTGTTGAGATGGCTAGGCTGGTAAATGTACTTGCTGTCAAGCCTGATGACATGAGTTTGATTCCCAGGATCCACGTGGTAGAAGGAGATAATAGACTCTCCTGCAAACTGTCCTCTGACTGGACATGTGCCATGGTACACACATACATGTGCACATGTGATTGTGTTGTGCACACAAGCAAATAAATGCAACAAAAAATTTAATGACAAAACCAAGTAAAGAATAAGATTGGATAAGAAAAACTCTCATAATTCTGACAGGACTATAAAATAGTACAGACCCTTTGAAAACAGATTTTATAGAATTAAACATGTCTTTTTCATTGCCCAACAACCCAATTTCTAAGTATTTAAACAAGAGAAATAAAAACAGATCAACACAAAGACTTGTATGCAAATATTTATAGCAGCTTTGTTGGTAATTGGCTAAACCTGGAAACAACCCAAATGCCCATCAACTGATGAATGAATCAGCAAATTGTGCTATATAGACACATGCAATTAAAAAGCACCAGTCTATTCAAACAAGCAAAAACATGGATGAAACTCAAAAAGTATTATGCTAAGTGAAACTAAGATTGTAAAAGGCTGGCGAGGCATGATAGTGCATGCCTTTAATCTCATTACTCTGGAGGAAGAGACAAACAGATCTCTGTGAGACTGAGGCCGGTCAGAGATTGTCTGCATAAGGAGTTCCAGGCCAGCTGGGGCTACAGGGAGAACCTGTCTGAAGAAGACAAAAAAAAAATAAGATTACAAAAGACTGACTGGCATTATTTAAATGACATTTTGAAAAAAGCAAAATTTGTATCAGCAGTTTCAGGTTGAGGAGAGAGGGTTGACTGAATGAGGCACAAGGGTACTTTGTGGGGTAATGAAATGATTATCCATGATGATTGTGGTAGCAGTTGCATGACTATATGCAGCTGTCAGTAATGATAGAATTTAGATAGCTGTGGTGGATGTATGCCTATAATCCCAGTCCTCTGGAGGCTGTGGTAGGAGGATTGCCAGTTGAGTCCATGCTGGGCTATAGAGTGAAACCGTGTCTCAAAAACAAAAACGAGGGGCTGGACAGATGGCTCAGCAGTTAAGTGCACTGGATGCTGGTCCTCTTGCAGAGGACTCGGGTTAAATTCCCAGCAGAGAACCTGGGTTAAATTCCCAGCACTCACATGGTGGCTTACGACCATCGGTAACTCCAGTTCTCAGGGATTTGATAACTTCTGGCCTCCAGGGGCATTACACAACGTAGGTACACGTCTATACCTGCAGACAAACCCCTCATACCTATATAAAAAAAACAGAAACAGAAGATGGCAATAGACAAATCATACAAACAAAACAAAAGCTCATAGAACTTTACCATTAAAAGATGAATTTGGGGGCCGGAGAGATGGTTCAGTGGTTAAGAGCACTGACTGCTCTTTCAGAGGAACTGGGTTTGATTCCTAGCATCAACATAGCAACTAACAACTTTCTGTAACTCCAGTTCCAGGGGAATCCAACGCCCTCTTCTGTCCTTCCTGGACATTGGACAACCCAGATGCACTTACATACACGCAGGCAGTACACTCATACCAAAAAGCAAAAGTAATAAAATTTAAAAAATATACTTAAAAGATGAATTTTACAGCTTTTAAATTATACCTCAATAAACCCAATTTAAAACAAGAAAGCAGACCTGCGAATTAAAGAAATAAACCGTCAGCCAGAGCCGGGCATGGTAGCGCACGCCTTTAATCCCAGCACTTGAGAGGCACAGGCAGGTAGATCTCTGTGAGTTCAAGGCCAGCCTAGTCTACATAGTGAGTTCCAGGACAGCTGGGGCTACAGGGAGACCCTGTCTCAAAAAGATCGAACCCCCCCCCAAAAAAAAACAAAAAAAACCAAAAACCGTCAAAGCATCTATCTCAAGAAATACGGAAAAATAAAAGACCCAGTCAAATTAAAGTAGGTTGAGTTGTTGGTGGTATAATTTCTCATTTGTAAAGTTATGCTTCCCCTTCTTGCATATCACCTGATGCTGCAAACCTCTATCAGTTTTCTTTGCCTGGATCTGCTATTTCATCAAGGGGTATTCACAAATTAATAGCTTTAAGATTTTTATTTATTTATTTATTTTATGTGTATGAGTGTTTTGCTTGTGTGTATGTAAGTGCACCATGTGAAGGCAATGCCCATGGAGGCCAGAAGAGATTGTCAGACACCCAGGAACTTGAGTAATGAATGGTTGTTAGCCTCCGTGTGGGTGCTTGGGAACTGAATCCAGGTCCTTTGCAAGAACAACCAGTGCTGTTAACTGCTAAGCCATCTCTCCAACCCCCCTTTTTCTTATTTATTGGTCTTTTTGAGACAGGCTATCTCTGTAGCTCCAGATGACCTGGAACTCACTACATAGATCAGACTGGCCTCCATTTCACAAAGATCTGCCTGACTCTGCCTCGACTGCTGGGATTAAAGGCATGCACCATGTCTGGCACCTACACATTTTTAAACAATTTCTGTGGATGAACAGAAATTTTTATTCTAATAAAGTTGAATTCATTGATTTTCTCTTTTATCATGATAACTTTTATGTCATGTTTATGGGATCAATTGCCTACTCCAAGGTCATGAAGATCTTTCCTTTTACTTTGTGCTAGAAGGCTTATGGCTTTGAATTTTATTTTTAGTGCACTAAGAACATGAAAGAGGCATAAGTCCCTATGCAACAGGCATTTTCATGCAAGCTATCAGATTTGGTGAGAAAGGAACAATGGAGCTCAATTCTTCTTGACAGATATTTATAAAAGAAGTCAACCCGATTTTTTTTTTGGAGGGGGAGATGAAAGCACAATGCTTAACCTCCAGATAACTGTAGGTGAAATAAATGGCTCCAACACAAAGGAGGGGCATGATAAAAAGAACATGCAAAAATTGGTGGCATGATAAACCCAAACTATCAAAACCACAATATGCCTTGGTTAACTTCACTTAAAAATAGATACTGAGATCTGGGAGTGGTGGCACATGCTTTTAGTCCCAGCACTTGGGAGGCAGAGGTAGGCAGATCTCCATGAGATCAAGGCCAGCCTGGTGTATATAGGGAGTTCCAGGACAACTGAGGCTTCAGGGAGACCCTGCCTCAAAAAAACAAAAAACAAAAAAAAACCCCCGAAACAAACAAAAAAACCAAGACAAAAAGATAGACTCATATTAAAAATAAATTAAACAAAAATTCATCTCTGTATTATATTAAGAAAATGAAAAAAAAGAACCAGAGAGATGGCTTAGTGGGTAAGAGCACTGACTGATCTTGCAGAGGACCTGGGTTCAAAACTCAGCACCCACATGGCAGTTAACAACCATCCATAACTCCAGTTCCAGGTGATCTGACGCCTTCTTCTGACCTCCTCGGGCATTGCATGACACGGGTGCACCTACACACACGCAAGCAATACACTCATACACATAAAATAAAAATAATAAATAAAAAACCAAAACCAAAACAAAGAAAGGAAATGAAAAAAGATAAACCAGGGGAAAACTAATGAAAAGAAAGCAGATAATACATTATCAGTGCAAGATGGACTAGAATTTCAGATAGAAAGAGATAAAAAGGACCAAAATGGAAAAAGAGGAATATTTAATGTTAATAAGTATGGTTATGTTACTTAGGAAACATAGCTCAATATTTTCTGTAATTAAAAATATAGCTTCAAAATATAGAATGTAAAACATATACAGTAAACCCTTGGTATTCATGAAGGATTAGTTCATGATCTCTATGCAGATACCAAATTCTTCATATGCTCAGTTCCTCATATATGATACTGAAGTATTTTCATATAATGTATGCAAATTATCCTGTCTACTTTAAATACTCCAGATTAGTGATAATACCTAGTGACAATGTAAATGCTATGTAGATACTTGCTATGCTATATTGTTTAGGAAATAGTGGCATATAGTTTTTCTATTTTCTGTCTGAACTAAGTTGAATATATGAATGAAGAACCTATGGATCAGAAGAATAGTTGTAAATATAAAGAAAAATGGTTACATCCACAATTGCTGTTGAAAGGCTTAATGCAGTTCATCCAGTAACCTAGAGATTAGTAAGTATGTAGAGGATTTAGCTATTCTCTCCAATATTAACAACTTTGTACACAACAAAAAATATTCTTTGCAAATGCATTTGCTTTACAAACTTTGCCTATCTGTGATAATATGTTCATTCAATAGTTAAATCCCTCCAGTTACTAAGATAAAGTAAAATAATAACCATAAGAGTCACATTCATTACTCATACTTTATGATTTGTTGAGTGCTTATTATGTTTCAGGGCTGCTTTAGGTACTGAAGATATGGTCATGAGTAAGAGATGGTACCCATGTTTCCAAGGAGCTAATATCTTAGAGAAAGGAATGAAATGAGCCACAAATAAACACATGACAAATCTGGTAATGATAATACAATTGGATGATGACATAAACACTGAGAGGATTGGTTTTTGAGATGGTCACACTATGCTCTCAATGGTCTTAAACTCCTTATGTAATCCAAGCTGACCTCAGCCTTGAGTTACTCCTCCTTTTGAGTGCTAGGAATATAGGCATGCACCCCCACATCTGCCAACATGCATGAGTAAGGAAAGTTTTGAAGAGATGGTGTTATGATATTCTCAGTCTCTCTCTCTCTCTCTCTCTCTCTCTCTCTCTCTCTCTCTCTCTCTCTCATTTGTGTGCATGTGTCATGAAGCTCAAAGGACAATTTAGTAGAGCCAGTTATCTGCTACCATGTGGGTCCCATGATTAAACTCAGGTTGTCAGGCTTTACCTGCTGAACATCTCACCAACCCTAAACATCCATTATTGATTAAAAAATCTCTTAGCATTCTTGGAACAGAGAAAGTTTTCTTAACTTGGCAAAAGGTTTGTGCAGGAGATATACAGAAACATACTTAATGATGGATCATTCAAAGCATTCCCATTATTATCAAGATTAGGTTATAAGGATGCCTATAATCATCTTTAAGATTCAATAATTTTCTAGAGGTTTTGTCCTGTGCAATAAGACAAAAAGAAGAAATGACCAGTATAAAGCATATAAAAAGCTAGGTCTCTGGAGAGATGGCTCAGCGGTTAAGAACACTGACTGCTCTTGCAGAGGACCCAGGTTCGATTCCCAGCACCCACATAGCGGCTACGAACCATCTTTATTCCAGTTCCAGGGGAATCCGACGCCCTCTTCTGATCTCCACGGCATTGCCTGACATGGGTGCACTCACATATATGCAGGCAATACACTCATACACATAAAATAAAAATCATAAATAAAAAATAAAAATTAAAATATTAAAAAAATAAAAAGCTATGTCTCCCCCACACCCAGGACTGCAAATAAAATAAAACAAAATATCAAAATGAAAAAATACTGAAGTGTCATTCGTAGACAATGTAATGTCTCTGTAGAAAACCAAAGAGTGTCTCTGACAAGCTTTTTCTTTTAGTGTTTGAAACAGGGTGTCATGTATGCCAAGAAACCTCAAACTCACTATGTAGCTGAAGAAGACTTTGAACTCCTGATCATCCTTTATCCACTCCCAAGTGTGGAGATTACAGACCTGTACCATCATACCTGGAAAAATTTTAGAACTAGTAAGTAATAAAAATTTGTTTGGGTGGCTTGATACAACATTTCTGTTTAGACAGTATATTTTACAATAGCAATAAACAGCTAGAAAATGGATTAAAAGAAACTTTTGTGTTAGAATAAAGACACCGCCTCAAAGAATGTCTCCTATTACTTAAGAAAAAGCAGGAAAAAGAGAAACAAACAGAAACAGCAATAAGACCATAAGAGAAAACAACAGGGGGCTGGAGAGATGACTCAGTGGTTAAGAGCACTGACTGCTCTTGCAGAGGGCTGGGTTTCGATTCCCAGCACCCACAAGAGGGCTAACAACTGTCCATAACTCCAGTTCCAGGGGAATCTGAAGCCCTCTTCTGACCTCCATGGGCATTGCACGACATGGGTGCACCTACCTACATGCAGGCAATGCATTCATACAAATAAAATGAAAATAATAAAATATTTTTAAAAACTTCTTGTGCATCAGACAGACAGGGTCTATTATAAAGCACCACAACTGTTCACACACAGACATTGCTGTGAATTGCTTAAGCCTAAGTGTCACATCTACAATGCAATCTCTACACATAAGATTCATGGAACATAGACCAAGGGGGAAAGAACATGACACAATGAATATCTCAATTCTCATTAATGAAGCTCCCTCATTCCATAGAGGTCCAGGAACACAAAAGGTCACAAATGGCCAAAGTATAGAGAGTAAGAGCCTGAAGAATGCTGTTCCTTGGAAAGGATTCCTGCATTAAACTTCACCCACCCAGGGCTCAGAGACCATTGCAGAAGAGGGGGCAGGGGCAGAAAGATAGTAAGAACCAGGGAGGAGGTGCAGGACCACACAGAAATTGAGTCCTACAAGCTCCTGGGACCCTGCTCATATGAATCTACAACAATGTTGTCAGCAAGCACAAGACCTATGCAAACTCAAGCAGACAAAAACCTGGCATAGAACTGGGAAAATGGACATCAGACCCCAATTTTAGCTGAAGAAATATTGGCAGCTGATTACTACTGGATGAGGAAGAGCTGATCTTCCTAAAGCAAGAGACTCTAGATAGGCTGACTAGACCTCAGTAGATGAACTTGGACTGAGGAATGTCTGGGAACTCTGTCTTGGCACAATGGGCCTTAAACACAAATGACAGAATGTATAAATCCCAGTTGGGAGTACAGGGAGACCCTGTCTCAAAAAGACCAAAACTAACTAACTAAATAAAAAATAAAGGACCTCCCAATACTGCCAAAACAAAGGAAAAAGGTTTAGAAATATTAAATTTAAATAGCATAAAATAAAAAATGGGAGTAAAAATTGAATTATGGGGAGAGAAAAGGCTTGAAAAAAATCACATTGATTTGATATGAAAATATGAAATAATTATAGATATGTTATACACACATGCATGAACATGTATATATCATATAGTAATCTTTGATATTCATAGGGAATAGTTTTAGGACCCCCTACAGATATTAAAATCTGTGGATGCATATGTCCCTTATATAAGAAGGCATATTATTTGTATATAACCTACATATATCATTCAATTGGATCTACTTATTTGTACTATCTGTTTTTTGTCACTGTAAATTCATGCGTGGACTCTTTTTTTAAAAAATTTTGAGGGGCTGGAGAGATGGCTCAGCAGTTAAGAACGCTGACTGCTCTTGCAGAGGGCCCAGGTTCGATTCCCAGCACCCACATGGTGGCTATGAACCGTCCTTAACTCCAGTTCCAGGGGAATCCAACGCCCTCTTCTGACCTCCTCGTCATTGCACGGCACGGGTGCACTCACATACATGCAGGCAATACACTCATACACATAGAATAAAAATAATAAATAAAATATTTTTAAAAAATTGACTTTGTTGTTACGGGATGTATTGGTGGGTACATGTGTCACAGTGTGCCTATGGAAGTCAGAAGGCAACTTTGAATATAATGAGGTTTAATTTACACAATCATAGGTAGTATTTATTTGAAGTTATTATTTATTGTTATTGTTTGTGTGTGTGTGTGTGTGTGTGTGTGTGTGTGTAAACGGAAGAGTGGAGCAGCACACTGTGGAGGTCATGCGTGTATGTGGAGGTCAGAAAGTTGTTGATCAACTTTGTGGAGTTGGTTTTCTTCTTCCACTTTTACGTGGGTTTTGGGCATCAAACTCAGGTCCCCAGACTTGCATGGCAAGTGCCTTTACTCCCAGAGCGATCTCACCAGCCTTTGTGCATAGTTTCTTATCTTATTCAGTGAGTTATATGTTCTATTATTACAATGAATTATTTTTCCACTCCTGTTCTATTTTTAAATCCTATTTACTTTAAATTGTCTCTCATTGTTTAAAATACAAAGTAAATGCCATGAAAATAGTTTTTATACTGTGTCATTTAGAAAATAATGATGGAAAAGTCTGTATGTGCTCTGCAGAGACACAATTTAGTAAAAATATTTTCTATCCAGGGTTGGTTGAATCCACAGATGTGGAGCCATGCATATGGAGAGCTGACTATGCATTAAGAAAGAGTGAATGAAATGTTTTGATATAAAGAACACATATCATATTCCAGAAAGCTTGAATCATGTTTGAAAGTTTAATTATTTCATATTGTTAGATTTGTTTTTGTTTTTGTTTGTTCAAGACAGGTTCTCACTATATAGCCCTGACTGGCCTGGAACTCACTATGTAGACCAGGCTGGCCTCAACCTCACATAGATGCCCCTGTCTGTCTCTCAAGTGCTAGGACTAAAGGCGTGCACCACCATGCTCAGCTCTTCAAGCGATGTTTTACCTTTTATCCGGGCAATTCATTGCATTACATTGCTTCTTTATAATAAGCAGAAATAATTTTAATAAAAGAGTAAAATGTCTTCCCTAAAGAACAAAAGGAGACTATAGCATACAAAAGGCCACACTTAACACTGTTAACAAAAACTATGGAATATCTGGGCTATAGCTAAAAAGAAATGTGTTAAAGCAATACAAAGGAAATCATACAATTTCCCTGAAGGACACCAAAGAAGATAGGAATAAATTTTAGGCAAACATTTTACTGCTGAGACATATTTCAAGTCTCATGAATAGATTTTAGAAATATTGCCTGACCCTGGATAAAAACAATTTGTTACTAGGATTTCACATACTCCCCAAGTTAATCTACAAATTCAATGAAATCTGAGTAAAAAGTCCAACATGATTTTTAAAAACTGAAAACACTTTTTTGCTTAGTTGAGTTCCTTATACATTTTGAACATTGACCCTTTGTCAGATGTATAATTTTTAAATAATAAAATAAATATATTTTTTGGTCTTTTTGAGACAGGGTCTCCCTGTAGCCCCAGCTGTCCTGGAACTCTTTAAGTAGACCAGGCTGGCCTTGAACTCACAGAGATCTGCCTGTCTCTGCCTCCCAAGTGCTGGGATTAAAGGCATGCCCCACCATGCCCAGTAAAATAAATATTTTAATAAGAGAACAAATATTTTCTCCAATTATGTATATTGTCTTTTACTGTGTGATATTTCCTTGTTTTACAGAGCTTTTAGTTGATGTAACCCCAGTTGGTCATTTTGACTTTTATTTCTTGTGAGTTTGAGGTCTTATCTAAAAACGTCCTTAACCATAATGATGTCATGCAGTATTTTCTCCCCTTTTCTATCAATTTCATAATTTCAGGCTTTACATTTAAGTAGTTAATCCATTTCGGATTGACTTAAAAATGGTAAATAAGGACCATTTCATTCTTTGTGTGATCCTGTTTTCCCAGTACCATTTATTAAACAGTCTTTTCCTTGCTGTGTGACCTTGGTATTTATTTTGGTTTTTTTTTTTTTTCGGTCAGAAAGTTGTTGGTCATAAATATATGGGTTTGTTTCTCAGCTCTCTAGTCTGTTCCATTGGTCACAATGTCTCCTTTAATGCCAATATCATGCTATTTTGGTCACTATAGTTGTGTACAATATTTTGGAATCAGTGTGATGTCTCCAGTTCTTTCTTTTTGCTCAAGATTATTTCAGTTATTTGGGGCCTTTAATGGTTTTAACTGGGCAAAGTGTCTGAACAGAATTTCTCCAGAGAAGACATACAATTGGCCAACAGGTATATGAAAAAATGATTAATTTCACTAACCATCAGGGAGATGCAAATCAAAATCCAAACCTCAATTAAGAATTACCTGATTTCAGCTAGAATTGCTGTTATCAAAAAGAAAGGCCAGGTGTGGTGGCACACGCCTTTAATCCTAGCACTTGGGAGGCAGAGGCAGGCAGATCTCTATGAGATGGAGACCAGCCTGATCTAGATAGCAAGTTCCAGGCCAGGTAGGGCTACAGGGAGACCCTGTCTTTAAAAAAAAAGACAGAAAAGAACAAATGCTGGAGCTGGTGTAGGGAAAGGGGAATACTTACACATATACAATTGTTAGGGGTATAAATTTGTATATTATTTTGAAAATCAGTATGCACGGAGGTTATACAAAAAACTAAAAATGCAATGTTTTAAAATTATTTATCCCAGGGGTGTTTTATGAGGATTTTTTAAAGCTTTCTGTTAAATACTTTAAAAAAAAAACAGGACAGTAGCACAACAACCTGTGTCTAAACCACTGCTAACAAATGCAGAATAAAGCTAAAACAATTGTTGACAAATATTTAAACAGTTTTTTACATTTATTTATTTATTATGTGGTATGTATGGACAAGTGCATGCCATGGCATATGTGTAGGGGTCAGAGGACAACTTGCTGGAATCAGTTGCCTCCTTCCACCATGTGGGTTCTAGGGATTAGGCTTGGTAGCAAGTGCCTTTACCTTACCATCTCACTGGCCCATCTTACCCACTTTTTGAAAGGTAACAAATAGGATATATGTTGAGATTACATTAAAAACTGAGGTAAATGAGGTTCATTTAAGATGCTGCTTATATCATTTTGTCCAAAAATTATAAATGATTTTTGGCATAGTATACCAAATATGCAATTTTTCATTGCATATTTTTCAAAAAGGAAAGCAATTTTTCAAAAAGGAGAAAGAGAAACTGGAAAAAAAACAAACTAAAGACAGAGCTACATTATGATCCAAAAATCCAACCGCTGGGTATTTATCTCAAGGAAATGCAATCAGTATGTCAAAGAGGCTACTCTTACGTTAACTGCAGAACATAATAGTGAAGCTATGAAACCAAGCGAAAAACCTATCAATAGATATATAGATAAAGAAAATGTGGCAAATGTACATCTCACATTGCTATTCAATGATTATAAGGGATGAGATTTTGTCATTTGTGGTACTATGGATGAGCCTGGTAAATAGCATTAAGGATAAAGTTATGACCCAAGTACAGAAAGAAAAATACCATATGATTTTACTTATGTGTAGAATTTTAAAAAGTTGATTTTATAGAAGTTGAGAGTAAAATAGTGCTTACCAGAGGCTGAGGAATGAATAGGTGAGACAGGGACATGGAGGGAGGTTGGGCAAGCAGTATGATGATACAGCTAGATAGGGGAAATAAATTCTGGTATGTTTGCACAATAGAGTGACTGTAGACAACCAAGCTCATTGTGTATTTCAAATAACGAAATGAGAAGACTTCAAACGCTCTCAGATCAAGGAACTGATAAATGTTTAGATGATAAATGTACCAATAACCTTAATTTGACTATTACACAATGTGTACATGTGTGAAAACATCACATGTACCCCATAAATTTGTACAATTATGTGCCAATAAAATAAAAAAATATTTTTTGAAGTAAAGGAAAGAAAGACAAGAAAATAAACTTGTAAGTCCACCTAAAATGCCCAAGCATATCCAAAAATGTTTTCAGAAAGCTGAGCAATGAAGGATTTTCCTTTGGGATACCAAAACTTGCTACAAAGCTAAACCAATTATGTGACATTAAGGTAATAGAATAAATGTGTATCCATAGAGCCCCAAACCAGTGAAACCGATCAGAAATAAATGAGAATTTAACATATGGCAGATGACCTTTTTAAGTTAGTTGGGCACCTAATGGACTGTTTTGTGAATGGTCCTGAGATTTGGCTATGTGTACATAGTGCCAAAAGCCATACAGGAAGTAGTGAATGTATTTGATCATCAATATCAAAACTGCTATAAAATTAAGATGTTAGTGACAGAATGAGAGGACACAGTCAGCCTATGACAGAAAAATAGCAACTAGACAGATAAGAACTACAATCAATGAGAAAAATACGGTCAACAAAAAAGGATATGAGTTGTTTTCAGAAAAGAGATGCAAATGGTCAATTAGCTGGTGAATATGAACTGGTGGTCAGGATAACAAATAATGAATGTGAATTGACCTGGCTATGGTGGCACATGCCTGCAATTCTAGCACTTAGGAGGTTGGGGCAGGAGTTTGAGGCCAATCTGGACTATATAGTGAGTTCCAGGTCAGCCTGGGCTACGGAATGAGATCCTCTCTCAAAAGAACAAGGCAAAATAAAGCAAAAGGAGAAAAAAAATATGTATTTGTAAGTAATTACAGAAAATAAGCAGTAAATAATAAAATTATTCCAGTTGTCTTCTCAGAATGCACAGAGTTAACTCTTTTTATCATCATAATGTAAAAATCTAACACTGGTTACTTAATCTCCCTCCTACTGATAGAAGCTATTTTATATTGGTCCATTTTTTAAAATCTATGGTTTTTTTTGTGTATGAGTGTTATGCCTGCACATGTGTAAATGCACCTGAGTCATGCAGTGCCTCAGGAGGACAGAAGAGGGTGTCGGGTCCCCTGGAATTGAAGTTAGCTTCCATGTGGGTGTTGGGATTCAAACTCAGGTCTTCTGCAAGAACATCCAGTGCTCTTAACTGCTGGCCCGTCTCTCCAGCCCCATGGTTCAGTTGTTTATAACCTTCGCTAGCACTGTAAGAAATATCCTAGCTGGGTGTGGCAGTCTACATAGTCTTGTCATTCTGTAAACATATGTTTAAATACCAAAGAATAGAATTGCAACATGAAAGAGTTGTAGGATATTTCATTTACTATTTGATAGAGTTTACCAAGTTGTCCTCCATAAAAAAGTCGAATGTGAAAATCTGCTCCAACAGAGCATAGGAATCTCTACTTTCCTACAAAATAGTCAATG
The DNA here is from genome assembly GCF_000622305.1 of Nannospalax galili. Classification (NCBI taxonomy): domain Eukaryota; kingdom Metazoa; phylum Chordata; class Mammalia; order Rodentia; family Spalacidae; genus Nannospalax; species Nannospalax galili. Next base: position 631,799 of record NW_008351466.1, on the reverse strand, counting down.
ACATTATTAAATTTCTAAACTTTGGTAACCTCATAGCTAAAACACAGCAAGGCACTGCTGTTTTGATTTCCATTTCTTTATAAAGTCAAGTATCTTTTTAATGTGGTTTTTGGACATTTGGGTCATTTGTATTTCTTCCTTCTGAACAAATCTGTTCATGTCTTTGGCACATTTTTTTTTCTAATTATTTTATTAATGAT
>NW_008351466.1:598988-631506 GCF_000622305.1 Nannospalax galili | reverse complement strand
CAAATAGCCCTTTGACACCCAATGTTTATAGCTTCTTTTTTTAACATTAGCAAAGTTCTAAATTTTTATGTTAATCAATGGATCAATCTTTTTCTTTGGTAGAGAAAGTAAATTTTAAGTTCTGAAACTCTGTTAGTAAGCTTTTAAGGCATTGTGGGTTGCCTGGCTAACCTCCTGAAAGGGCCTCCTCCACACAGGGGCCTCTCCCAAGAGAGGGCCTCTAGCTGGGGTGTCATATTTCAACATTCTAAGAAAGAGGCTGCCTGGAGGGTCTATATTTAGAGTATGACGCCCCAGTGGGAACAGGTGGGTGCCTGGGGACTAACCCCTGCATATTTTGTCCCTGAGTTCTGGGATTATTTTGAGGGGTTTGTGAGGGTGGTGCAGTGAAGTCATTGGGGAAGACAGGGAGTGAAAAGGTCTCTTCCTCCTGGGGACTGCTCCGGGTTCTGTAAACTTTGCTCCTCCATCTGTGAGGGGGAAAGGGCACTGATGTCAGTGGCGTTGCAACAATTCTCAATAATCAGCAGACCCTCATCCCTATTGCCACTGGAAAATGCTGAACACTCACCACAGCTACGGGGCTATGGTGACATATAGTACAGGAAGTGCAGAACCCAGGGAGAACTCACCAGTATCAGGACAGGATGAAGATTCCACCTGCTAAGCCTTTCTATCCATGTGATAGCTATTGTTCCTTTTGTGGGTGTGATGAGAGTGATATTGAATCCAAAAACGCCCAGCCTTGGATGGAAAACAGGTTAACCTGTGGTCACTAGTTTGTAAGGTACTGGGTTCAAAGGAGTTCAGTCTTCATAAAAATCATCCAGGGCGGTCACCAAACAGGAGATGGTAAATCCAGCCAAAGCTTCAAAAATTTTCATTTCTTTTTGTCAAACTACCAAGATTAGAAATCTGAACATCTTTCCAAAGAATAATTTGTCGACTGCATTGAAAAAAGTGCTGGCTTTGTTTAGGAAAATTTTGTATTTAGGATGTCAGTAATTACATCTATTTTGAAAGGTATGAAAGTGTACAGCAACTAGAAACCCTTTTTAAAAGTGTCACAAAATTGTGTAAACGAATGGCTCTTTTGTTATTTTTACAGCCTGGATATTTTTTTATGGCGAATGAAAATGTCTTTACTACATTTCCCCAACTACAAAATAAATAATAAAATATTAACAGAAAAAAAGAATACATAAAAGAAAGTGAAGGCTCTACTTGCTCTGTTTTCCTCTTTCTCTAGTCAATTTGGTGTTGGAGTTACTGTACTAAGGGAAGGCAGGTTGTATAGAGAGCTTCTGGGAAGCACTGGCATTGTAGCCTAAGAGGAAAAGAATGGATTCCTCAAAGATGTAGAAAGGCTACACAGCCAAGGCCTGGGAGGGGGTGGGGGTACAGACCCTTCCTAGTAACGAGAGACCAGAAAACTCCAACCGCTAGATGGTGATGACACTTGTGGGCGCTCAGATTGGAGAGCTCCAGGATGAGTGACAGGGCGGGGCGCGCTGGGGCTCCGCGTACAGGCGCCAGGAGGGGGTTGCCTGTGCGTGCTGAAGGGGGTCCTGTTGACTGCCTTCCGACCGGTGGGGGGTTGTGAGGAGGAGGGCGAGCGATGACGCGCGGCCCTCACGTGACCCAGAGCTGCAGAGCGACGCAGCCTAGGGTGCAGTCGTCACTCGCGTCTGGCCACCAGCTCCCCGCTGCCCTGCGCGCGGCGGGCTGGCATCGGGCCCGAGCCGAGCCGAGCGGAGCCGAGCAGGTAAGCGCCCCGGGGCCCGTGCACGGCGGCCCGGCTGGAGGCGGCCCGTGGACCCGGTGGCGCTGCGGAAACGGACTGGGCAGGGGGCTGTCGATAGAGGCTCAAGTTCAAGGAGCATTTTCCCCTGATTCTCCCTAGCCCTCCAGCCCCGGGCTCAATCTGGGCAGGCTAACCCCGGGCTTTGACAGGGCGGTTGGTGGGGAGAGCATCTCAGGAGGGAAATAGAGATTAAGATGCCCATCGTCCCTGACTCTAATCACTGGCCGCCCGCACATGTCCACTGGCTTCCTGCTCCTTTCAGAGGAAGGGACGCGCCACGGTGGCGTTTGCACAGAAAATGGTGGGCCTGAGTGCTTGGACCGCGGGCTTGGTAGGGGTGGTGTCTCAGAGGAGGGGAGGGACGTTTGACAACCGGATTCCGGAAAGGAGAGTGTTGGGATCTGTGGCCTTGGTGCTGGTCAAAGCACTCAGTGCCTTTACTCTCTCCTTTCGGACAATAGTTCGGTGTGGCACTGTGGTGAGGCGAGGGAAAACCGAGACGGAGACAAGAGATCTGCAGAAGATCTATGGAGGTTAGTGCGAGCACCGACGTTGTGAATCGTTGAAGTTCTGCATGGATTCGATGACACAGCCACTTAGGCATTGTTATATTTGTGCGGTTAGTGCGAGCACCGACGTTGTGAATCGTTGAAGTTCTGCATGGATTCGACGACACAGCCACTTACGCATTGTTATATTTGTGTATATATATACATATATATTGTGTTTGTATGATTAGGATGTGGGGTGGGGCTAGCCTGGGACTTTACCTAAGCTTTGTTTTATCAGGCTTCAGACCTCTCATTTAAATTCTGTGGTGAATGCCAATAAAGACAGAAAACTTTTCTACAGATCCTTTTATTTGTGTGTTAGATAATACTGAGAAAATACGAATTATTGTGTAAAAGGTCGATACTATTGTTTGTTTGCTAGAGCCTTTGTGAGGGATGGGATAATGATCTGCAGAGGCAAAAGCCCTCCTCCACACCTGGTATCTTGTGCTTAGACTCCTAGAGATTGCTTTGAGGGAAAGCAGATGGCAGGCTAAATTCTAAAGTCATGGGATCTGAGGCCTCCACCTCTCCCGCCATACTCCAATTTTCCAGACAGTCATGTCTTCCTGACCATCTTGATAAAGGAAATGGTGGACTTTTGGGGGAAGATCTAGAATTCTACAGGTGGTTTTAAAATATTTTTTCTCCTTTTCTCCACATTTCCTTTTTCTCTCTCCCTTTTTTGTTCTACCTATTTCAGTGCTGGTAAAGCACTGGGCTATTTCGGTCTCTAAAATCCAGAAAGGCAGATCAGAGGGACACAAGTGCTAATGCTAGAATATCACAAGCACTCAGCACTCCCCCTCTCCTTTTTCTTTGTCTCTTCCTAGGTCTTCTCATGTGTTTGAAGTAGGGCTTTTTACTACTGGAAGCAAGGGAAAGAGGGAGAGACTGTCCTGGAACAATGGAGGTTGATATGAAGGTGGGTAGTGCCTGGGGATGACAAAAGGGTGGGCTGAGCAGATGACGGAAACTTGAAAGGGCTTCAGTGGATGGCACTTCTGTCTCTTACACATGGCTGCTTTCCACAGTGCTGCAGTGCTACCTGTTCATTTCCGTGCAGGAAATGGGAGGAATATTTGGGGGATGGTGGACTAGACTGTGACAGAGAAGACTCAAGATGGGATCGCAAGAAGGGACACATTGTTAAACTGGACCAGGGCTCTGGCAAGGCAGACTTTGGGGTCAGGAATTAGGGATCTTGTCTGTTCTACCGAGGGCACAGTCTCCATTGCCTCCTGTTTATTTCCTTGTCCATAGATCTGCCTGCATGTCTGCTTCAGAGCTTGAGATCACCAGAAGCAAAGGAACAAGGAGGAAATTATCTCTGATCAGTAGAGACTGGTAAGAGGGCAGGAACAGCCTGGGTATGCCGATAGTGTGGGTTAGTGGAGACCAGTGTGCATTCCATAAGGGACAGTCTGGAGGGTCTTTCACTGTTTTTCAAACTGTCTTTCTTGTTATTCCTAGTACTTACCCCAAATCCTCATCTTAATTTTGGTATATGGAAAAGAGGGTAACAATGCCTGAGGGACTGGGGTGAACTGAGGGGGTAAGTAGATAGCTTGCTAATAATATGACTATTTCATCAAGAGCAAACTCCATTCCTATTCCTTTGTCTGCCTTTCTCTAGGTCCAAAGATCTCATGAATCTGTATATCTACTTTAGGGTGCATCACCAAGCAAAAGAAGGAAAGAAGAGGAAATTTCCTTCAGTCATTACAGGTTGGTATAAAAGAGTGGGATCCTGTGGGAATGGGGATCAGGGTAGATCCCATAAAAATTTAGGTCTGAGAATTTCTGTGCTTCTTCCATTCATCACCAGTCCCCTGCCATCCTTGTCACCATTCATGTGGCATGTGAAAATGGCTGGGCATTGGGGAAGGCCAAAAGAAGATGAAATAAGGAATGAAAATTTTGCTAGTCGTTCCCCTTTCCCACTGAGCACGTGATTTCTACCTGTTCTTACTCCTCTTTGTACCTAGATAGATACATAATGCAGTAGAGTTGGAAGAGACATTTAAATTCATTTCCTTCTTCCACTTCTAGGTCTACCTCCATTGGCAGCTCTACTGGCCTTTAAGTGGTTAAAGACCGTTCCCCAGACATATCGCCCTCTTTCCTAGCCAGAGTGAGCCCTCCTGTACATTGTCCGTGCCTTCAGCAGGGGTGATTACATGGGCCGCGTTCAGGAGGTGGGCTGGGCAACTGCAGGACTGGTGATCTGGGCTGGCACCTGCTACTGCATTTACAGATTAACCAGGGGAAGTGTTCAGAGTGTGAGGAGACGTACCAGAAATGGGTCCAGAGTCAAGACAGAGACTATGGTTGAGGTACAGAACCAGACCGTGGCCACGAGTGAAGCCATGGCTGGAACAGAGTTTGAGACTAGAGCCAAGACTGAAGCAGAAACTGGAGAAAGAGGTGGGCCCATGGCTGAAGTAGACACCAAGGTCACTGTTTTAGCTAGACCCAATGTCAACTCTCAGGCCGAGGCAATGCTTGAGGAAGAGACAGAGACTCAATGTGAGACCAATTCAGTGGTGGAAACAATGTTCATGGCAGAGGCAGTTACTTTGACTGAAGCCAAAGCCAAGGAAGTGACCTTGAAAGAGGCAGTGACACAAACTGATGCTGAGGCTGGGGGAGCAGGCAAGAGAGAGGCAGTGACTCAGACCAAAGCTAAAGCTTGGGCAGTGGCTGACAGGGCAGAGGTCAAGAAAGAAGCAGTGACCCAGACCAAAACAGAAGCTCCTGTATTGGCTGAAAAAGAGACAGAGATTAACAGAGTAACAGTGACACAGAGTGAGGTCTTGGCAGTGACCAAGGAAGTGGTCAAGATTGGAACCATGAACAACACTGGAATTGTGGCTGAAGCCAACATAACAGCACTGGAGGACACCGTGAGTGTGACTAGGACTCAGTCTGAGGCTAGGCTTGGTGCCACAGTTGATGCTAAAGAAAATCCCAATGGCATGTCCATGATAGTGGCTGGAGTGGACATGAAGTCCTATGCACAGCCTCAGGCTGTAGCCCTGATCCAAACTGATGACATGCTTGGTGCTGGGGTTGAGGACAGTGGGAATCTTGAACCCATGCCTAATGCAGAGCCTGGGGTAGATACAAAGGCCTCTGCTCAGCCTCATATTGTTGCCAGCGTTCTGGCTGAAGCCATGCCAGAGGCAAGGAATGATGCTTGGGATAATATGAATGTCATTTGTAAGGCAGAAGCAGAGGCAGACATGAGAATTTGTGTAATACAACCTCAGAATGTGGCCATGACACAGGCCGAGGCAATGTCTGGTGCCAGGGTTGATGGCACGGAAAATTCCAATGCCATATCTAAGGCAGTGACTGGTGCTGACATAGGAACTGCTATCCAGGCACAAGATGTAAGTAGTGCACAGGATGAAGCCATGCCTGATGCCAGGGTTAAGGGTAGAGGTAATAGCACCGTCATGGCTAAAGCAGGGACCAGGGAAAACACACAGACCAACTTGCAGTCTGAGGCCTTGCCTGATACTGGGGATAAGACCAGAAGCAATCCCGCTGACATGGCTAACACAGAGGCTAATGCAGACATATTGTCCTATACTGACCCTCAGCCTGTGGCCAGTTGCCAGGGTGATGCCCTGCCCGATGGCAGAATCAAGGCTAAGGACAATGCTAATACTATGTCTAAGGAAAGTGCTCAGGCTACTGCCCAGAGCCAGTGTGAAGCCTTACCTAATAGTAAAGGTAAGGCTAGAGGCAAAGCCAAAGCCAAATGTAAGGCAGGGGCTGGGACAGATATGAAAACCTGCACACAGCCTCAAGCTGGGACCAAGACCCAAGCTGAGACCTTGTCTGATTCCAAGGCTGATGACAAGAGTGATCCTAATGCCATTTCTAGAACAGGGGCTAAGGCAGATCAGAAGGTCTGTGGTCAGCCCCAGGCTGTGGCCAATTGCCAGAATGAGGCTTTGTTTGGTACCAAGAATAAGGTCAAGGGCAATCCAAATGCTGTGCCTAAGGCAGAGGCTGAGACAGCTACAACAGGCTCTGCCCAGACCCCTGCTATGGCAAGTTCCCAGGGTGAGACCATGCCTGGTGCCAAGAATAAGGTCAAGGGTAATCGTAATGCTGTGCCTAAAGCAGGGGCTGGGCCAGATACAATGGGCTCTGCCCAGTCCCAGACTGTAGCTAATTCCCACAGTGAGGTCTTACCTGGTGCCAAGAATAAGGTTAAGAGCAATCCCAATGCTGTGCCTAAGGCAGAGGCTGGGGTGGGTGCCTGTTCCCAGTCTGTGGCCATTTCCCAGGGTATTGCCTTGACTGGTACCAAGACGAAGGTCAAAGGCAATTCCGCTGCTATGTCTAAACCAGAGTATGGGGCAGGTATAACGGCCTCTCCCCATGCCAAGGCTGGGGCTAATTCCCAGGGTGAGACCTTGCCTGGTGCCAAGAATAAGGTCAAGGGTAATCCCAATGCTGTGCCTAAGGCAGAAGCTGGGGCAGGTACAACAAACTCTGCTCAGCTCCAGGCTGTAGCCAGCTCCCAGGCTGAGGCCTTGCTTGGAGCCAGAAATAAGGTCAAGGGCAATTCCAGTTCTGTGCCTAAGGCAGAGGCTGGGGCAGGTACAATACTGGCTGTGGCTTCTTCCCAGGCTGAGACCTTGCTTGGTGCCAGGCATAAGGTCAGGGGCAATTCCAATGCTGTGCCTAAGGCAGAGGCTGGGGCAGGTGCAAAGGGCTCTGCCCAGTCCCAGTCTGTGGTCAGTTCCCAGAATCAGGCCTTGCTTGGTGCCAGGAATAAGGTCAGGGCCACTTCCAATGCTGTGCCTAAATCAGGGGCTAAAACAGGTACAAAGAGCTCTGCTCAACCCCGGGCTGTGGTCAGTTCCCAGAATGAAGCTTTGCTTGGGGCAAGGGACAAGGCTCTGTCCAGTTCTGAGGCAGAAGCCACAGGAGAAGGTGAAATGTATGCAAACCCTGAGGCAGGGGCTATACCCACTGAGACTCATGGTGGGGCAGGTGCTCAGGCTTATGAAAGGGCTCAGCCTAACATTCATGATTACTACTGGAATGGGATTGGTGTTGAGGATTGGATTGCTGCTGAGCGGTGGATCAAATTTAGGTTTCAGACCATGGATGGAGACTGGGAAAACAGTGTATCCTGGACTGATGAGGAGAATGCAGCCAGTGTTGGGACCTGGGGTGGGGCTAATGATAAAGCTGGCATTGTTAGTTCCTGGGCTGTAGCTTGTGATGAGACCAGCATTAAGTCCTGGACCGGGGCAAGGGCTGAGAATGAGGTTGCTCTTGGGTCCTGGGTAGGAGCTGGTGACCAGGCCAGTGGAGGACTCTGGGCAGGAGCTCAGGCTAGTGAGGGGGTCTGGGCTGGAGATAAGGCCAGTGGAGGTTCCTGGACTGGGACTGAGAACCAGATCAGTGCAGGCTCTTGGGTTGTCTCTGGGAACCAGGCCATTGCAGGGCCCTGGGCTGTGAGTCAGGTCAGTGATGGGACGTGGCCTACAGTACAGGCCAGTGGAGTGTCCTGGGTTGTGGACCAGGCTACAGGGGCCTGGACCGTGGCTGATAACCAGACTGGTGCAGTGTCTTGGACTGGAGCTGGGAACATAGTTAGTATTGGGTACTGGACTGGAGCTGTAGACCAGACCAATGCAGTGTCATGGACAGGGACTCCTGCTGAGCAGTCCGGTGCTGAGGCCAAGCCAAGATTTGAAGATCAAGCCAGTGAAAAGGCATCCTGGGCTGGTGCCAGTGGCCAGGCCAGTGGAGAGTCTAGGTTGGGACCTGAGGATCAGTCCAATGGAAGGTCTTGGGCTGACACTGCAGACCAACCCAGTGGGGGGTCCAGACTTGGAACTATAGACCCATCTAGTAGTGTGTCTTGGGCTGGCACCGGGGACCAGGCTGGTGGAGGACCAGCACAAGTCTCTACAGACCAAACCAGTGGTGGGTCCTGGACTGGGACTGCTGATCAGTCTGATGGTGGATCTAAGCCTGGTTTCGGGAATCAGACTAGTGATGAAGGGCCTTGGGCTGGAGCCAAGTCAGCACCTGAGGATCAGTCCACTGGGAGATCTTGGGCAGATTCTGGAGACCAAGTCAGTGGAGGGTTCTTGGTTGGAGCTTTGGACCAGTCCAACGGAGAGTCCCAGGCTGGGTCTGGGGAACTGGCTGCTGGTGGAGTTAATCCTGTGTTTGAAGATCAGGCCACTGGAGGAGGATGCTGGGCTGGTTCTGGGGACCAGTCTGGTGGAGAATCTAAGCAGGGGCCCAGGGACCCATCTAATGGAGAGTCCTGGCCTGGCACTGGGAGTCAGGCCAGTGGATGGTACTGCACTTACACTGGGGGTCAGGCCATTGGAGGAGGCTCTTGGGGTGGAGCTGGTGGTCTGATAGTTGGAGGGTCCAAGCCAGTGCATATGAGTCAGTCTAGTAGTGGGTCCTGGCTTGGCACTGGGACTCAGGTCAGTGGAGGGTCCTGGACTAATGATCCAGTTGGAGGAGGATTCTGGTTTGGTGCTGGAGACCAGACTAGTGGAGGGGCCAGGCCAGCAGTATCTGAGGATCAGTCTAGTGGAGGAGTTTCCTGGGGTGGGGCTGGTGGTCATGTCATTGGAGGGTCCAGAGCATGTCCCACTGTCCAGGCCAGTGGTGGGTCATGGACTGGAATTGGGAGTCAGGTCAGTGGAGGGTCCTGTGTTGGACCTGGGGATCAGGCTGGTGGCTGCTCTAAACCTGGATTTGAAGACCAGGCATGTAGAGGAAGCTCCTGGGTTGGTACTGGGGACCAGGCTAGTGGAGAATCCTGGCCTGGGTCTAGGTCTGGTAATGAGGCCAGTGGAGGAGCTACTTTGGAATCTCAGAACCAGGCCAGTGGAGGGTCCTGGGTTAGGTCTGAAGACCAGGCCAGTGGAAGATTCCTGGTCAGTGCTGAGGTGGAGGCCAATGAAGGATTCTGGTTTGGGCCTGGGAGTGAGGCCTTTATAGGGTCTTGGTGCTGGACAGAAGAGGCTACTATTTTGCCCATTACTGGTATTAAGGATGAGACTAGTACTGAATCCACATCAGGGACTGGAGAAGAGACCATCGTTAGCTCTGGGTTGGGAGATGAAAATAAGACTAGATCTGAAGAGGCAGCTTCTTTGAGCACATGTATTGAGGCTGAGGCTGAGGTTGAGACTGTGGCTGAGGGTGAGGCTAAAGTTGAAGGTGGAGCTGAGGCTGGGGCTAAGGCAGGGGCTGGGGCTGAGACTGAAGCTGGGGCTGAGACTGAGGCTGGGGCTGAGGCTGGGGCTGGGGCAGGGACTGAGATTGAGGCTGGGGCTGAGACTGGCACAGGGACTGAGATTGAGACTGGGGCTGGGGCTGAGACTGAAGCTGGGGGTGGGGCTGGGGTTGAGACTGAGGCTGTGGCTGAGGCTGAGGCTGAGACTGGGGCTGAGGCTGGGCCTGAGACTGAGGCCAAGGATGGAACTGGAGTGGAGACAGGGGCTGAGCCTGAAGCCAGAGTGGGGTTTTGGTCCTGGGATGGAGATGCAGCCACTAAAGGGTCTAGGCTTGTGACTGAGGCTGAGACTGGGGTTGAAGTTGGGGCAGAGGCTGGAGCTGAATCTGGGGCTGAGGCCACAGCAGGGTTTTGGTTCTGGGATGGAGATGCAGCCGCTAAAGAGTCTAGGCTTGGGACTGAGGTTGAGGCTGAGACTGAGACTGAGGCTGGAGCTGGAGTTGAGGCAGGGCCTGGAGCTGGAGCTGGAGTTGAGGCAGGGCCTGGAGCTAGAGCTGAACCTGGGGTAGAGAGCAGAGTGGGATTTTGGCCCTGGGATGGAGATGCTGCCACTAAAGGGTCTAGTATTGGGGCTGAGGTTGAGACCGAGACTGGATTTGGGGCTGAGGCTGCAGCTGCAAATGAGAGCAGAATGGGGTTTTGGCTCTGGGATGGAGATGCAGCCACAAAAGGGTCCAGGATTGGGGCTGGGGCTGAAGCTGAGGCTGAAGTTGGGGCAGGGGCTGGGGCTGAAGACAGAATTGGATTTTGGTCCTGGGATGGAGAGGAAGCCACTAAAAGGTCCAGGCTTGGGGCTGAGGCTGAAACTGGGGCAGGAGATGAGGCTGGAGCTGAGGCCAGAATGGAGTTTTGGTCCTGGGATGGAGATGCTGTCACTAAAAGGTCTAACCTTGGGACTGAGACTGGGGCTGAGGCTGCAGTTGGGACAACAGCTGGGGCTGGAGCTGAGGCCAGAATGGAGTTTTGGTCCTGGGATGGAGATGCAGTTACTAAAGGATCAAGGGTTGGGGATGAGGCTGAAACTGGGACAGAAGATGAGGCTGGAGTTGGGGCAGGCGCTAAGGCTGGGACTGAAGCTGGGGCTGAGGCAGGAATGGGGTTTTGGGCCTGGGATGGAGATGTAGCCACTAAAGGATCTAGGATTGAGACCGAGGTTGGGGCTGGGGCTGGGGCTGGGGTTGAAGTCGGGGCACAGGCTGGACCTGAATCTGGAGCTGAGTCCACAATGGGGTTTTGGTTCTGGAATGGAGATGCAACCACTAAAGAGTCTAGGCTTGGGGTTGAAGCTGAAGCTGGGGCTGGAGTTGGGGCAGAGGCTGGAGCTGAAGCTGGGGCTGAGGCCACAATGGGGTTTTGGTCCTGGAATGGAGATACAACCACTAAAGGGTCTAGGCTTGGGGCTGAGGAAGGGACTGGATTAAGGACTTGGACTTTTTCTACTGATATAGATGATGATGATGATGATGATGAGCTTAGTAGAGGATCCAGCCCTGGTATTGAAGAGATTAGTCTAAAATCCTTGTTTTGGGCTGAGAATGAGAATAATAATGACCTCAGCTCCAAGAGTGAAAAAGATGGCAACTTTGAGTCCGGGGAAGAGGATAAGGCCAATGCTAAAGTTAAGTTTGATGCTGCTGATGGAGTTGACATAAGGTCTTGGTTATGCACTGGTAACGAAAACAGAAGTGAGGACAACTCTACATCTAAGGCTAAAGCCAAAAAAGGAGCAGAGTCAAGAGGCACATATCCATCCATGGTCCCTGGGGCAGGAATGGGGCTATGGGATGGAGCCATTATTTGTTCAGAAACAAAGTTTCTGCGCCAATCAGGCTTTCTAGGCGAAGATGAGTTCCGAATACAGATCGTGACTGGGGACAAAATTCGGCCCTGGACTTGCCGCTGTAAAGAAGAAGCTAATATAGATCCACAAGATCTAGAAAAACTCATTTGCATGATCGAGATGACGGAAGATCCTTCTGTTCATGAAATAGCCACCAATGCTCTGTATAACAGTGCTGATTATCCTTATCCTCGTGAAATTGTTCGGAATGTAGGTGGAATCTCAGTTATCGAAAGCTTATTGAATAATCCCTACCCCAGTGTCAGGCAGAAGGCTTTAAATGCACTGAATAACATCTCAGTAGCTGCTGAAAACCATAGGACGGTTAAAACATATTTAAATCAAGTATGTGAAGATACTGTCACCTATCCCTTAAATTCAAATGTTCAGGTGGCTGGACTAAGATTGATAAGGCATCTGACTATTACTAGTGAATATCAGCATATGGTTACCAACTATATTTCTGAATTTCTCCGTTTGTTAGCTGCGGGAAGTGGAGAAACTAAAGACCATGTTTTGGGAATGCTTGTGAATTTCTCTAAAAATCCATCCATGACAAAAGACTTGCTCATTGCCAATGCACCAACTGCACTGATTAACATTTTTAGCAAGAAGGAGACAAAAGAGAACATCCTTAATGCTCTTTTGCTATTTGAAAATATAAACCGCCATTTTAAAAAAAGAGCAAAAGCATTTCCCCAAGACAAGTTCAGTAAAAATTCTCTTTATTTCTTATTTCAACGACCTAAAGCCTGTGCCAAGAAACTTCGAGCCTTAGCAGCAGAATGCAGTGACCCAGAGGTGAAAGAAAGAGTTGAGGTATTAATAAATAAACTCTGATCAGCTAAATGTTCCCAAACGAATTGGAGTAACACTTTGGTTTTACATCCTAGAAGTGATGTGCATTGTAAATTGCAACACAACTGTGAAACTGATGTTGCCTATGATGGTCTATAGCTGGACAATTTTATGAATACCAAATTAATTCAAACTTGTTCTGGAAATACGTGTGTCAATTTTTATCTTGTCTGGATTGAGATATTTTTAGTATGCTTCATGAGCAGAAACTGAACCGATTTCTTCATAAGTAAGGTAATCTTTGGTCCTTTGTGTGGACTTATGTTTATACATTTGAGACTTTATTTTTATGTCATCAATAAAGTTGTGTGTTTTAAGAAGGAAAAATGAGTCATTGTCTTCATCCTTGGGTTTATGATCTTGTTAGGAAAACAAGACATATGGAAATAAAATCAGGAGTCTTTTGGTCAGAGGCAAATCAGTGAGTAAAGGCAACAGAAACTGCCGTGTGCACTGTACTCCAGCACATGTTTCACAGAGAAGGGGACTTTTAAGTAAGCTGAGCTTGAAGAATATGATACAAAAGGTCAGAAAGCCATTTGGGCAGGGAAGATGGGTGGAAGAAAGGGAAGGAGGTGGGAGTCCAGTCCCAGAGAGGAAGCTTGGGCAATCTGGGTGGAAAAGCTTCAGAAGGGGCATAAGAGGAGACAGAGTTGGGAAGCTGGCATGAATCCTGTCCATGGAGCAACACTGACTGTTAATCTATGGTTTCTGAATAGTATGCCTATCTGTGAGAGACAGCAAGAACTTTCATGACCAGAGGATGAAAGGAAAATGATATGGTTGATTTGTTTAGGGTGGGTCCAATTTGGAATGAGGATAGGACTGGTGACTAAGAGAAACATCAGCTAGGAAGTTACCACCATAGTCTAGGCAAGAGGTGATAAATGGGCTGGAGGGATGACTCATCAGCTAAGAGCACTGACTACTCTTGCAGAGGACTCTTGTTCAGTTCCCAGCACCCACATGCCAACTAACAATAGTCAGTAACTCCAGTTCCAAGGGATCTGACACCCTCTTCTGGGGCATTGCACACATGGGTGTACTTACATCCATGCAAGCAAAACACTCATGCCCATAAAATAAGGATAAATATATTTTTTTTAAAAAAAAGAAGTGTTAAGCTAGGCGTGGTGGTGCATGCGTCTAGTCCCATAGGATGGAAGTAAGAATGTCCCCTCCTTCTTTTGTCACAGAATCTTCCGCAGCCCTTGGATTCACTATATAGTTCAGGCTGGACTTGAACCCATGGTAATCTTCTTATCTCCGTCTCCCAGATGTTGAGATTGCTGGCCTGAGCCACCATGCTTGGGGTCAGAAACCCTTGTACTGAGAAGGTGCTCCAACCTATTCTGGAGACATATAAAGAGGACCAATTTTACCTTAGGATTGTGGGATCCCTGGGAACATATCTTCTTTTATGACCAACTTTGGTGTCTATAGAAGTGAATAAGAGAATTGCTGTTCTGGAATAATTTTAGAAAATCATTGCAGAGAGTCATTTTAAGTACTGCTATCAAGATTTCTTTTGTAAGGTCGGTTGGGGTGGGGTTTCAATGGAACCATCAAGAGTGATGTTGGGGTCAATGGAAGATGCATTTCTCTCTTACCTCAGAACGTTGGCAAGGGTACATGTATGTGTGTGTGGAGGGGTGGTGAGGGATGTTCAAATTCTGTGGCTGGGAGCATACAAGGTATGCTATTGGGCATTTAGGTCCTTATCTGCTGCCTTAGTTTCCCTGTGTTTACAAAGAAACTAAGAAAAAATTAGTGAAGGAAAGTGGATTTATTTGCAGTGGGAGTCTTTCAATTTCTAGAAAACCATGACACAAAGTCCAGAATATATACAAATTTAGCTCTGAGACAGTTTAACTGGTCCTTTTGTGAGGTCGCAATTTGCCTCCATTGTCTCTCTTCTCAGCAAGTGCCCTCCATTTTTTCAGGGTGAAGGGACGTGCACATCTCTCTTTAAAATTTGTTATATTTCTGTTCCACCTGAACTCCAGCTCATTCTCTTTAGCATGCAATCATGGTGACAGGTATGATGTTCATTGACTCATATGTTTCAAAGCCTTTAAAGTGTTCATGCCATATCTTTTTTCTTTTTTGTCTTTTCTTTTTTACACTTTATTTTTTGTATGGGGGTGGGTGTCACAGCGCACATGCAGAGGTCAAAGGACAACTTGGGGAAGTGAGTTCTGTTTTTCCACTGGGTGGGCTCTGGGGATTGAACTCAGGCTGTTAGGTTTAGCGGCAAGTGTCTTTGCCTATTGGGACATCTCACTAGCCCTGTGAACACCCTTGGGACATCTCACTAGCCCTTTGTACACCCTTGGGACATCTCACTAGCCCTGTGTATGCCCTTGGGACATCTCACCAGCTCTGTGTATGCCCTTGGATATGGTAATTCCACTTGTAGAAATCCGTCTTTAAGAACTAATCAAATAGCAGGCATCTATAAAGTTGTCTATCTTCAGATTGTTTCGAAGGGTGAAAAAGCATAAAGTCAGTCATTTAAAATGTTAGTAGACATCTACCTTTCCTACAGAAAATTCAGTTTGCACTCTTAAGAGGAAAACAAACTAAAAGAATATATAATGTTTTTTTTTATGAAGAAAGAGTATGTATTTAAAATATCTCTAAGGGGTTGGGGAAGTGACTCAGTAAAGTGCTTGCTATGTAACCATGAGGACTTGATTTTAGCTCTAAAAAATTTATTTTTTATTCATGTGTATGAGTATTTTGCCTGCATGTATATAAGTACACCACATGTGTTCAGTGCCCTCAGAAGCCAGAAGAGACTGTTGGATCCTTTGGAACTAGAATTATAGATAGTTGTTAGATGCCATGTGGATGCTGGGAATTGGACCTGAATCCTTTGCAAGAGCAGCCAAGTACTTTTTATTTTTTGATTTTTATAAGTTGAAGTTTTAAGATATTTAAACAAAATCCATTATTTTAATAAAAAAATTGAAAATAAGAGACAATGATTTCTGTTTACAGGTCAGGAGCTTGAAAATTTTAATTCTATACCTCACAATAAAAACCTGTACAAATTGAAAGGAAAAAGCACTCTTACTTCATAAAAGTAGTGACTCCGTGTGGAGAAATGCTTCTAAAATAGTGCTTAGATAAGCCAACACCTAGAGTCACAGCTTAGCACATCAACTGCTTAATAAGGGAAGATGCCCACTGCTGGAGATAGAATCAAAGTTATTCTAATGAAAAGAACTACACATTAGAGAGCAGATTTAAGAAGTCTCCTGGGAAATTCAAAGACACCAGGGGACAGAAGGACTCCAACAAGGGAGACATTTAGGCAACAATCCCTACAGCATCGGAAATGGCAACACATTGCAATGCACAGCCCCAAAATAGTTACATCTTTAAGGTAAAGGTTTACTTGGCTCAATTAACGTATGTAAACATGTTCTTCTAAAGATCAACCCATTCTAGAAGGGAAAATACTTTAAAAGAAAATGGTTGGAAGTGATAAACCATGAACAGCATGCATAGACAATTCAGGTACGGTTGGCAGGCATTTTGGAATTTGAATATTGGGAATTCAAAATAATTCGGCTCTTAATGGAAAAGCAGACATATGAGTGCTGAGGGATGAAACAAGGAGACAGACAGATGGGACTCTTGTGAAACACGCAAAAGGAACGGAAACATTTCAGTTTGTTCTATTTTTAGAAATGATAGAGAACATTGCCAAAAAAAATTTTCATAAATTAGTAAAAACTGATCAACACCCGAGAGGTCTAATAAAACAAAAAAACAATCACTCTATTTCATCAATGTAAGGGAAATCTTCATTACTTATTCCAGGGAAGATACTTTTCATACAGTAGAATTTGTATTCATAGAGTATTACGCAAAATTTAAAACAGCTCTAAGCAAAAGAATACTTAACAAATTCTGCAAACAGGAAACCTCAATTGGCAGCCAAGTGCTTTTAACCAATGCTCGATCTCTCCAGACCCAGGACCTGAGTTTTGATCTTCAGCACTTAATGTAAAAAACCAGGTGCTGTGGCACTTCCCTGTAATCCTAGTGCTGGGGAGGCAGAGACCGGATGATCTCTGGGGCTGTTTGGCCAGCTGATCTAGCAAATCAGTGAACTCCAGGTTCAGTGAGTGCCTGAAAAAAACAAAGCGGAGACGCAATAGAGGAAGAGGCCCAAGTTGACCTCTGGCCTCTATGTGCATATGAACTTTCACACATGTACATACACATAAATCTTTAAATATAAACTGGTACATACTTTGAGAACATTAATAGTTTTCTATTGGTGTTAGATTGATGGGAGATTTTTATCTTTTTTAAAAAATATTTATTTTATTTTATGTGTATGACTCTATGCCTGCATGTTTATATGTGTACCACATGACTGCCTGGTGCATGAGGAGGCCAGAAGAGGATGTCAGATCCCCTGAACTGGAGTTACACATGGTTGTGGGCTGCCGTGTGGAAGGAACCTGGGTCCTCTGCAAGAGCAGCAAGTGCTCTTAACTGCTGAGCTATCTCTTCAGTCATTATCTCTTTTTAAAAACTCTTCTATATATTTTTTCTATAACAATTAGAGATATCGTTCATAATTTACCAAAAACAAACAAACAAAAAAGGATTTGGGATGGATTGGCAATAATGCCAATGACATTTGAGGGGCCTAGAGCAAAAAGTCTAAGTAGAAGTTCGCATATTTATATCTAAATATCTGAAAGGTAGAATTCATAATTTAAATAGATGCTCAAGCAAAACTAGAAATGTTCACAAATTTTAGTCTTCTAAACTCTTTTTTATTGGTATTTTTTGAGACAGGGTCTCCCTGGAGCCCCAGCTGGCCTGGAACTCTATATATAGACCAGATTGGCCTTGAGTTCACAGAGATCTGCCTGCCTCTGTCTCCAGAGTGTGGGAATTAAAAGTGTGCGCCACCACACCCGGCTTTCTTCTAAACTCTTTTATAAAATATTAGCAGTCTAAGTGCACATACCTATAGTCATACCTACACAGAAGGCAGAGTCAGGACAGTTGAGTTCAAGGCTAGCCTGGGCAAACTTGTGAGACTTTATGAAAACAAAGTAAAAGAAAGCAAAATGATTCTCAGTATTTGATAACTATATACTTTTCATTGTAAAGAAATGATTATCACGTCATAGATTCTGTACAAGGTTGTTCACCAAGAAAGTAAACACTGGTTGGCTTTGGGGACACAAATTAGACTTTATAGAAATAGAGTATATAAATGCCAGAATTGCCATCAAGGATACTGGAATTAAAGGAATTAAAGATTTAGATAAGTGTGAATGATAGAATAAATATACTATGTAATAGAAAAATTTTCCCAAGGACTAAATTCTGTGGAAAAGTCCTGAAGGCACACTATTTGCCAAAGATATGAGGATTAACACTGTTGACAGGGGCACAGCTATCAGTTATCACTCATTTCAGTAGTAGTGCACTCTGTATGCCAGGGCTCAGAGTAGAAGAGTATGCTGTGGATGAAGGCATAATAATAGGGGGTCAGATGTGTTATACACAGCAGAGTGAGGAAAGATAAATAAATCATTCTAAGGTTGTCTGAAAGACCGTAGGGAAATGTATTATCCCATAATACAGCTTAAAAATAGACATATAGCTGAACTCTATCAAAATTCTCAGTGCCAGTCAAGGGAAACCTCTCTTCAGTTGTTGGTCAGATAGTCCAAGACTCCCAAAATAATACAGGCTGTTGCCATAGCCTTTGGTTGCCTCTCAGAACTTGAAGATAAGATCCTATTGCAGAAGACACCACATAATTCGGACACAGGACTTGAAGCAATCAATCTGGAACTGACTTGGAAGCGTCCTCCTTGAAGAGCAGCTCTCATAGAATCAGAGGAACCTATGCAAGTTGCTAAGGAAAAAAAGAATCAATCAATACTCCTATCCAGCTGTAAAACCTATGAACCACAACAGTGACAGGTCCAGAAAAATATCTCTATTGGTGCAATAGTGACACTTTTATCTTGGGGATAACCAACAGCTGTCTAATTGGAATTAAGTCCTGCTCAATGTGAAGGAATCCATGCCTGGTACTATAAACAGCCAAGTACACATGGCTGGTCATAGACTCTAGAGAAGAACCTACAACTGACACTTTGCTAAACTGATGATGTTTCCAACTACTTTCTAAATACTTATTCTTATATTCACAGATAAGTGTAGCTCTCACCACTCATCAAAGAAGCTTCTTTTTGCAAAAGATGGAGCCTATTACAAAGTTCCACAACTGGTCAAAATACAGACAATAGCCTACTGTGTGGTGCCAAGCCCCAACTGTTACATCTACAATGCAACCTCTATACCTAAGGCTCAGGGAACATTTCAGAAGAAGGAGTGGAAAGATTGAAAGAGCTAGAGTAACAGGACACCTGCTACTGGATAATGCATTTTAGACATGATAGGGAAGCAGCATCCATGAAATCTCAATAATATGGTTGCTTAAACAAGACCCACATAATGACAACACTAGTGGACATGCCAATGTGGACAGCGGAAGTTTCACAGGGTCCCACTTCTAGATGAAAAGCTATAGGTAATGCTGAGGGAGGGAAAATGAGTTTTTTCCAAGGATGAGCTCCTTGACAGGTTACCAAATCTTAAGTGGTCAGCCCTAAAGACATGTACACACAAGCACCACTAAATGGACTCAGTGCATTATATATGTATATATACATATGTGTATGTAAGGATAACAATCAAAGAAAAGGACAAGAAATTGAGAGGCGGGACATGAGTGGAATTTGGTGGGGGAGTAAGAGGGGTGGAAATGATGCAAATATGATGCTCAAATTCTCAAAAAATTAAAACTGTTTACAAATGCTGATTACTCTGAAACAGTAGAGCCTGGAATGCTACCCTCAACAGTTGGAAGTCAGGTGGATGCAAATACCATCATGCCCTGCAAGGTCAGAGTGGGAGATGGGGTAGCCTAACTTGCAGAGATCCATGGAGATGAGTAATAGTACACAGTGCTATATGTAGATGGAATGGTTAATGAGACATACGTAGACATTCAATAGGCAGCTAACAATCTGTACTCAATTTTCACATTGAAAAGAAATCAAAGCTGGTTGGGAGCCTGAGGGAAGTTGCCTCAACAAAAAGTCCCTTGACCAGCTAGTGGTCCTAAGTCATCCAGAGCTTTTAATCTAGAGTATACTGCTTGAAGGAGTATCTCTTGATGAAGTAATTCATAGTAATGTTTTCTTTGTCTTTTCTCCAATTCAGATAACTATTCAGTAAGAAGAATATCTAAATATTTTGAGGACAAACACTGGTTTTGAATTCTTACTGATACTCAGAAACCTACAATGTCATTACAGTGACCAGGTTCCAGTGGGGATATGGAAGCCAGATATTAAATGAGATTATGTCCCAGGTCTGGCTCACAGTAGGTCCACTGGATCCAGAGCCTGACACAGTGGTTATTTTCATCATCTCTGAATATATAATTTGGCCCAAGCTCCAATTTGATGACCTTCCTTGGCCAAGATAGTAAATAAAAACATATAGCATCCTGGAGAGGAGGAATGGCAGAAGCCGGTGTCACTTAAAAAGACCTAGAGAATCTAGAGGCAAGATCTCCATTATGTTTTTATTTAATTCACCAGTTTGGTGCCCTGCAAAATGTGGACAATGCCTGGAATATGATAGTAGACTACTGTAAATTTAGCCAAGCAGTAAGACAATTGCAATACTATGTCAGATGTAATATCTTTGTTAGAGTGGATTATCATGGCCTTTGGTACCCAGTATTTAACACGTGTGAAAAATGTTCTTGTTTATCTATCCTTATCAGACTGGAACAACAACAATAAAAAAGTTGGTGTTCACACAGCATGGATAACATTGCCATTTACAGCGTTTTCCTCAAAACCCTACTAACTCATATATTCTCCCTTAAAAAAAAACATTTTATTTATTATTTTTTATTTTATGTGTATGTGTGTATTGCCTGCATGTAGGTAAGTGCACCTGTGTCTTGCAATGCCCATGGAGGTCAGAAGAAGCTGTTGGATCCCCTGGGACTGGAGTTAGGGACAGTTGTTAGCTGCCATGTGGATGCTGGGATTCGAACCTGGGTCTTCTGCAAGAACAACTAGTGTTCTTAACCGCTGAGCCATCTCTCCAGCCCCATAACTCATATATTCTCTTACAATATGGTCTGAAGAGGTCTGGACATTACTTCAGAAGGGGTAGCACATCGGGTGCCTTGATATGACACATGAACTATGGAAGACATGAACTAAACTTTACAAGGGTCAAGGGGCTGGCCACATGAAGTATAATTTTTAGGAATTGAGTGGTTTGGGGATGTCAGGAGGTCCTTCTTCATAAGACACAAATTGGGCATTTTCAGAGTTCTTCCCAAAGAAGGAAGATCAGTACTAAATAGACTTGATTGGTTTCTGGAAACATCATATTTTATACTTGTTTCAATCCCATATACTAGGATTGTGGTTTGATTGAGAAGTGTCCTTCATAACCTCAAGTATTTGAACAGTTGGTCAATTGATGGTGCTGTTTGGGGAGGGTCTTGGAACCTTCAGGAGGTGTGACCTTGCTGGAGGAAGCATGTCAGTGGGGGCAAGCTTTGAGACTTTATAGCCTTGCCCTGCTTCCAGCCTACTTTCTTTGCTTTCTGAGAGTGCTTGAAGCTGTGAGTACTCAACTTTCTGCTGAGGCCACCTCTGCCATCATGCATCCCCACCATGTCACGATGGACTCCTATCCTTCTGGATTTGTAAACTTAAATAAACCTTCTTCTATAAGTTGTCTTATCACAGCAACAGAAAAGTAACTGATACACTGGGTGACATAAGAAACATCCAACCTTAAGTGGGGCCTAGAGTAAAAGAAAGCTGTATGGTCCTAGATGCAGTTTCAAGCAGTCCTGACACTTGACCCACACGAAAGACAGACCTTGTGCCACCAGTGGTATTTGTGTTGATAAAGCAAACCTCTGTGGGGAACAAACAATCCAAGTTTCTGGAGCAACACCCTCTCCCATACAGTGGAGGATAATGTGTCTTTCAAAAATAGCACCTGATATGCTACTGTATCCTGGTAAAGATGGAATACATGACTGTAGGAAATCAAATGTCCATGGAACCATAACCCATTGTGAGCTGGGCTATTCCAGCTCCATAAAAGGAGAAGGTTGAGCTGCTGGAGAGATGGCTTAGCAATTAAGAGCATGGGCTCTTGTAATACTGGAATTATACAAAAAAATGCTGATGACTCTGAAACAAAAGAACCTGTGTTCTTACAAGGATCTGGGTTCAATTCCCAGCACCCACATGACAGCTAACAACCATCTGTGTCTCCAGTTCCAGGGGATCAGATGCCCTCTTCTGGCCTCTGCAGGTGTTACATACATGCAGGCAAAACACACACACACATAAAATAAAAACAAACAAATAAAAAGATAAAAATGTAGGAGGTTGGACAGGCCCAGAAAACAGATGGAAGCTTTACAGGCAGGATCAAGCAAAGCACAAGCAGTAGGGAAGGGCGCAAGCTGGTACCCAATCTGGCAGAGCAGATCTTCTTCTGTGATACATATCACTGCTGCACTAGCATCTTTTCTCATTTGGTTACCTATGGTCTCATTGAGATCCCTTAAGACAACTGACTGAGGAGAGAAAAAAAAAAGTACTGCTCATAGATTCATAGGCTTAGCATATAGTTATTATAAACTAACAGCGTTAACTTGAGAATGATATATGATCAGGAGTGAGAATATGGTCACATAACCAAGAGTCTAAGAATGATGTAGATCTATAATTGATAGTTGAAGGTAGAGATGATCATTTACAGCTTGGATACTAACTATAGTTTGGGGGGTACAGTTTGTTCTAAGTTTCTCCTAGGAAAAGAGGCTCACCTGATCTTAGAGGATCTGCAATGCATAAGAAGAAAAGTGTGATCCTGCTCAGAATTCTGTTTAGCAATAAAGGGCTTATTGCCTCATTTCTTCGGAATGTTGCCACCAGACAGCACTTGGCTGTCAGCGCTCTTCAGGGATGGCCTCCAGCAGCTAAAGAAAGCTTTCCTTATTCCAGATCACTCCCTATTCCCTCGATGGCCCACATTCAATGACTCACTGATGTTGTTTTAAAGGTCCTAGGACTCTTGCTCCAATTTGGGACATCTCTGAAATTTCATCCCATTCTTCAGTATTCTTGACAGGGTATGCTGAGAAATTCCATTTACAGAACATTGAAATTTGATTCTTGTTTCCTTCATTTTTTCCTCTTACAAGGATTGATTTCAGGAATATTTTCTAATCACAATCTGCTTTGCGGGAAATCCAATTGACAGTGTTTTAATTAAGTTATCTATCTATCATCATTTATTCATGCTAAAATCAGGAGTAGCATGGGTTGTTTAATATTCAAAAATATTCCTTAGCCTCCATATGTAACTGTCACATATTTTCCACTAATTTTGATTAGGTAACCATAAACAGGAAAATGCAGACAAGCAATAAAATGGACATCAGTTTAAGCAAAAATATATAGCACTCATATATTTGAGAAGGCTTCAACAAGTTAGCCAGTTATTTTCTCTTCCCTAAACCTGTTTCTTGAATGAATCTTCCTTTTCTTCAACATAAAATAATGCCTGTCTATTATGTCAGGAGTGGAATAATCTACATATCTTCATGGAATTTAAACATAGTTGCCTTTTGTTTAAATGTGCAGAGGCATTTACCTAGAGCCTGAACAGTGTGACAAAGTGCAAATGTTTAGGACTACAAGTTGCACTGTGCCAGAAATGAGTAGCAACGTCCATGTGGCGTAAGCATTCATCTGTTGCTTAATAATATGTGCACTTGTGTGTGTGTGTGTGTGTGTGTGTGTGTGTGTGTGTGTGAGAGAGAGAGAGAGAGAGAGAGAGAGAGAGAGAGAGAGAGAGAGAGAAGAGAGAGAGAGAGAGAGAAGAGAGAGAGAATGGGACTTGGGCTCTCATGCCTAACTCTAAGAAGAGTAACAGTGGGGTTAGGGTAAAAGTGGACAACATTCTATGAGAGTTAAGTGCTCTTAAAGCCAATTCTGTGTTCGATTCTGGTTTCAGGGCCCTTGGTTTTAACTTTGATGTTGTTACAGTAGTAGACTCAGGACTCAGGGCTTAGTTTAAGGTTTAGATTTATTGGCATCGCTGGTCATGCACATGTGAGGAAACATTCACCATCACTTAAGAAGATGAAAACTGCAATTCCCCTTCCCGGACAAAAAATGCTGCTTTATGGACATCACACGAACTGATTTTCCATCGAGGAAGTATAGTGTGTGGGGAAGAGCATAATCTGGAGTTGAGGGTGAAAGGGAAACATAGGAGCATTTCTCTTTCCTTCCTGCTCCTGAAACCTGAAGGAGCAGATCTGAAAGCAGAATGCAATAAATCCTGATTTAGGCCTTTTGAGTCTGAGGTGTCTATGGACCTTGTGAATGGAGGTACAAAATGTTCATTTGAAAGGCATGAGTCTAGATCTCAGAAGACAGGTCTGGGCTGATGATACAAATTATGGGTGATGATTGAATCTGGAGAGTGATTTACGTAGCCCTAGGGAAGACGGCAGATAGAAAAACAAAACAGAACACCAGAAGACTGATAGGGATGCAACTTTGGCAGAGAGGAGGTCAGAATTCAAAGTTAAGGTGCAGTTTCCCATCAATATTATAATGCTTATGCACATACATTAAAAATTTGTATGTGATACACATAACATTTACTAAGTTCAACATTTTAGGTCCATATTTCAGTGACAATAGTTGTTGTGCAACTATTACCACCATCTATCTCCAAAACTTTTTCCACCGCCCTAAACTAAAGCTTATAACCCATTACAGTAACTACCCATTCAGCCCTCATCCCAGCTCCTGGAAATCCCCAATTCACTTATTGTTTTTATGAATTTGACTACTCAAGGAACTTCATTTAAGTGGAGTCATATGTTATTTATTCTATGATTGGATTATTTCACTTAGCATAATGTTTTTGTGTGCCTTCTAACTATATCCTACATAGCCTTTTTTGATGCATTGGGGAAAGTTGAGAGACAAAAGTGGAGGGAGGAAGAGAGAAAGAAGGAACTCTTTTGTTGTCTCCTCTTATAAGAATGCTAAGGTCATCTAAGTTCGATCTCCGGAACCCACATACAGTTGGAAGGGATGAAGCAACTCCACAAAGCTGTCTACTGACATCCACACACGTGCTGTGGAATATATGCCCCCACAACATGCCCCTCACTAATAATAAATAAATAAATGAATGAATAAATAAATAAATAGCCCTAATCCTGGTGAGGAAGTTTAAGGAGGGCAGAGGAGGCAAGGTGTGAGTGAGAACAAAATATGACACAGGTATGAAAATGACACAACAAAACCCATTACTTTTAATGTTAATCTCAAAAGTTAATTAAAAAAATGTTGGGGTTAGGGCTGGAGAGATGGCTCAGTGGTTGATGGCTGCTCTTATAATGGACCTGGTTTTGGTTCCCAGCACGCACATGGCAGCTCATCATCCATAACACAGTTCCAGGGGATCTGACACCCACTTCTGGCCTTCATGGGCATTGCACACAGATGGTGCACACTTACATACAAGCAGGCAAAGCAGTCATACACATAAAATAATAATAAATCAGTAGGGCCTGGAGAGATGGCTCAGCAGTTAAGAGCAGTGACTGTTCTTGCAGAAGACCCAGGTTCGAATCCCAGCACCCACATGGCAGCTAACAACTGTCTGTAACTCCAGTTCCAGGGGATCTGAGAGCTTCTTCTGTCTTCGGTGGGCATTGCACGGCATGGGTACACTTCCCCACATGCAGGCAACACATGCATACACATAAAATAAAAATAATAAAAATATTTTTAAAAATCAGTAAAATTTTTAAAATGTTAAGCATTTTTTAAAACTTAAAAAATTATTATTTTTATTTTTAATCTTAATAAGGTTACCATTTTGATTCAAGACTTCTTTAATTCTTTTTTAAACATTTTGCTTATTATTTTTATTTTATGTGCATTAGTGTATTGTACACATGTACGTAGGTGCACCTGTGTCGTGTAGTGTCTATGGAGGTCAAAAGAGGGCATCAGATCCCCTAAAACTGGAGTTAAGTACAGTTGTTAGCCACCATGTGAGTGTGAGGAATCAAACCTGGGTCCTCTGCAAAAGCAGCCAGTGCTCTTAACTGCTGAGCCATCTCTCCAGCCTCTAAGTTTCTTTCATTCTTACCATGCATTCAATATGCAAGTATTTTTTAAAAAATGAGTATGAGTGTGTGGCCTGCATGTGTGTACCTGTGTGCAGTGCCTGGGAAGGTCAGAAGAGGACGCTGAATCCCCTGGAACTAGAGTTACAGATGGTTGTTAGCTGCCATGTGGGTGCTGAAAATTGAGCCTACGTGTTCTGAAAGAGCAGTCAGTGCTTTTAACCACCGAACCATCTCTCCAGCCCCACCCCATTACATTTATTTATTCATTTAATTTATTTATTTATGTGTGTGTGCATAAGCATGCCATGGTGCACATGTGGAAGTCAGAGGACAACCTGGGGAATCGGTTCTCTCCTTCCACCTTGTGGGTCCCAGGGATCAAACTCAGATCATTGAGCTTGACAGCCAGCCACCTTTACCTGATAAGCCATTTGTTTGACCCTTAAAATATGTTTTAGCACTATGGTATTAATTGTGAAAGGCTCATAAATGACTCAATAAGCTATCCACTCCATTAGCACAGTTGCCAGCATCTGATGATCAGTAAAAATATCTGTGTCAGCATGCGCAAGAACCGTGCAAACTCAAGCAGACAAACCCCCAGCACAGAACTGTGGAAATGGGTGGCAGCAGGCCCCAATCTTAGTCAAAGAATTACTGGCAGCTGAGTACTACTGGGTGAGAAAGAGCTGATCTTCTTAAAGGGAGGGACTCTAGATAGGCTGACTAGACCTCAGTGGATGAACGTACACTGAGGGCTGTCTGGAGACACCAACTTGACACAAGAAGCCTTAACACAAATGACAGAATGTATAAATTCCAGTGGGGGGGACATGGGAGGGTACCAATGCGGAAGGGAGTATAAAGATGATTAAGATGTTCTATATGAAATACACAAAAATTTAATAAAAATTTACAAAATTTTGTCTATTAAACAGTTTTATTTGACAATTTCATACGCACATATAATGTAATTTGGTGATTTTCTCTCCCCATTACTCTCTCCCATCTCCTTCCTACTACTTGAACCCTGTCTTCTCAACAAATCTCCCTCCTACTTTTATGTCTTTGTTTTGTTGTGGGGTTGTTTTTTTGGTCACAATGAGTTTAATTAGGTACTTGCATATGCATGTGTGTTGTTATTTACTGAAGCATGAGCAACTTACCAATGGACATATCACTGAAGTAAATAATTCTTCCTCATCAACTACTAATTACCAGTAGTTCCTCAGGGTAGGGCCTCAGAACTCCCGTCCCACCTTCCATGCTGGAATTTTTAACTGACTTGATTTTGTGCAGGTCCTCTGTGAGTAACCACAGCTGCTTTGAGTTCATGAGTGCAGTGGTCATGTCATGTCCCGAAGATGGCATTTCACAGCACTCTTCTGGCCCTTACATTTTCTCTGCTCATTTCTTCTGTGATGTTCACTTGGCTTTGGTGAGATTGATATCGACATCCTCTTCAGTGCTAAGCACTCAAAGGTCACTTACTTTGATTACTTTGACCAGTTATGAGTCTGCATTAACTGTAACCCATTGCAAAAAGACCCTGGTTCTGTTCCCAACACGCAACATGGTGGCTAACAACCATCTCTAACTACAATTCCAGGAGATCTGTCACCCTCTTCTGGCTTTCACAGACAAAACACTCAGGTACATAAAATAAAAACAAATAAATCTTAAAAAATGGAGTTTTTAAAAATGATTAACCAAAGAGGGAAGAAATCAAAGATATTTGCTATACATGTAGTCATAATAAAATAAGGGAGTGGTACACCACAGTCCTCATTCTACAACTACTTGTGGTTATTGTTGGATTTTGTAACTACTTTCACTACTCACCCCTTATTCCTTGTGCCCTCCTCAAGTATCTTACCTGGTAATTATTTTTGGTTAGGTCAGGTGACCTAAACCTTCATTTTCAAAGTGTCGGGGCCTTCATTAGTCCCTGCCTGAGTTCTGTTGCCCCATAATTCTTCATTAATTCCATTATTATTAATGATCAATAACATGAGCTAGTACAGCGAGTCTCTTCATTACCCTTTGATTCAGAGTCATGAAGTGATCAAAGTAGTAGGTGGCAGTCGTAATTTCCAGTTCAGCGGAGTCACTGATAAATTTACTGCTGGAAGTATTCCTATATTTGTGGCTAGGACTTCTGGACCAGCAGACCATAATAATTTTTTTGATCTTTTTGAGACAGGGTCTCCCTGTAGCCCCAGCTGGCCTGGAACTCACTATGTAGGCCAGGCTGGCCTTGAACTCACAGAGATTCACCTGCCTCTGTCTCCCGAGTGCTGGTTTTAAAGGTGTGTGCCACCATGTCCTGTTGCAGCAGATCATAATACTAAAAAGCAAAAATTTACTAGTTTATCAACAGAAATGGTAGAGTTGCTGCACCTACTTCCACTCCTTGATACCAGGACTGTGAATTCTTATTATTGAAAAGACAGCACCATAAAATTTGATACTTATTTAGAGAGAAGGTTCAGCTTCTTGGATAATATTGCTCTCATATGGAGTTACCAGTAAGGACATGCCACACAATTTGTGCTGTAACTGAATTTTCAAAGAGCCATTTCACCATGGCATAAGACCAGTGATTTCCATGAGCATAGTTGTTCAGGGCTGTATTTCATTTGCTGTGCTGTGAGTTCACTAATTAAAAGCAATGTTATGTTAGATACCATAATGACGCATAAGGCATTCTGTAAATTCAAGGATGGTAGTTTTGGCAGAAGCATTGAAGCCAGAGATGGCAATAGCATATGCAGAGTGAGTGCTTATTCTAGTAAGATTAAAAACTCGTACCCTTAAATATAGTATTTAATAAGACAACTGAAAAATACACATATAATATAAATGTGAGTGCATGTGTATAGCTGAAGGATATAACAAAAATTGCAGTTTCAGACAAGGGAAACTTCCCTTCAATTTGTTGGTCAGTGATCTCCAAGAGACCCTAAAATCATACAGGTTATCACCACAGCCCTTGATGGCCTCCCAGACCTTGAAGATAAGACCCTATTTCAGAAGATACCACATACTTCGAACACAGGACTCAGAGCAATGGAGCTGGACCTGACCTGGAAGTCTCCTCCCTGAACACTAGCTCTCAGAACATACTATGCAAAGCGCAAGAGGAATAAAACCAGTCAATGATCCTATCCAACTGAAAAGCCTATGATCCACAACAACGAATAGCTCAGCAAATTATCTCTATTGATGCAGTAGTGGCACTTTTATCTTAGGGGTAATCAACAGCTGTCTATTTGGAGTTAAGGTCTACTCAGTGGGAGGGAGTTTATGCCTGGTATTGTAAACAAAGCCAAGTACATGTGACTTGAGAGAGCGTAGACTCTAGAGTAGCACCTATTTCTGTCATTTCCCTAGATCAATGTAATTTCTTACTACATTTTAAATATAGATCCTTATATTTACAGAAAGTGTACCTCTCAAAACTCATCAAAGAAACTTCTTTTTGCAACAGATAGAGACTATCACAAAGTTCTACAACTGGTCAAATGTAGAGAACAAGTAACTGTTAGATGCCAAGTTCTAAGTGATACAACCTCTGCACCTAAAGTTCAGAGAACACTGAGAAAGAGGTGGCAGAAAGAATGTAAGAGCCAGAGAGACAAGGTACATGCTGCTACGTAATGCATTCTAGACGCAATAGGGGAGCAGCACCAATGAGATCTCTACACTATGGTTGTCTAATGAGATCTGCATAGTGACAAAACCAGTTGACATGGCAAGGTGGATAGGGGAAATATCACCAGGTCACCTCAAGATGAAGAGCTACAGAAAAATCAATGGATGATGATGGACGAGAAGTCATTTTTCTGCAGAATCTACCTCCCTGAGAGGTTATCTAACCCCAAATGGGCAGCCCTAAACATAGGTACATAAGAGCACCACTGTGTGTGTATTTATAAATGTATGTATGCATCCATAACAATAATAATCAAAGAAGAGGATAATAAATTAAGAGGGGGAAACATGGGAGAAGTTGAGGGGGATGGAAATAATCCAAATACAGTACCCATGTATGAAATTCTCAAAAATAAAATTAAAAAACAAAACAAAACAAAAATTCATGCCCTTTCAGGTTGAAACAGTCCAGTGTAATCAATCTGCCACCAGGTAGGCAGCTGACTATTCTGAGGAAAGAAGCTATATTTAGGGTTCACTGTTGGTATTTAATGCTTTCAGACTGGGCACTTGGCAGTGGCTTTATCCAGATTATCTTTAGGAATGGAAGTCCATGTAGTGAGACCCATCTTTACCACAACGACAGCTTTGTGAATGATCCCATTGTAAAACATCTAGAGTGACTTCAGAAAGAGGCTGATTGCTCAGAATGGGTCAGAATGTCCACTTTATTATTAAAGTCTTCCTGTACTGAGATCACCCTTTCATGAGTGTTCTCAGAGGACACACGTCTTCACATCTTTAGTCCATTTAGAAAGGTCTACCCACATACATGTTCAAATTTCCTTGGCAACAGTTTTCCAATCACGTTTCTCTCAAGTCCCTACCACTCAGCCAAATCATTGACAACAGTTCATAAATTGTAATACTATAAAACACATGGTCATTTTTTTCCCAAGAAAAATAAGCAACCATGTGTACTGCTCAAAGGTCTACCCTCAACATTTCTTCACAAGTGTCCCTCAGGAATTGTCTCAGAATTGCCTTGCATTAGTTTCTTTTGCTATGATTAAAAAATACCCTGTGAATAGCAATCTAAGGGAGAAAAGGTTTATTTGGCTCAAAGTTCCAGGTTATAGTCAATCATGGCAGGGAAGCCACAGCAGCTGTTGCTTGAGAGAACTGGTAACATCTACAATCAAGAGCACGGAAGAATGAATTAATGCATATCAGCGTTCAGCTACTTTTCTTCTTTTAATTCAGTCTAGGACCCCCTTGACTAGGGAATGGTGCCACCCATACCTGGCCAATCTTCCCTCATAATTAATTAGCATAATTAATATGGTCCCCCACAGACATGCCCACAGGCTAACTTGATCTAGAAAATCCCTCATTGAGATCCCCTCCCAGATTGTTCTAGATTCTGTCAAGTTGACACTATCACAGGACCATAACGTTCAGTTGATATTTTGGGTGTTGCCTGAATATCATGCAGAATCACATGTAAAGTAAGACCAGACTTTATTCTTTCTTGGTCAATGAATTGCAGAGAAATCCCTATGAGGCCATAAGGACAGGTTAGGAGAGAGAATGTAATGCATTAGAAGTGAGGACCATGGACATTTGAACAAGTTCTTCATTTAACTTGTGCTTTCAGGGCCAACTGGAACCCAATCATGTTATATACTACCTCCATTGAATGCTGTAGTTCTGCTTTAAGTACTCTAACTTCTACTGTGTTAGATCAGACAACACTCAGTTCATAATGGGCAATTCAGGTTGCATTGTAACTTGATGGTCTATGATTAAGTGTTCAGTTTCTACTAAGGTCCAGTAACATATCAAATATATTTCTTTAAGGAAGGTAGACATCTGCAGAAGATGATGGTGCTCTGCTCTGCACTGTGGTGCATTTATAGGAGCTTGCCAAAAAAAGAATCTACATCTGTCACTGACATTTGGCACGGTATTGGATCTGCTGGATCATACAGTCCAAGGATCAGCACAGCCTGCATGGCAGTCTGAACCCATGGTAGACCTGTCTTTTGTGGGCTCCATTAAAAATTAACAGCCTTTTAATATTACTCAGTAAATGTGACAGAGTAATACATCCAAATGAGAATTACATTACCTCCAAACTCCTCCCTCCAAAACTCATGGGCTATTGTGCCTCTTTTTTGACTGTAGCAATGGCCAGGTACAGCAAACTCTCATTCATTCATCTTAGAAGAGATAGCTCAACCTGGTACATATCCCTGGACCACTAGAAATTTTTTCCAAGGTGGAAGGTCTTTGAATTTATGTTTTATTCCCTCACATGCAAATGCATTGTCAATAAGTCTCGAATAGTTCCCATTTTGTCCTCACTCTTTACATATGTCATCAACACAATGGAGAAGTATTGTAAGTTTTGAAAGAGAAATTAAACCAAAGCCCCTGTGGATAAAATGATGGCATAACCAGGCAGAACTGATCTATCCCAGAAATAATGCAGTTAAGGTGTGCTGTTGTTCTTGACAGTTGAAATGACAGCTTCTGGTCTTTTCAAACAATTACTGAAAAAAAATCTAGCATTTTCTGGATTAGTAGCTAGATACCAGTTTCCAGGGGCTGTGTTAACTTGCTTAGTCAATGAGAGCAAATCTGAAGCAGCATCTGCAATCGCAATCATCACTTGGTTTAATTTATAACAATTTGCTCTCATTTTCCAAGATATTTTTTTTTTTTTGCGTAGACCAAATAGGCAAGTTGTGTGGGAATATATTGGGAAGCACTACCTGTCTATCAAGTCCATGACCCCTCTAGAAATGTGATACTGATTTTGGTTTCCTATTTTCCTAAAGAGAAACAGTTCTTGTATATCTTGGCCTTGCCTTCCAAAATATTCTTCACTCTAAAAACCAATATGGGATCCTGCATATGGCTATCTGTTCTAGTTTTCCCTTGATTGTTGTGACAAAACACTCTGACCAGGCTGGGAAGAGTGGCTGGATACTCAGGTGAGGGTCCAGTGACCCTGCTTGGCACTCCTTTAATGAATGAGCACAACCGTTAACAAACCCAATTGCGACTATGTTTAGCGATCAGGCTCAATCGAAATCGTGATGATGGTAGTTATTTGATGCAGAAGGGACTGCTGTATAGCATCATCTTATTAAAAGGACCTGGAATTTAAAAGGATTTGGTGCTAAGAGCCACATATGAGGGAGAACATACATCATTTGTTTTTCTGAGT
>NW_008351466.1:598223-598655 GCF_000622305.1 Nannospalax galili | reverse complement strand
GTTCTCTTGATCCTAGCCAGTCTGATTGGGGTAAGGTGATACCTTAGGGTGGTTTTAATTTGCATTTCCCTAATTACTAATGATGTTGAACACTTTTTGAGATGTTTATTAACCATATTTATTTCTTCCTTTGTGTTGTATTGTCCTTTTCATTGAATTCCAGGAATTCTTTTATTTCTTTACTTCTCCTTTGACCCACTCATTGTTTAGGAGCGTGTTGTTCAATCGCCATGAGTTCATGTAGTGACTAGGGCTTCGTCCAGTGTTGATTTTGAGTGCTATTGCTTTGTGGTCTGATAGAATACATGGAATTATTTCAATATTTTTGTATTTGTTGAGGTTTGTTTTGTGGCCCAGTATGTGGTCAATTTTTGAAAAAGTTCCATGGGGTGCTGAGTAGAAAGTGTATTTTTTGGTACTTGGATGGAATAT
>NW_008351466.1:578378-598206 GCF_000622305.1 Nannospalax galili | reverse complement strand
CAGTGGGGTATTGAAGCCGCCTACTATTAATGAGTTTGGGTTAATCTGGGTCTTAAAGTCCTGTAGTACTCTTTTTATGAAGTTGGGTGCACCAGAATTTGGTGCATATATGTCCATGATTTTATAATATCTTCTTGGTCAATTGTTCCTTTAATCAGAATGAAGTGACTATCTGTTTTGATTAGTTTTAGTTTGAAGTTTATTTTGTCAGATACTAGAATTGCAGCCCCTGCTTGTTTTTTAGTGCTATTTGCTTGGAATATTTTTTCCATCCCTTCACCATAAGGTAGTGCCCATTCTTGAAGGGAGATGAGTTTCTTGTAGACAACAAGAAGGTGGATTTTGTTTCTTAATCCACTCAACTAGCCTTTGTCTTTTGACTGGGGAATTCAGGCCATTGATATTTAAGTTATCATTGAAAGATGTGTATTGGTTACCATCATTTTATTTCTGTTTGCATTCTTTGTCTAATTCTGTATTTCTGCAATTATACCTGTATTTAGCTTCTTCCTGTTGCTTCTTGGGTATAGTCATTCCTGTCTTCTGTCCTTCGTATTGTTTCAAGTGTTCTCTGAAGGCCTGGTTTTATGGATATGAATTCTTTCAGCCTGTTCAAATCATGGAAGAGTTTTCTTTCCCCTTCAACTATAATAAACAGTTGTGTTGGCTAGAGTATTCTTGACTGGTCATTTAGATCTGTGAATACTTTGGCCCAGCCTCTTCTGACTTTCATAGTTCGCATTGATACATCAGCTGTAATTCTGAATGGTTTTCCTTTATATGTGAGTTGCTGTTTTTTTCCTGCAGCTTTCAGTATTCTCTCTTTGTTGTGTACATTTAGTGTTTTTACTATGATATGTTGTGGGGAGTTTCTTTTCTGATCCTGTCTATTTGGTGTTCTATATGTTTCCTATATTTGTATGGGGATGTCTTTCCTTAATTTTAGGAAGTTCTGTTCTATAATCCTGTTATAGATCTGGTCAACATCATTAACCTGAAATTCTTATCCTTCCTCTATTCCTATGATCCGTAGATTTGGTCTTTTCATGGTGTCCCACATCTCTTGCCTATTCCATTCCTGTGTTTTTAAAAAATTTCCATACTCTTTGCTTGAGTGGTCCAGTTCTTCAACTTTAACCTCCAGTATTTATATTCTGTTTTCCATTTCATTCGTTCTAGAGGTGAGGCTTTCCCCTGTTGTTTCAAGTTGGCTTATTGAGTTTTGAACTTCCTTCTTCATTTCTGCCTGAGTTTTCCTCAATGTTTCTATCTCCTTTGTGAATTCATTCAGAAGTTTATCCCTATCTCCTTTTAGCTCTTTGATCTGTTTGTTCACGTGTTCTTTAAATTCGTTGAGTTCCTTGATCATGTTTATGATTGTATTTTTAAATTCAGTGTCCTGGGTTATCTCTAGTGGCATTCTCCTTGTAGAACTCTTCTACAGGATTGGTGGGGTTTGGTGGTGACATAGTGTTTTAGCTCTCCATTTTATTATTCTTTAGTTGTGGTTCTGGCTTGTGAATTTCTTTTGTTGTTTATGATTCTGATATGAGAATTAAGGTCAAATATGCTTCTGTTTGTATTGTCTGGGTGCCTAGATCCTTTCTTTATTGGTTATGTAAAGCTGGTTGGTACAGGGTTCAGGTTCTCTCAGGTTTATTTTGGAGGGAACTGATGGCTTCAGATAAGCTATTTAGGGGTACCCACAGAAGCCCAATTCAGATTCCAGTCAGGTACACTCAGGCTTCCTTAACCACGGGGAGGCAGGATCCAGGCTCTCTCAGGCAGTTTTGTGCTTTGTCAACCCTATGTCAGAGGGAGGCCAGAAGGAGGCCAGAGATCCCAGCCTTAGCCTACCAAAGCCAGGTCTTCCCTGGGGCCTTGGGGGGGGGCTCACAAAATCCCAGGTAGGGAGATGGTATGGCAATTAGGGGAAGCTCACCACCACGTGGAGGCAGGATCTGGGGCCTGTCAGTCTGTCCCCTGGGTTCTTAGGCCCTCTGGCAGTTGGAGGCCAGAGGGAGGCCAGAGCCTGGCACTCTCTGGTGGTCTGCTGAGCTCAGAGCAGCTACCCCCATGTAGGTCCGAACCCACCCTCTCAGGCTGTCTGCTAGGATCTCAGCCCTCGCCTACTGAAGCCAGATCTGCCCTGGGGCCTTGGGAGGGCCTCAGAAAATCCCAGGTAGGGGGATGGTATGGTGCAATTAGGGGAAGCTCACCACCATGTGGAGGCAGGCAATTAGGGGAAGCTCACCACCACGTGGAGGCAGGATCTGGCAGCTGTCAGGCTGTCCCCTGGGTTCTCAGGCCCTCTGATAGTTGGAGGCCAGAGGGAGGCCCTGCAGTCTGCTCCCACCTGCTTCCTTATACAATACAGAACAATCTGCCCAGGGGTGGCACCTCCCATAGTGGGCTGGTCCTTCCCACATGACTCAAAAACCAAGAAAATACCCCACAGACATGGACACAGACCAGTCCAATGGAGGCATTTCCCCAATTCAGGCTCCCTCTACCAAGGTGTGTCAAGTTGACAACTAAATCTATCCAGAACACTATGCTTAGTCCAATCATGTATTTTTTGAGTTTACTTCTTCATAAAATTATTTTCATTACTTTCTTTAAATAATACTGTCAGTTAAATGTGATGAATAGGGCATAATAAGACACTTATTTCTCTTTTTGGGGGGGGTCTTTTTGAGACAGGGTCTCTCTGTAGCACCAACTGGCCTGGAACTCACTATGTAGACCAGGCTGGCCTTGAACTCACAGAGATCCACCTTCCTCTGCCTCTGGAGTGCTGGGATTAAAAGCATGCGCCAACACACCTGGCCTGCAATTTCTAAGACCAAAATTTTGTCTCTTTTGCTTCTTTTAAAGCATTTTTTAAGCTAGTACACACCATGGCATCTTCATACGTATGTGTCACCATACTTGGCTCTAATTTTTTCCCTTACTCCCAGTCCTCCTCTGTGCCCCCTGTCTTCCATTCTTCCATTGACTGGTTCCCTTCCTTCCTTCAGGTTGTCCTCCCTCCTGCTTTATTATTATATGTATTTTATTACTCCTCTATTTCTCATCTCCCTTAAGCTCCTTCCATCCCCCTTCCTGATCCCCCTTCTATTTTCATCACACACACACACACACACACACACACACACACACACACACACGCGTATAAACTTCAGTTCCTCATATAAGAGAAAACATAGTATTTGGCTTTCTGAGGCTTGGTTACTTTGATTAACATAATTTCCATTCACATTCTTTTCCTGCAAATATCATGATTTCATTTTGTAAGGTTGCACAAAATTCCACTGTGTACATATACTACATTTTCTTCTTTTTATGAGACAAGGTTCCCCTGTAGCCTCAGCTGGCCTGAAACTCACTATGTAGACCAGGCTGGCCTTGCTCTTACAGAGATTCACCTGCCTCTGCCTCCTGAGTTCTGGGATTAAAGTTGTGTGCTACCACACCCGGCCATACCACATTTTCTTTCTATCTGTTTATGAACATCTAAGCCGGTTCCATTTTCTTGTTATTGTGTAGAGTGCAGTAATAAACATGGATATATAGGTATCTCTGTGGTATGTTGATATATTTTTCATGCTTGAGAGGGGGAAAGTGAAGTAGAGTTGTATTTCAGCAAACTAGAGAATAGAAATAGGTTAAAATAAGAGGTACAAATGCCTGATAAAATTCCCTCCATATGCCTTTTTCAAAGATCCTTACTGTTAGTTATCCCTCCCACATTCATCCTCTACCTTATGAAAACCTAACACTTTATAATTTTTATCTATATACATATGTATATATTCTGTAAAAGAGTTTAGTTGGAGTTACTCTACCAAGGGATAATGTTCCTCCTGTAAGCCATAGTTTGTCAAAAAGCCAAGTGTGGGATATTTTCTCCTCAATTTTTGTTCAAGGGTGTCCCAGAGACCCTCAAAACAATACAGGCTATTGCCATTGCTCTTGGTTACCCACTAAAACTTGATGGTAAGAAAACACACACTTTGCTTACAGGATATGGAGAAATCAAGTTGATGCTGACCAGGAAGCTTCCTTCCTGCTTTTATAGTACTGGGAGGTGCTGTGCAGGCTCCTGGGAGAAAAGAATTTCATCAACAGTCTTACCCAGCTGTGAACAATGTGGGCTACAGCATTTACCAGCATGGCAAGAAATGCCCATAGTTCATAGTAGCATGAACGTTATGGGAGTAACTCTTTCTAATAGGATTTAAGGCCTGTTTCATAAGAGGAACTCCATGCCTGGTACTTTAAATCTGACCAAGAATCCATGGTTAGAGAGCCCAGAGGCCCCAGAGTTGAACTTGACTTCATCAGAGAAGTTTGTGCAATGGATTACTGTTAACACAGAAATTAACAATTGGCCAATGTGCAGCAAATAAGTTTGTGGAGTGCTCAGCCACAAATAGACATCTATATCATAATTTCCCCCAACCCAAGGCTCAGAGACTATTTTAGAACAAGGGGAGAAAGAATATAAGAGCCAGAGATTAGAGAGGGCTGGAGCAAAACTGTGTCTTCTGGATATGACAGGATCATTACATTGATGAATTCATAGAAGCTGTGGTGGCCTGTACAAGATCTACACAATATCAAGTCAGCTAACATTCTAGCATGGAGGAGGCAATGGCTTATGAGTCCCCACCCCTAGCTGAGGAGTTATCGTTGGTTGATGGTTTCTGGGGAAAGAGGGTCAATTTTCTTTAAGGGTGTGGCTTTGGTAGGTTAACCACACTCTAGTGGATGGTCCCACTCCCATGAGTATATGGGCAGCACAAACTGGACTTGGTGGGCTCCAGGGGGGTCTGGCACCTCTGACCTACTCAGGCATCTGCTCTTATATGTACATATCTGTTGGGATAGTCAGGAGGGCCTGGCATGTAGCGCATGGCTGCCAGGCCAGATACCTCCTAGTGAGGATGGCAGGAAACTGGCCCGCTCCATTCTAGATACACTGTCTCTTACCCAACAACCCCCAAGCAATCCTTTAATCCTAACAGGGTCTCTTGTAGATCATGTGGGCGGAGGACAGGACAAAGGCCATGTAGCCTTACAAGCCCCCTCCCTCCCCCCACCTGCCTGCCCACCAGAAACCCAACCCCGCCTCTTTGCCCATGAAACTTTCTTATATAAACCTCTTCTTCTGCCATAATAAATGAGCTGTCCACTGACACAGCATCCTGGGTGTTTTCTTCCTGTCATACTCACCACCTCCCAGGCCCCCTCCCCCCACCAGTCTCTCTCCTTGCTCCGACCTTCTGCTATGGGGACCCGTGCACAACGGTCTCCCCAAGGCAGTGGAGTTCTGGCCGAGGGGATGTCAGCACATATTCCTCCATACACATACATATACATAATTTAAAATAATGAAAACAAATTTTAGTAAGTTGTATTTTACTGAAGGTCAGGGGCTGTTATAGATAGTGGTTAAACTGTAATACTGGGAGAAAATATGTTAATGTTTGATAAAAATTTACTTGTAACTGCTAATAGAATTGCACTGCAAAGTAGGATTTTCAAATGGCAAAGGGAATATATGTCAAGAAGTCTCTAAAAGATGAAACAAGAAATCATGGAATAATCCCCAAATTAAAATACAAAAACTTTCAGTATTGATTTATAAAAGAACTAAACTACATGATCTTTACAAGACACACATAAAAATAAGCACAGAAAAAGCTGGGTGTGATGGCGAACAGCTTTAACCCCAGCACTCAGGAGGCAGAGGCAGTTCCAGGCTAGCTGGGGCTACAGGTAGGCCTGTCTCAAAAAGACCAACAAAACAACAGCAACAACAACAAAAACAAATACAGAAAGAAAGACTGAAAATAAGCAAACAGGAACATTATCAACAACATGAGAATATAAATAGAAATGCTAAGATCAACATTCAATAAATTTAAAGCAAAATATACTAAATGATACAAAGTTATTTTGTGGGTGTGTTTTTTTTTTCTCTTTTTGGTCTTTTGAGGCAGGGTCTCCCTGTAGCCCCAGCTGGCCTGGAACTCACTATGTAGACCAGGCTGGCCTTGAACTCATAGAGATCTGCCTGCCTCTGCCTCCCAAGTGCTGGAATCAAAGGAGTGTGCCACCACACCCAGATTATTTTGTGTTTATAAATAGTATGTTTCAGAAAGAAACATCAGCAAATATCACATCTTTGGAATGTACAAATAATAATTATTGGAAATAAAGGAAAATTTGGCCTTATAGCTTATAAGCTAATTGAAAAGTAATTGCAACTTTGGAGAAAATGATTAAATTCATATTAGGTATTTTATTTTAACTTAGACTATATAAAATTCACATTCATTTGGCTGACTTTGACATGTCTTCTGATCATCATTTCACAATTTCCTTGAATAAACCATTATCTGTGATGCATCATCCATGATTCTCAATTTTGTTAATTTTAAACACAATGTTGTTCAGCAGATCTTTAAATCTTATTCACCTTGTATGATTGAAATGGTTTTACCTATTCAACAGGAATTCCCCATTTTCCCTTCCATCGAACCCCTGGCAAATTATTCTCTGTATCTATGGGTTATGAGTTTGATTATTTTAGATACCTTCTACAGGTAAAAATCGCACATTTTTTATCCTTCTGTAACTAGCTTCCTTCAATTAGTATATTTCTAAGATTCACCCATATCATCTTATATTGCAGGATTTCCTTCTTAAATAACTTCTACTGTATAGTCTGCATTTTATTTTCTTATCCATTTGTTAGTTGTTTCTACGTCTTGGCTAATGTGAATACTGTTGCAATGAATACCCGAGTACTTTGAGATCTCTCTCTCTCTCTCTCTCTCTCTCTCTCTCTCTCTCTCTCTCTCTCTGTAATCACTAGATCATATGTAATTGCATTTTGAAGTTTTGGAAGAATCTTTGTTTGGCTTTCCATAACAGTTGCTCTAGTTCATACTCCCTCAATAGAGGAGTGTAGCAAATTTCAATTTCTCAAAGTCCTTGCCAACAGTTGTTATCTCTGTCTTTTTGCTGACAGCCGTTTTTACTAGAATGGATGATACCTCATTGTGGTTTTAATTTGCATTTACTTGACGATTAGTGATGTTGAGCTCTTTTTTGACATAATTGGTTGACTATTTTTATGTCTTCTTTGTAAAAATGTCTGTTCACATCCTTTACATATTTAAAGTTGGGTTGTCTTATTTTTCCCTATGGCTGAATTGTTTGAATTCCTTGTGTGTTCTGGATATTAATTTCTTACCCATCCATATATGTATTTTTGAGTTGGACAACAGACAGATGTCTGAATACAGGGAATGAAAGGCTCTGGAATGTTGGCAGGCAGCACATTTCCCACTTCTTGGTAAGGCAAACAGAATTGGATCATCTCTGCTTCCTTCAACCCCAGCTGTCTCAGCCTTATTAAAGTGGAAGCCAATCCATGGGCAGGTGTTTAGAGAGGCCACCAAAGCACAAGACTTCCATGTAACAATCAGCTAAGACTTTGGGCGCTTAAATATGTGCTTTTCTTTAATCAAGTAAGTTAGGATTGTTTATGTTGCTTTTATTTTGCCAAATTGCAAGTTGAGCCAAAAGAATAAAAAAGTAAGTGAATGATTTGCATAAAATGGTCAAAATTAAACAACTCGTTATCTATTCTTAGAGTATTTTAAAAATCATGTAAAAATTCCAGTTTTCGATTTTAAAACAAGTTAGTATATTTTAAAAACTGCTCCTTGTCTGTGACCAATAGAAATATTTTCTTGTGTAATAAATGCAGATATAATGAAATTAATATAACTCATTGGGTTTTCCTCTCTGATTTAAATATTTCTCCACACAAATGAAAATAGTATAAATTTATATACTCATTGTAAATGTAAAGCTGATTTTTAACAAAGAGACAGAAAAGTTTAAGAAAGTCAGTTCTAGTACCCAGCTCCTTTTCTGATAGCCTGTTCCCCATTTGGTATAGGAGTGCAGGGGAAATACTGAGTATTCCTAAGTGAAGGGGGCTTAGGGAAAAGCCATTTGAGTGTGGATAAAGAAGACACAGAATTATTTCTGAAAAAGGGAGAAACAGCCAATGGACAATGCAGCATCTCTGTGTTAACCAAAGAAAGACAAATTCCAATCACAATCAGAAGCTACTTGGGGTGTCTGGAACTGGCAAATAGGAAAATGAGTGGCAGGATTTGATGTGGCAGAGGAGGAAAAAGGAAGGCTGCCTCCTGTCGCAGTGCTGGCGGCAGTGGTAATTGGGGTCCTGATCTCATGGGTGACGTGGCTGTCACGTGAGCCGTAGCCGACGTGTGCAGACGTTTTCCTAATCCTGGTCTTCGTTTGGTCTGTTGGCACTCTCTCTGATATTGCGGAGAGCCCCGGGCCTGCGGGGGAAGGAGGAGGAGGAGAAGGAAATTGCCTGAATCCCTGCAGGTCTGTGTAGTGGATGGGCGATGCCTGGGGATCTCCGCCGTGCGGATAGCAGAGAGCAGAGATGCTAGCGACACATCCTGCTTTCTTTACACGCTTTCACTGTCCTTGGACTTTCTTAGAACCAAAAATGGTGGACCTCGGAGGGCGGGATTCCAGGGGAGATCACAGACTGGGGATGTGGGGATGGGGAGTTTTTGGCATGCCAGGACCTAGAATTAAGAAGGATGCGTATTAGGTGTTGATGCCCTGTGCGCGGATCCATCTCAGAAGCCAGAGTCTTTAGGAAGTGAGACTCTGTCATGCTCTTGTCATTCAAAAGGGCGCGGTACTTTTCGGAGCAAAAGAGTTATCGACACCGAATTCCTGCATATCA
Source organism: Nannospalax galili (assembly GCF_000622305.1). Taxonomy (NCBI): domain Eukaryota; kingdom Metazoa; phylum Chordata; class Mammalia; order Rodentia; family Spalacidae; genus Nannospalax; species Nannospalax galili. The sequence goes on along the minus strand of NW_008351466.1, from coordinate 589,391 downwards.
GTGTGAAGTAAAGGCGAGATTGCCCCGCGGCCCGCGGAAGGGTGGTGATGGCTTAGGACCTTACCACAACTCGGGACCCTCTTTGACTCTCCAGCAGTGTACGTGTCCCCCTCTTTCTCCCCCTGCCCCCAGAAAGAGGTTGCAACAGTTCCTACAGGAAAATGGCTATCACTGGGGATGGGCTTTGCTGGGGAGGAGGACAGAAGTAATCTGTTGGTCTTTCACAGCTGAGTTTTCCGAACTTCCTGAAGCTGCCTCCCTCCCTCCTTTCCTGTGCTTTCAAGGGGTGTGGTTTTTTGCTGGGAAAATGGCCGACCACGGTGGATGGGGGTGCAGGGATGCAGTAAAGCTCGAGGGCTGGTGTCTTCGGAGTCCGGACAACTGGGGACCCGGGCGGGGTAAAGTGAGAAACGTAAACATGAAATCCATCAGATAACCAGGTCCCCGAATTTGGGAAACCTGGCATTCAGTCTCTCTAAAGTGCTGTTCTATCTGCTGAGCCATTCCTGCCTGCTGTGTCACCAGTGTCCAGGTCGGTGGATCTTGCTGCTGAAGACCAGTCTGACCCTAGGAGCAAAGGAGGAGAGGAAAAGTTTCCAGAACCAAGTATGTCAGAGGGAAAATGATGACACTGTTTAGGGATCACTGGTGTAGTCAATAATGGTGACTGTGAAGTAGAGTAGACGTACAGATTTTTTTCTGCATACCGTTTTCTGTCTCTTTACAAAGGTTTGTAGATAAGAAACTAGGAAGGAGGTGGTTAGCTGGGGGGATAGCTGTGAGATAGTACTGGGGTGGAGGTGGGGAGGATGATATTCCAAATACTGTATGGTGCAATGCCCTTGGTATTGGCCTGACCACTAGGCACAAAGTTTGTCAGGTTTGGTGAAGGTGGAACCCTAGACTGCTTGAAGCAGTGGAATTTGATGTCATTGGCCGATAGAGTGAGGAGGCTATCTTGGTACCTTTTAAGATGGTGGAGGTGGCAGAGGCCAGGGAAGATGCATTTCAGGTATATATAACTTCTAGATACTACTTTGCTTTTTTTTTTTAATAAGGAAGGGGGTGTGGTGGCACCTTTGGAAGAAGTGACAGATGTGTGTGTGTGTGTGTGTGTGTGTGTGTGTGTGTGTGTGTGTGAGGGTGGGTTTCAGGAAAGGATCATCCTAGGAGGAGGGGTAGAGAGATAATAAATATCAAAGCCACAACCCTGTGATGTAAGAAAGGTGAGAAGCACTGCAATGATGGACAAGGCCCAGGAATTCAGAAGATGGATACATGTCCTGTCTTGGGTTTGATCTATTTGGCCCCTGAATTCTCAGCCCCAACCTTTGTATTCTTTTGTATGCAGGTCTGTGGGAGCTTGGAAAGAGGAAGAAGGAACTGCTTGGATTTCTGAGGGTCTACGTGAGGTCTCCCCTGCATTAGGACATCTGGAAGGGTAGGGGTCATAGGCAACTTATAAATATATTCAATTTAATGTTCTTGGAAAGGGTAGTAGAATGTGAAGTTGGAAATTCTGGGTGTATGGAAAATTTCCAAAATTGCTTGCAGATGGAGGAAAGGAAGCAGTGATTGGGATACCAAGGCCTCTAACTGTGTGTTTATATGATAAGGGCAAGTGATTCAGTCTGTTTACATGCAAAGGCACAATTAGAGAAGTAAAAAATCTGGAATCTTCCTTTTTTTTTTCTCCTAGGTTTCACCGAGTCTGCTGTTGTAGCTGCTCCTGCCTGTGACAGCTGGAGACTCTGCCCCTGACCTGGGAGTAATCTGGACCAGAGCAAGCCAGCTCTGTGCCCAGGTTAAGGGACTCAGACCAGCTATACCATGGGCCGCACTCGGGAAGCTGGATGTGTGGCTGCTGGCATGGTCATCGGGGCTGGTGCTTGTTACTGTGTGTACAGACTTACCTGGGGAAAAGATGAGAATGAGAGAATGTGGGATGATGAAGATGAGGAAGAAGAACTGGAGGAGGAGGAAGAGGAAGAGGAGGAAGAACCCTCCAGTAGTGACACATCAGAAATTGGGGGCGAGACTGAAAAAGAAGTTAAGACTAATGTTGGGGTAGGGGCAGGAACCAAACCTCAAGATGACTCAAAGGCCAAAGCTGAAGTGAGCTTGAGGCTTGAGAGTAGTTCAGTTGCAAAGAAGGAAGTTCACTCAGAATCCCAGAGTGGAGGTGGCCTAGAGGCTAAGGCCAAGGCCCTCTTCAGCATCCTAAAGGCACAGGCAAGTGCAAAGGCAAGCAGAGGGGTCAGGGTTGGTAGCATCTCTGGGAATAGAACACTGGCACCAAGTTTGCCTTGTCCAGGAGGCAGGGGTGGAGGCTGCCACCCTGCCAAGAGTGGATCTAGGGCTGGGAGCAAGGCACGTGGAAAATCCAAGGGAAAGACCCGAAATAAAAGCAGCAAGGCTCCAGCTTCAGCATGGCCTGTACGCAGGGGCAAGTTCAACTTTCCTTATAAAATTGATGACATTCTGAGTGCTCCTGACCTGCAGAAGGTCCTTAACATCCTGGAGAGAACAAATGATCCTTTTACTCAGGAAGTAGCATTGGTCACACTGGGTAACAATGCAGCATATTCATTTAATCAAAATGCCATACGTGAATTGGGTGGTGTCCCAATTATTGCAAAACTGATAAAAACAAAAGATCCCATCATTAGAGAAAAGACTTACAATGCCCTTAATAACTTGAGTGTTAATTCTGAGAATCAGGGTAAGATTAAGACGTATATCAGTCAAGTGTGTGATGATACTATGATCTGTCGCTTGGATTCAGCTGTACAAATGGCTGGACTCAGACTGTTAACCAACATGACCGTTACTAATCATTACCAACATTTACTTTCCTATTCTTTTCCAGACTTTTTTGCTTTGTTATTCCTGGGAAATCACTTTACTAAGATACAGACTATGAAACTAATTATCAACTTTACTGAAAATCCAGCCATGACAAGAGAGCTGGTCAGTTGTAAAGTACCATCAGAATTGATTTCCCTCTTTAATAAAGGATGGGATAGAGAGATTCTTCTTAACATTCTTACCCTCTTTGAAAATATAAATGACAACATAAAAAGTGAAGGGCTTGCATCATCCAGGAAAGAATTCAGCAGAAGTTCACTATTTTTCTTATTCAAAGAATCTGGAGTATGTGTTAAGAAAATCAGAGCATTAGCAAATCACAGTGACCTGGTGGTGAAAGTGAAAGTCCTAAAAGTACTAACCAAACTGTAATTTGAGATCTTTCCCAAGCAATACTGAAGTCTTGTTTTTTTAGTTTGCACGTGGGAACAATGTGTTTGGCAAATTCGTTGGTTTTCACTGTGCTTATGTGGCAAAGAGGTCTTTTGGCTGCTATTTAGGAATAATAAATATCACAGATTATAAGCAGGGATTGATCCTGGCTTTAGACTGAGCCATTTTAAAGATGCCAAATATATATTACTGCTTGCACAAAGAAAACATTTATTGATTTATTACCTAGATTGAGATATTTTTACTCTTTATCTAAACAGTGAAATAATTATACATCGTGAATAAGCTATACTTTTGTATTGATTTGCATTTATTAATCTAAGACAGGTGTTTTATCAATAAAGTTGAGTTTAAGCAGCAGAAAAAAACCTTTGTCTTTGGGTTTACGATCTGTATGGAAAGACAAGATATACACATACACACACAGAGACACACACCCACCCCCCCCACACACACGAAAGAATGAAGAGGAGGAACTTTAGTCATGGCTGGATGGTTGCCATGAGTGCTTCCAGGCAGCAGAAACCACTGCATGCGAGGGCGCCAGGGAGGAGAATTTTAAGTAAGCTGGACTTGAAGAATAAGACACAACAGGTAGAAGGCCATTTAAGGAGGGAGGCTTGGTGGTAGAAAGGGAAGGAGGTGGGAGTACATCCAGCTTCAGAGAGCAGACCGGCAAGCCTGTGGGGAGGAAAACTGTCAGAATTAAAAATAAGTCGATGACATAAAATTTAACAAAAAAAGTAAATGAAGCTGAGAGGTTATTAAAGAAGGATTCTTACACAGGATTGCCTGAGCATAACTGTCACACAAGACTATCAGAACCACAAACTTGTGCAGATGCTACTGAACCCGATACAGAAAGCACTGCAACATGGTTATTTTCCAAGTTCAACATGGGACTGATGGCACTCTTGTTATTAATCATTGTGACTAAGGATTATTGTTTGAAAATATCTGATCTAGGCGGGGTGTGGTGGCATATACCTTTAATCTGAGCACTCGGCAGTCAGAAGCAGGCAGGTATCCGTGAGTTCAAGGCCAGTATGTTCTATATAGTGAGCTCCAGAACAGCTGGGGCGACAGGGAGACCCTGTCTCAAAAAGACCTAAAAAAAAAGAGTATCTGATCTAATCTTCCTCATTTTGTCTTCACAAATTTTCCTTTGTGTCAGTTTCTTTGAAAATGCACATGTATATGGCCTGTATATTCAAATAGTATTGCTGTGCTACAACCAAATACATATCATTATTCTTTGGATAATCTCCCCCCCCCGTCTCTTTCTGATTTTTTAAAAAATATTTAGGTTGACAAAAGGATAAGCTGGATTCAGGCAAGTGCTGGATGAGACAAGTATGGGGCATGCCTAGATCACATTCTGATGGCCCATTGTTTCCCTAGAATGTTGTTACTCTCAGTTGTTTTATTTATTGTTTAGGTTGGTTATATATTTTGCCCCCCCATCACAAAGTATAACATTTCAAGCCTCAAAAGAAACCCCAGTGTGGGTAGACAAATTGATGTAATTCAGATAAATTAAATATTCATGGCTTTCTTTGGTTTTGCCAGGTTCCCTTGAGAATGGCTTTTAACATAGCAATAACATATGAGTATTTTCTGTGCCAGCTGTTTACATTAGGTTTGCATCCCACCCCAGGCTGAAGGTTGTACCTGATTTGTCTGTTGAAGCTGTCACTCGTTCTTGCCTTTAGCTCAGAGCTATGTCAGCTCAGTTTAGGAGTTCCCAGTGTGCTCTGCCTTAGGGCTTGGTGGGGGCAGATTAAAGGATATTTACAATCCAGGATGCTATGCCTCAGAGAGTTTCACCCTTTCCTTTGGGGCATTGTCAGGCCTGAATTGAGGGCTTGGGCAATGTTTGTGCCTGAAGAGGTGTGTGGGAGGAGGGAAGGAGAGGGGGAGGGATGGGAAGGCAAGGGATTCAAGCTCTTCTGGAGTGGTAACTTTGTCCAGACTGTTTGAAACAAATATAATTTGATTCACTATTAAGAGTGGGCTGACCATTAAGATCCCAAGTGGTGAAAGGAGGTTTAATCTAAGCAGCTTTGTTTGGGAGTATAGCCTCCTCATTTATTGCTTGCAGAGGACGTAACATGCTATTGAATAGAGTGGGACTTTCTTTTGAAAATACGCGCAGAATGATAATCTATGTTACTGTGAGAAATAGAATTAACAAACAACAGATTCTTTGTGTTTGCTGCTTAGAACATTTTCTCCCTGAGATCAATGTAGATTGTAATCAAAATGATCATAGAAGGTTGTTTATTTAATGTTCTGGAACTTAGGCAATTTAGATAGATGTTGGCACTATCAAAGTAGGAGGCTTGATGGATATCCAATTTCATTTAGCTTTGTTTGTGTTTTCTTCCTTTATACGTGATTAGTGATTGAAGCTTGCTTATTTTCCCGTTATGGCTTCTAGGTTTTTGGTCATGCTGAAAAATCCCTAGGTTGTAAAAACATTATTTTTTTAATAAACATTTTAATGTTTTCATTTAAAATCTCTGTTATGGGCTGGAGAAATGGCTCAGCAGTTAAGAGCACTTGCTGTTCTTGCAGAGGACCTGGGTTCAGGTTTCAGCACCCACATGGAGGCTAACTGTGGTCTCCAGGGTCAACATCCTGTTCTGGCGTCCATGGGCAATGCACACTTGTGGTATACTTATATGCAGGCAAAATACTTATATACATAAACTATAAAAAATAAAATTGGAAAAAATATTTTCAACCTCAGTTATATCCAATCTTGTATGTTACTATGTAGACATCTACACTCAATACATCTTCCTAGACAAAGGGCGTACTTCATGGAGGGGCTTTTTATATATCATCAGGCTTTGGCTATTTATAACATGTTATTCTATTCCATAAATAGAAATATTATTTTTTATATTTGTTACTTGTTTTGTTGTGTTGAGGCAGGGTCTCCCTGTCACCCCAGCTGGACTGGAATTCACTATGTAGACCAGGCTGGTCTTGATCCCACAGAGATCTGCCTGCCTTTGCCTCCCTAGTGCTGGGATTAATGGCATGCACTACCATATCCAGCTTGTTTGCTACTTTTAAGGCATGGTTACATCCTACCCTATACTACAGAGCTCATTTAATTAAAAATTTATACTCTCTGTGGTTTCTTAGATCAGGACTAGAAAATACAGATAAGAACAAAGTCTTATCTGGTGACACCTTATTGGGATGTGCAATATGAGGAAACAAAACCGAAGAGAAAAGGGGCTGGAGAGGTGGCTCAGCAGTTAAGAACACAATCGCCCATAACTCCAGTTCAAGGGAATCCGATGCCCTCTTCTGGCCTCCGTGGGTATTGCACAATATGGGTGCACTTCTATATCTGTAGACAAAACACTCATACACATAAAATAAAAATTAAAAAAGTGAAGAGAAAAGGGAACTAAGGCAGAGAAAGGTGGAGAGCAAACACAAATAGTTACTATCTAGTCATTACTTTTCAGCAAAACACAGTTGATTAAATTATGGTTTTAAGAGCATTCTATGTGGAAGGAGTGGGAAAAATTGTGAGAGAGAGAGAGAGAGAGAGAGAGAGAGAGAGAGAGAGAGAGAGAGGGGAGAGAGCAAACTCAGGGCCTTTCATATGGCAGAATAGCACTCTACCACTGAGCCACATTCACAGGCCTATGTCAGCTTTCATTAACAGCTGGTCTCCCTTGTACTCCCATGGGTGAGATCTTGCTAGTTTGTGTCTCAATTAGCCTTTTCTTTTCAGGTGATACTATGCTAGGTGAGTGCTCAAGCTCTAGCTGGAGTCAGGGTGGCTTTGTGCTCTATGAATGTACAAACTGAATAAATCTGCTCTATTTTTTATTTTTATTTTATGTGTATGAGTGTATTGCCTGCATGTGTGTAAGTGCACCCGTGGCATGCAGTGCCCACCGAGGTCAGAAGAAGGTGTGAGATCCCTTGGAACTGGAGTTACCGATGGTGGTTAGCTGCCATTGTGGGTGCTGGGAACTGAATCCAGGTCCTCTGCAAGAGCAGCCAGTGCTCTTAACCACTGAGCCCTGAATCTGCTCATTTCTTCTGGCCAGAAAATAAGGCAGTTAACCACAGGTAGGATTGGGGGGTGGAGTTAAATGTTTCTGGGATGGCACATAAACTGAACTAGGAGAGGTTAGGATACTCATAATTATGTTACAAGTGCACTATGAAGGGTTCTAGAACACCACAAGACAGGGTGCAATATATTGTAAGTTTTGAAAATTATATAGTTTGTAAAAAAGTGGTTTAGACCAAAAATTCTGAGTCAGAAATTGAAGTTCTCATATATATCATTTTTTTATCAGGAAATATTATAATAAATATGCTGATTAGTACATTTGAGTATTATAAAACCTTCTGAACAATCCTCCTATGCAAAGTATGCATTGCCTTCCTGTACATAGTAAACAAAGAAAAGTAAACACTGATGTTCCATAAAGCATAGTATTAAATCTTGAGGACACGAGTAGTATTTATATAATATTTAATCAAGTATTGATATTAGGTTATATATCTTAATTTTTCACTTATACAATAAAGTCTCTTGGTAAAGAAAGCCCTCTCTTTGTTTTTTTGGGACAGGGTTTCACTATGTAGTCAAGACTGACCTGGAACTCCAACTTGCTACCATCCTGTCTCAGCTTCCTGAGTGCTGGGATTACACATGTATCATTATGCCCAGACAAACGCTATCACTTGATAAAGGGAAATTTTATTAATGTTTTCCTTTATTTTATTTTATTCACTTAAAGTTTCACATGTTATAATGTTATGAATATTATATACCTTACATCCTAGAATATTTATTATTTTGTTTTTCATATCTAGATTTGCAATTTACTTGCAATTTAGTTTTGTAAAGGATCATGATTTAATTTTTCTCCTGTATGGCTGCCCAATTGACCCAGTACCATTCTGAGATCAGTACCACACTACCATGTCACCTTTGTGATGAATTTCAAATTTTTGGACTTTGTATTCATTTATCCTTACACCAATGTCCTTGTATAATTTCACAATTAATGTAGTTTTATAATACAACTTGGCATTTGCTAGTATATATTATTGTTAATTTTCAAGGTTGTCTTGGTAAGTTTTGGCCTTTTGCATTTCCATATAATAGTTTTCTTTTCAGAGCTAAGGATTGAGTTTAGGTACTCATGTATCCTAGTCAAGGAATCTACCTCCACTCCAGCCTTTCCATATAAATTATTTTTAATCAGGAGCTCAGAACATTTCCTATTTCCTTCTTTGCTTACTAAAAGTGTAAATGGTTTGTGCACACACACACACACACACACACACATGCACACACACACATTTTAGGATTTTGATTGGGATTGTTCTGAATCTACAGACCAATGTGTTGAGAATTATTATATGTATAATATTGAGTTTTCCAGTCCATTACCATGACCTACCATTTCATTTATTTTGGTCTTCTTTAATTTCTCTTACTAATACCTTGGAGTTTCCAGGTTTAAAATTTCATGATTTTGGAAACTTTCTAAATCATGTGGAACATTTGTTTATTTATCCTGGAGATTGAACCTAGAGCCTCATGCATGCTAGGCAACAGATGGGGCTATATATCTAGCCCTTTTTTCATTTTTTATTTTGAGATAAGAGCTTACTTAATTGCCCAGGAGGACATTGAATTCACTCAGTAGGCCAAATTAGACTAGTGATCCTCCTGCCTTAGTCTCACTTTTTAAAGCTTTTTTTCTTGAGATAGGGTCTCCCTGTAGCCCCAACTGGACTGGAACTCACTATGTACATCAGGCTGGCCTCAATCTCATAGAAATCTGCCTGCCTTTGCCTCCAGAGTGCTGGGACTAAGGGTGTGTGCACCACACGTAGCTCTGTGTTGGTCTCTTAAGTAGCTAAGATTACAGTCCTTTTTACTCTCCTCCTTCTGAGTCTCCCTTAAGTATATGTTTGTCTGTTTGATGGTATTCCAGGGATTTTTCAGACTTAGTTCAGGTTCCTTTCTTCTTTTTGTTTTCTATTACTCAGAGTGTATAATTTAAATTTTCTCATCTATATTAGTTACTTTTCTGTTGCTATGATAAAACAACCAAGGGGAGTCATAGAAGGAAGAGTTTTTTTGAGCTTACAATTCCTGAGGGATGAGTCTCTATGGTGAGGGAAGCATGGCAGGAGGCAGTAAAAGGCAGTTGGAGCAGAAAGCTGAGAGATCACATCTTCAATCACCCACAGGAATCAGAAAGAGAGAGAGAGAGAGAGAGAGAGAGAGAGCAAAACCGGATGTGGGACAAGGTTATGAACTCTCAAAACCTGTCTCCAGTGATGTGCTTCCTCTAGCCAGGCCAGACTGCCTAAAGGTTCCATGACCCTCCCCAAATAGTGCCACCAGCTGGCCAAGTGTTCACATTCTTGAGCCTATGGGGGACACTTAATCATTCGAACCACACCATCCTTATGTTTATTGACTCTTTTCTGCCTACTCAGACTTATTGTTAATCCCTCTAGTGATTTTTTTTTGTTTTAGCTATTGAACTTTTCAACTCTATAATTTCTTTCCTCTTCCTCTCCCTTTCCCAGTCTCTTTTCTCTTCTCCTTCCTCCCCTCCCCCACCTCCTCTTTTTGTCAATTTCTATCTGTTGAATCTCTGATTTTGGTGAGACATCATTCTCATGATTTTCCTTCTTCTCCATGTTTTTCTTCATTTCTTTGAAGATATTCAATTAGTGGATTTGTAGTCTTTGTCCAACAAGTCGAGTGTATGGGCTTCCTCAAGAATGTTTATATTAATTTATTGTTTTCCTGTTCATCAGCCAGAATTTCTAATGGCTTCATGACTCACAACATATATATGCTTTAAAAAACAGACACTGTGAATATTGTGGCCACCATGCCAGGCAATATTCCCATATCTGTACTTGTGTTCTGGATTTCCAGAAATAGGTTAGAACTTTTCAAAGTCCTTAATCCTCAAAGCATCTTATTTTCAGGACTTTCTGTTTATTCACATAGTTTGCTTTTCACGCTAATTGTTCCATACCCCAGGCATTTGTGGATAATATATTTGCCTTTACATATTTTCAACAAGTGTCCCCAATATAGACATTTCATCTTTGGGAGTGTTCTGAGTTAGGTAAAATAAATGCAAACCCTTTGACTGCTTCTTCAGGGAGTCACTAGAATGGTAAAAATCAATAATCACAGATCCTTAAGGAAGAAGTTTGTTCTGCTCTTTCAGAAAATGTGGGCCGGTTTCTTCAAGGCTGCCACAGAGGTGGTGGTGGGGTGGGCCTGTGGTTAGAGAAAATGTCACAAAGTTTTCTTACTAAAGTTCAGCTCTTTCTTTTCTCTTGGTTTGTCTTATTGGTATAAAACTTTGATTAGTTTCTGTAGTTTCAATCAAATGTGTTCTTACAGTATTGTCCATTTTCTACTACTTTTCTGCAGGAATGCACTTTTGGAGTCTCTTAAACTGACATTTTATTCCAATATTGTCTTGATTAAACTGCTAGACTTCTTTGTGGAAGAGTTCTTTTTTTTAATTTTTTATTTTTTTGGTCAGTATTTTTATATTTATTATTATTAAGTTTCTGTAGTTTCAATCAAATGTGTTCTTACAGTATTGTCCATTTTCTACTACTTTTCTGCAGGAATGCACTTTTGGAGTCTCTTAAACTGACATTTTATTCCAATATTGTCTTGATTAAACTGCTAGACTTCTTTGTGGAAGAGTT
>NW_008351466.1:532341-577263 GCF_000622305.1 Nannospalax galili | reverse complement strand
TCTATTTACCTGCAAATTTCATTATTTCATCTTTCTTTACTGCTGAATAGAACCCCATCTATTGTAAAGATTTGGTGTATGATCCACAAATTAGGGAGAACATACGTCTTTTGCTTTTCTGAGTCTGTGTTACTTCTCTCAGTATAACAGTTTCTAAATCTATTTACCTGCAAATTTCATTATTTCATCTTTCTTTACTGCTGAATAGAACCCCATCTATTGTAAAGATTTGGTGTATGATCCACAAATTAGGGAGAACATACGTCTTTTGCTTTTCTGAGTCTGTGTTACTTCTCTCAGTATAACAGTTTCTAAATCTATTTACCTGCAAATTTCATGATTTCATCTTTCTTTACTGCTGAGTAAAACTCCATTGTATATATGAACCACATTTTCATTATCCACTCTTCAATTGAGGGACACCTAGGTTGCTTCCATCTCTTAGCTATTGTGAAAAGAGCAGCAACAAACATGGATGTACAAGTGTCTCTGCAATAGGATGTGTTCTTTGGGTATATGCCAAGGAGTGGTATAATTGGGTCAAATGGTAGGTTCATTTGTAGTTTTCTAAGAGTTCTCCACACTGCCTTCCATAGGGGCTGAACCAGTTTGCAACCCCACCAGCAGTGGATGAGTGTTCCCCTTTCCCCACATCCTCTCCAACATTTGGTATCATTTGTTTTCTTGATCTTAGCCAGTCTGACTGGGGTAAGGTGAAATCTTAAAGTGGTTTTAATTTGCATTTCCCTGATTATTAGTGATGTTGAACATCTTTTAAGATGTTTCATATCCGTCTTTACTTCTTCTTTTGAAAACTTTCTGTTCAGCTTCTTAGCCCATCTTTCAATTGGGTTGCTTCTTGTTTTGGGTCTCTGTTTTTTAAGTTCGTTATATATTCTGGTAATTAAACCTCTATCAGATGTGTCACTGGTGAAGATTTTCTCCCATTCTGTGGGTTTTCTGTTTGTTTCCTTGGTTGTCTCCTTTGATGTACAGAAGCTTTTTGAGTTCTTGCACTTGAGATATCTGTACTATTCTTATGGACACCAGCATCTGAACAGGGAGGTCCTCTGTTCCTTGGATAGTGAGTTCTAAGGTGTGAGACCTCTCTATGCTTCGGGTTTTGCTTGAGAAAACAACTTCTGGAACTGGCCAATTCATCTATGTCGGATAAAGCCATAGTAAATTAGTGTCCTTTCAAGGCAATCTTTTGTTATGGAGAGAAAGCACTCTGGTAAGACTTCATAATGGTTATTCACTTCTCTCTTTACCAAAAACATTAGTGGAGTTTTTTTTCCTTTTCCTCTTATCTTGAACTAGAAAACCTATTGAGTTTTTAAGGTAAAATCAATTAAAGTGTGATTTCTTCTCTAAGAATAGTTGTCCAGGTTTATTCTTCAGCTAGCAGGATCTAGCGATTTATCAAAATTGCTACTTAAGTGTTCCTACCCGTAATTGGCTCCAGAGCCTTCTGCTTTAAGCAAGCTGGTCTTGGCTATGGTTTTATCTGGGTTTACAAATTTAGGGACATTATTTTACCCAGTATCTTGGTTTCGTTTCTGTTGCCATCATAAAATATCCTGACAAAAAGCAACTTAGGGGAGAAAGGGTTTATTTCAGCTTAGGATTCCACGTTGCAACCCATTATTGCAGGGATATCAAAGAGGCAGGGACGTGAAGCAGCAGCAGACCACATCATATCCATGGTCAAGGACAGACAAAGATGTATGAATGCTTACTCAGTATTAAGCTAGCTTTCTCTTTCTCTACTCTTATACAACCCAGGGCCCTGAACAAGAGCATGGTACTAGCTACTTTCAGCCTAGGTCTCCTCACACCAATCAAGGTAACCAAGACAGTCCTCCACAGACATACCCACAGGCCAATCTGATTTAGACACTTCCTCAATGAGACATTTTTCCCAGGTGATTCTGGATTATGCCTATTTTCCCATTGGTCTCTCTCTTTCCTCTCTCTGTCTCTCTGTCTCTCTCTCATTTACATTTGTCCTTTCTCCTTACCATGTTGTCAACATTTATTTGCGTACTAAATATTACGTACAAAAGAGTATAGAAAATATGCTTGACATTATCCTGATTATAGAGAGCTTTCTTCATCTTTAGGAAGGCAGTATAGGAGTAAATTACCTTAATCTAATCAAAATTGTAGCTAATTTGAGATGAATTTCAGTCTTTTATAAACTTATTCATGAGAGATGGAGAGATGGCCCAGCAGGTAAGGGCACTGGCTGCTCTTGCAGAGGACTCAGGTTTGATTCCCAGCACTCACATGGAAGCTAACAAACGTTTGAAACTTCAGTTGCAGGGGATCTGACACCTTCTTCTGGCCTCCATAGACATTGCATAACAGGTGTATTTACATACATGCAGGCAAAGAAAATAAAATATTTTAAAAAGTAAAAACAAAAACCTGTTCATTTTATTCCTAGGGTATAATCCTTCAGGAATTTGAATAGTTTGGGGGCAATTATTGAGGCCTTATAAGTTTAGAAGTCCCCAAGTTCCCATTTTTATCTTTCCTGTTCTATGAAATTTTCAATAACTGTTCATCTTTCCAGGTTATTTGTTGCCTATTTTCACTTGGTTTCTTTAATTCTAGCTCTATATCTATCGTGATTGCCTCAAGAGAAAGGCAACTTGAACTGCAAATGCAATTTTTTATAGTTTTCTTTTCTCCAGTGTCTTAGTCCCTGAAACCCTGGTTATCTAGTATGAGTTTGATAAGGACAGTTTCTTATTTTATTTGTTGTCTAAGAATGTATTTATTTTACTTTCATTGTTGAATGAGATTTTCTGTAGTTATAAAAATCTAAGTTGGCCATGTTTCTCTTTTACCTCTTTTTTATGCATCATTTTTATTTCACGTGTATGAGTGTATTGTCTGCATGTAGGTAGGTGCACCCGTGTCCTGCAATACTTGTGGAGGACAGAAGAGGGTATTAGAATCCCTTGGAACTGGAGTTATAGACAGTTACTGGCTGGATTTGAAACCGGATCCTCTGCAAGAGCAGGTAGGGTACTTAAACTGCTGAGCCATCTCTCCAGCCCCTGTAGCTATTATTTATTTTGCAATATCAACTATCACTTCAATTAATGCTCCTTTCAAAGTAATTAGAAGTTTTAAAATGGTTGATTTTAAGATATTCTCTTTGTTTTTAATTTTATATACTGTGAATAAGTGTTATTTTTAACTTTTTGCCTGCTTGATGTGAAGGGCTTCTTGAATTTGTGGTTTGATGTTTTAGAAAGTTCAGAAAATTCTCAACTTTTAAAATGTATTATTTCTATCTCATTTATTCTCTCATTTCTTCCTGTGTTTCAAGCAGACTTAATTTTAAACCCTTTATCTCTCTTACACTTTTGTGACTATGATTCATTTTGGATAATTTCATATAATTTACCTTCCTGGACAATAATTTCCTCTTCCCCTGTGTATTCTGCTGTGAAATCCTTCTACTCATTTCATAATTTATATCATTTTATTTTTCAGTTCTAAAATCTTCATTTTATGCTTTCATGCTTTCCAGTTACTTATGGAAATTCTAGATACTGTTTTTTATCTCCTAAAATGATTAAGTATATTTATCTTAGCTCTGTAATAACTATTTTTCCATTGACTGTCATTTTATTCATTTATTTGTATTTTATGTGTATGAGTGTTTTGCTTGCATGTATGCAAGTGCACCATGTGTGTGCAATGCCTGCAGAGGCCAGAGGAGGGTGGTAAATTCTCTGGGACTGGAGTTTACAGGCAGTTGTGAGCCACGAATCAAACACAGGTCCTCTGCAAGAGCAGTTAAGGGTTCTTATCTACTAAGCCATCTCCCCAGACCCTTGTTTTCTTATATACTTGGTTATATGTCAGTTCTTGTACTTTGAAAAACATCAGATGTAGTTTGAGGCTGATGTAATCTTTTTCTAAAAATAATTTGTATTGTGCTTTCTAGACATCTCTGATCACTATCACTTTGGAATTACCTTAATCCAACTTTCAGTGACTGAGATTATTCAAAATTAAAAGTTCTGGTGAGACTCTACCTATGGTTTATTCTAACTTTGAAGTACACATAGCTCTTCCAGTACCACAAAACAAAGATATTTAGATTTAGAATCACCAGGAACACACTTTAACAAGATTTGAATGCCAATTTTTGCCTTCCTCATTTCCAGAGACTGTCTAAAATTTTGTATTATTTTTCAACACCACCCTCAAAACTGCATATATTTGGGGGTTGGGAAAAATGACCTTGCCTTAGTCTGATTCCTTTCCTTCACCACTCCTCTTCTGAACCAGTTATTCCTTACTATCTTGCTAGCCCTCCAATGACTTCAGTAAAAAATTAGAGTGTTCGCCTAGATTCCCCAGATGAGCCAGAGGATGGGCTTCATTTGCTTATCTCCCATTCCTCTCACTCACTATTGAGGCCTTTCTGTAAATTTTCATTGATGTATACCACATACACAGTCAAAGACACAAATACTAAGTGTTTACCTTAATCAATTTTATAAATTCAGCAAGAAATGAAACATTAACAGGACTCTGGAAAGCTCCTTCCATACCTCCACTCACATTAATGCATTCCAAGGGTAACCACTATTCTGACTTCTAACAACATAGATTAGTTTTGTGGATTTTTAAAACTGTTAAGTAGAATCATACCCTATATACACTGTTTTGTATCTGTTTCATTGCTAACACTGTGAGATTAACTCACACTCTCGCTTGTGTAATGTTTTTTGCCATTTAGGAAAATAAATTCCATTTATGAATATAAATCTAAATTCTCTGTACATGATATTTCATTCAACTATTTTTAGATATTTGGGTTGTTTTCAGTTTGGGGCTATTATGAATAGTGCTGCTATGAATATTCTTGAGCGTACATTTGCAAACCATATACATTCATTTCTGTAGGTCATAAACTGTATTTTAGGGTATTTAGTATATTTGTGTATATTTATAGAATTAGGCTTTGGAGCTTGGAATGCAGTGAACTCAGCAAGATAAATACTATGTTATAGAGTCTATCTAGAAAGCAAAGTGTCAGTTCAACTGACAGTTCTCTGTTTATCTCCAGGTCCCTTAACATTTGAGATTTTAGCCAGGATATATTGTGCCTTAAATCCTATTTTCAGAACTAATCAGGGGTGATATTTCAGCAAACATCACAACAGAAACTGCCTTATACATACAAAACATAGGCTATTGCCCTATATCCTACAACGACAAAGAAGTGGAATTAGAAACAGTTTCCCTAGAAGAAGATCTATATTTTTTCCATGGAAATCATAGAAGAGAAAATCCCAACAAAATGTAAACGCATTTTTCGTTGGCTTCTAGGACTGGCAAAGAAAAAATGAATGACAGGTCTAGTGTGCCAAGGAAAGAAAGAGAGGCGGGTATATTCTTGCATCACTGCTGGTGGGAGGGGAAACTGGGGATCATGGCTCATTGGTGACGTGTATCTCAGGTGACCAAGAACTGTGGAGAGGTGAAGCTTTTTTTAATCCATCCATCAGCTCTTGTTGACCTCAGAGAGATGTATTTATAGCCACATTAAGAAGAAAGAAACTGCTCTGGTTTTGTGCAGGTTGGTCTTAAAATAAATATTGCCTGGGAATCTTAGGGACAAGGTTGGGCACAGTCAGCTTCTCCTGTACTCCGGAACAAGCCATCAGCTCATTTTGGATCTGTAAATGATGTATGAGGTGGAGGGGTGGAGCTGGTTTAGAGAACTTGGGATTGATATGTGGGAAATGTTCAGAGAGAGTCTTAAATAAGTAAAAGGTAGAATTTGTAGCCTACTATCCAGCACTAGTGACACACTTTACTGAAGGATGTTGGTTTGTTTGTCAGTCTATAGAGGGCAGCACAAACCAAGAGAAGAGAAAGGGAAGTCGCTGACACAATATCTGATACCTACAAATGAAGTTTGTGCTTTTTAAAGGAAACAAGAAACCCGAACCAGTCAGAAGAGGGTGGTAGAGGTAAGCTGTTTAACAGAACCTGATATTCCACTGTTGTTTCCCAAGTCCTTAATCTTGTCCTTTTTTGCTCTGTGAAAGCAATGTCAGCATCTATAGGGTTGAGAAACGGGGATGAAGAAGTTGTAGAGCAAAAGAACCCTGCAGTTGTGGAGAGGATAGTCAGGATAATAAAGTGGCCAGAAACAAGGTGGCTAGTGTGTGAAAACCTAAATGGTAGATAATATTTCAATTTATTTAGTTAGTTCATGAACAAATTAATGGGTTCCATTATGACATTTTCAAATTTATATCATTGTACTTTGCTCATATTTGCCCTTCATTCATTTTTTGAGTGTATATTAATTGTACAAAGTAATTGGTTTTGAACTTATGTATCTTCATGCAAGGATATAATGAACTTTTAAATGGTAAACTGTAAAGCTGGAATCCACACACTGGAGTTAATGCACCTGAAACTTCTGTACCAGTACATACACTAAACTTGGTTCTCCCTGGTCTGTCTTCCTGTAGATAACCTAGGAAAAGGAGAAAAGAAATTCTTCAATATAGTATGACATCCTGAAAAGTGTGAGAATTGGGTGTGACAAGTCAGAATACAGGATCTAGAAGTAACGCTGTCTTTTCCTCTCTCAGCCTTTGTTTTCATCCCTGTTTGGAAAAAGTAACATCTTATATTTCAGGGTAAATCACAAAAATAAGCTTGAAGGAGGCAAATGTCAGGACATTTGAAAATTTAAACCCTGAACTGAGAGTGAGAGAGATCTACGAACTCCCCTTATGTATCTTTGTCACTGTTGAGAGACTCATGTCAAGGTGATACTGCTCCTTGGGGCTTAAGAGAATTTGTACTCAGAAAAAATATGCCTAATATATTTGTTTCATAGATTACTGACATTAGAGAACGTTGTCAAGAGCTATGATTTTTCATGGATGTGGAAAGTTCTCTGATTGATGGTCTACTGAAAACAGATGTGTAACTCAGGTCTCAAGGTGATTAGAGTGCTCATCCACAACTGCAAAGAAGGTGTAATCAGTTGAGAAAAGAACAGAGGAGTTTCTCCAGAGAGGCATTGGTCTCAAATAAAGGGTCAAAGAAACCCAAAGACTGAAGGAAGAGGCAGATTTAAACCACATGCAACAAGGACTTAGGGACTGGCAAAGAGAATACAATCTCAATGTATAAAAATCACCACCATCCTTTTATATTTGGGACTCTGAAGACAATAAAATCTGAGTTGTGCTCTTGACCTGGCCAAGTGTCCTTCCATTCGAGGAAAACTGCTATTTGCTGATTCTACAGATGCTGGTTTTTTACTTAGCCACAATGTCAGTAAGTAGACATTTGGCCAGCTTCTCAGTGGTTGGAAACAGGATCCCCATTTCCCAGCCCACTGTGAGGGAGAAGGCTTTGGGTGTACCGGAAAAACTGAATGCAAATATTGAAAATCAGGGCCAGAATAAGACGTACATCGACGAAGTGTGTCGGGAAACTGTGTTACGTTGCTACAACTCATTTCTGCAGCAGGCTGGATTAAATTTGTTAATACGCATGACAGTTATTAATAACATGCTTGCCAAGCCCATTTCAGACTTGAAGTTTCCTTTGCTATCAGACGGAAGTGGCTGTGCAAAGGTTCAGGTTGGGGAACCCCTGATGCGTTTGCCTGAAAAGCCAGTGTGGGCAGGGGAATTGCTGAGTGTCCAAACGCTGTTGTCATTCATGTCTCTCTTTCTGAGAAGTGGAAACAGGGAGCTTCTCATGGAAGCCCTCTCCCCATAAGTGGGCTGTCTCAAACAGAAAGAGACTGAATCCACCCAAAGCCCACTGTTTGCAGATGGCAAAGAACCAGCAGTGGGTGCTACTGAGAATGCAGCCTTAGCAGGTCAGCATGTCCCTGGGTGAAAACTCCAGTCGCTAATCAGGACCACATCCTCCTTGGCCAGGCAGCTCCCACAGAGATTGGGTAACTTCTGGGTTTTGCCATCTGCAGGTAAAGCGTGCTGTAAATTGCTCCCTTGCAGCCTTCTTCATGGGTAAGGGGATCACCGTGGCTGCCAGCCATGGATAACGAACATCAAATCACGGCATCACGAGTGCTGTCATTGCCTGTGATGATCTCCCTGTCTAAGCGGGACCACTTAGCAGAAATCACACCCATATGGGAGCTCGTGCTGAACAGGCATTTGCTGCTTCTTAGGTTGAACTACTTTCCCTTTACTCTTTACACCAGCTGATGCATGGCAAACATGTTCATCAAAGAAATGCATTCCCCTCTGTCCATTGTACTCACATGCCCTGTTCACCCAAGTCCCCACCTGTGTGTGTCATCAATAAACTTGTGGCTTGATTGGCAAAACAAGAAATAAATTAAAAAGGCATGGTCCTTGTCCTTGAGTTTGCGGTCTGCACGAAGGAAGCCGAATAGGCACCATGAACCCCAGCTGACTGGGGTGCCTGCTCCCTGACAGGTGCACTTCGCACTGCTCACAGGCAGCAGGGGCAGAGAGGGAGCCCTGTGTTCAGGATAATCTTCGAGAGAGGGTTCAGGACAGGAGTGAGAGGCTGGGGTAGAATTAAGGTGTATGGAGAGAACAACACCCGTGAAGCAGGAACCTGGAACAGAGGAATCCCTGCCTAAAGCTCCCTCCTTGACTGGAGTGGAAGACCCGGTCCCCTGGCATTTCTTTTGCACTACTCAGTGGCTGTGTGGGGAAGAGATGGCTCTGTCACACATCCGATAAAGATTGCCATTTGACTGGCCCCTGCTTCATATGTGTCCGTGTGTCCCCTTGAGATGCCGTCAAAACCCTTCATCCATGCTTCCTTCGCTGCTTCCTGACAGAATGAGAGAGTTGGCTGCTGTTCACTGGGGGAATGGCCTTTCTCTCCCAGCTCCTTCTGAAAGGGGACAGTGGAGTCCTGCTGCACTCCCCCATGAGAATAGTGGGAGGCATGCTGGTGGTGCTTGTCATGACTGGCCTTGGCCAGTCCATTCACCTAGAGATAGCCACGATACCTCTCTGAGGTCGACACACCACTACCAGGAAGCAAAGTGTCCCTGTGTGCAGAACCATACAACCGGATCTGGCTATCTCATTCCTCCATGCACCCCATTCCCACCTCTAACCCCTCCACTCCCATTAGATCCTGCTTCACCAAAGCCAGTTTCCCTGTGGCTGTGATGTGTCCAGCAGTGGATGCCTTCACAAAGCCATGGCAAAGCAGGATACACTTGCTTCCCTGTGTGACGCTGCTGCTTTGCCAGGTGTCCTCTCCTGCTCAACGTCCCTGGGATGCTGTTATGGGGCACTGTGTCCTGTGCACCAGCAGTCTGTATGCACAGAGACCTGCCTAATGCCTGTTGTTCCTAGCACAGCACACAACGTTCGTTGCCACTTCTGCCTCCCCACATGAGTGGGATTCCAACCCTCCTGCTTGCACTGTGTTCCCAGCACCACCAATGAGGATCAGTAAGCTCAGGTGCCTGTCCTGTCCCTGCACCAGCTCTGACAAGCTGTCCAACCGGGAGTTGATAAATGCCCCAATTCAGTGCCTGGGACCTTGGATAGTCAGAGAGTGACCTGTGGCTACTGCCATAGCACACAGCCATCATGACTCATATCTTGGGACTGCCTGGGCTGACTAAGGGACCTGTCTTTTTTTCCCAACAGCTACTGGCTGATTCCTTCCTTTGGGCCTAGGGGTCCACACTCTGGCCTGGTGATCTGCTGTGAAGGAGGCTTTCCCTCAAACAGCTCCTGCATCCTCTTGTCTTGATCCAGCCTGCTTTGCCAGTGCTGTCTTTCAGTGAGCCTTCACTGTGCAGCCTCTTTAATCTCAGCACAGAGGCAAAACAGAGGCTCCTCTCCTTCCTCCCAGCTTGTGGCCCCAATTAGCATGTGCCTCTCTTCTCCTCTACACACTACTGAACTCCAAATTCCCATTTCTGTGCGTAGTCCTACATCTCCTGAGCACTTGAGGCTTGAAGACTGTAGCTGACTCCTAACTCGAAGAGGACCTCTGCAGTTTCCTCTGCATCTTCTGAGCAGCCGTGTCATGGGGGAGCTATCGGGAATTAAAGTATCTCCACCACATGGTCCTGGCCAAAGTCACTCCCTCCTGCCCATGTGCTGGCAGTGTCCTCCTGAAAACACTCCTTGGGTGTAGATGCTCAGCTCTCTTGTCTTCCCCCTCAGCCCTTGATCGGTTGTGGTGGTGCCAGGTAGATGCCCAGTACCCTGTGTGTCTTCCTCTTCAGGAGGCACATGATGGGAATTGGCAGCTTGCCACCAACTAGAGCCCGAACAGGACCGCTGGGGCTCCTATCCTGTTAGTCACAGACAACGCAAGATCAACATAGCCCTGAGCCCCTGATCCCAAATTTTACCTGCCTTCTGCTGGGTTTTTGCAACACCACCACTGAACTAGGTCTTCCATGCTGGGCTTGTCACCCCACTTCTCTGGGGATTTGCCCTTGCCTGAGCCATGTTGTCCGTCATCTGAACTTGCTGCTACAGACTGCCTTTCAGTTCCCAGAAAGAGCCCTGGATTTGCTTCTCCTCATTAGTACATTTGCATGAGGTGGCCAAAGGCACTTTTGTGCAATACTGATTTCTTTGGCCTCCCCAGTCACCTGTTTTCCTGGAGATTGTGTGGTTTGAAACCCTTCTCCTCTCTACCCGTAGCTGAATTGCATGTAGGGTTTCAGATATGCACGTTCCTCTTGAAGCCTGGGTCTTTGCTGGGCCCCCATGTGTCATAATCACAGCAGTTTCTACTCTTTTGTACTCATTTAGTGTCTCTCATGGACCAGCACAGCCCTCACCAAGTAAATCCCTGTTTCTTTGTACTGCAGGGCTCAGCACTAGGCAACTTCGTGTTGTGCTTGCTTCTGCCTCCCTTGTGGCATTATTAATGGTAAGAGTTACTTTTGTGCATGTTCTACTCTAAGAACCCTCTCCAGGCATATTGCAATTGGTGGAAGCTTAGGAACCATCCTCTGTTGGCTGTGGCACCATACAAAATTGGGATGGTACGTGTGAGGTGCAGAAGGGAGCTGCCCCATTATAGCCCTGTGGAATGTAAGTCCTCCCTTGCTGTGACAGATATACTCTGCATCCTTCATTCATAGTCTTCAACTCTTTCCCCAAATTTTTCATGGCCCTTCCTTTTTGGTCTGGAGCTTCGCTTTTCCTGACTGACCCTCTTTTGTGGATGGTTTCAGATGTCTCTCTGTACTCTTTGATTATGGAATGAATCCCTTTCATAGTTTGCTAGGTATTTTGTGCCTTCCTAGTTCAAGTTTTGACTTAAGGATCTGTTAAGAAATGTGCTGTTGAGCAAAATGAGCAATAGTATCATGATTGGTCTTCTTTTCTTCCAAGGACAGCCATGGAATCTGGCACCACTGGTTGAGTATCCTATTTATGTGCTAGTGTGGCATCTTCATGCTTCACACTCAGCATTGTCTGTGGGTTCCTGACATTGAATCTATCCTCAGGCACCCTCCTTCCTCTGAGGCTGTTCTAATTGGATTAGGGAGCCTCAGATCCTGGTGTCTTCCAAGGAAGGCAGTGTGTGTATTGGTGGGGAGGATTCCTTTCCCAGGTACCCTCTCAGGACGTATTCCAGCATGCGGAAAGCTTAGGAACATTCATTCTAATGATTTTAGCACCATGAGAAATTGGGCACTGGTCTTTTTCCTCTCCCAGTTTCTTATAAGACATACCAAGTTGCATAAAAGTGTGTTGTGATGCAGCCACACACATCATATATGCTATATCATAGCCTAGCATATGCAATTATACATTTTATAATATAGTTTCAAGTATCTCTGCAATTATCCACAAAAAGAAACATAAATTGTTTTCTGTTGTCAGGTATATTGAAACAGCAAAAGAAAATTTCACCAAAACACCTTCTGTTTCTGTCCTTTGTACCTCTTAAATTTTGTATTGATATATTCCTTTTCCATTCAAAAATCAATTTAGTAAGAGTCAGTTATTCTTGGTTTATATAAAAGGTATTTATATAACATTGCTATCCTGTAGCCAGGCTCTTTTGGTAAATGGTCTTATTATTTTTACTATTTTGCTTCTTTATTTTCTCTGACTTCTTATGTAGATAAACATAGTTTACAAATTATGATAGTTTTATCTCTCGCTAGCCAATAGTTCATCCATAGTTCATTTCTTTTACTTATCTCTTTGGACTGTCAGGGACCCCCAGAACAACAGCACTGATGATACAGTGCGTATTTGTCTTCTTTTTGATTTTAATGGTCTGTGCTTCAGTGTGAGGTTGATGTCTACTGGAGGTTTGTGAATAAATAATATGCCATATATTTGTATAATAGGATCTATAAAACAGTAAAAATGAGTGTACTAGATCTCTATATATCTCTATATACTACACAATTCTCTAATATCTAATGTTGAGGGCAATAATCAATTTGCAGAACAATACAGTAGAATGCAATTTATATAATTTTAAGTATTTGAAATAACACTTCATCTATTATTTCAGATACATATATTTCTAGCAAAATTGAAAATGATTACTGAAAGATGAACATCATTTTTTCAGTTATCATTTGCCTCTGAAACAAAAGAAAATGTGACTCTATGTATGCAGTTCAATTTTATCTATTATTTTTAGAGCTTATAAACAAATACAATACTGTATTAATATTTGTTGCTAATTGTGTGATATATATACATATCATCACAATTCTCTGTATTCTTTTTCTGATTAAAAAGAAAGTTATGTTTTATGCCTAATATAACTGATAGAAAACAACATTGCCTAAATATTTCCTTAAGAAATTTTAGAAAAATAAACATTGAAAAACGATTCTAAAAGCTTCTCTGGTAGGAAGAAAGGCACTTACAAATAAAATTGGCATCAGATTTCTTATTCATAATACTTATTGTAAAATGTCAAAATATAAATATTTTTCTTTCTTTCTTTTGTTTTTCTGAATTAGAGTCTTACTATGTATCCCTGGCTGACCTGGAACTTGCTATTGTAGACCAGGCTGGCTTTGAACTCACAGAGATCAGCCTACCTCTGTCTTTTGAGTACTGAGATTAAAGGTATGCACCACCACACCATGCATATAAATAGTTTGAAATCCTTAAGAATATGCTTTATTTTTGTATTCTGTCCTTAAACATACTATCAATTAGGTAAATGATGACAATGAATATGTTTTCAGGAGGCTCAGTGATAGAGCACAACCAAAAAAAAAAAAAAACCCCACAAATGAAGGCACTCAGAGAGTTTATATCATGTAGACCTTAACTTAGGAAATATTTGAGCATGTACTCTGACAAAATGAGATTTTTGTCAAGGCTAAGGTAAATATATAATAAAAGAAATAGTGATAAGGTTTGCAACGAAGGTTGCTTTGAACATGATAGCCAAACACCTGGCCTTGACTACCAAGACCAAAGTGGAACATGTTGACAGAGGACTTGGACTAAAAGATGAAGTCATGAACAGTTGAGGTCTTGATTTAAAAAAATTGAGAGTTTGGGAAATAATTTAAAGACTAGAAAACGTAGATGAAATAAAGGCAAACAAGATCATGCCTGGTACTGTATACCTTGTCAAATGCTCATGGCTGCGGAGATTATTGGTCCTGGGGGCAACCTACTGGTCTTGTTTTGCTAAATGAACGTGTTGTCAAACTGCCTCCTAAAAAATTATGCTTAGACTCATAGATTAGTGCCTCTCAACCTTGGTTAGAAAACTCTTTTTCCCCCAGTATGCAGTGGTTAATGCAAAGACTCATATCATAACTGGTCAAAGAGTTGAGAATAATGTGACTGCTGAGTGCTCAGCCCCAACAGTGCATCTATCTCTCACCTTTCCCCAAGCTCAGGGAACATCACAGAAGAGGGTGCAGAAAGAATGTAAGGGCCAGAAAATGGGGAGGAATGCTGTGAAATCTATCTTCTGAATATGACATAGATGTCATACTCATAAACTCACTGCAGCTGTGGTAACCTGAACAAGAGCTGGACAAGACTGAATCCACCAAACTCCATCATGGATGGTGAGGGGTTTAAGAGGCCCCCTTCTGGCAATTGGCAATTAATGGCTGCTGGGGGAAGGGGAGTTTCTTTCTTTGGGCACATAGCCACTGCTAAGTTGCTCATAACCTTACACGCATGCTTATGTAACTTTAATTAAACTCAGTAGTCATTAAATATAAAGACACGAAGGAAGGTGGGAGACTTGTTGGGAAGAGAGGTCCAGAGGCAGTGGGAGAAAAGTAAGGGTGGGTATTGCAGTGAAAATGACAAAAAATTTATGCATGTATAAAATTGTCAAAGAATAAGTAAAATTATTTAAAAATAAAAATTTAAATCACAGAAAAGTAACATCGGGGAAGGGGAACAATTATAAGCGCCTCTAAGAACGTTGCACAGTCATGGCCCACAATGAACCAAGCCTCTCTCTACCTGTACATGCCATTGTTTAGTTCCTCCTATGTGGTCTTGGGCTGAGGTGTACGCTATGCTTGATTAGTTTAAAATTTAGCAAATATGTCCCAAGAAGCAGCTTGAACAATACACCTTCAGTGCGGCATGCACTCTTCCAGCTCTGAAATCAATCATCGTATATGGAGCCGATTAGGGTAGTCTGTAGCTGATGGTGCAATTCAGGACACACAGGCAGAGTTGTCAAAAAAAATAAGGGACAAGGGACTTCCAGTTAAATTTGTATTTTAGTTGGACATTATATAAACTTTGGTGTACATATACCATGAATGTATGGAATACAGTTATACTTAAAATATTAATTGTTCATTGGAAATAAAATGCAATTGAGCATCCTTTATTTCTACTTAATAGCTATGGTAGTCCTAGATACAGAAAAATCAGCCCCCATCTGATCTGCCAACTGACTCTAGTTACAAGAAGTGACTTCAGGCAAAGCTAACAGAAGAATTAACAAGGTAAGCCCAGTACAAATCACCCATCCATAAACTAAAAAGCAATGAAGGTCACTATTTAAAGCCACTGAATTTTGGAGTAGTTTTTATATAACAACAGACCATAGATGCACCAAAGTGTGCTTGCTCCCAAAGTGCAGCTAATTAAGGTAGAGAATAAGGTGAGTATTTTGCAGGCTATAAAGGAAAATAACCCATTGATTCCTGAATGTGAGAACAGTTTTCTTGAAGTGTCACAAGAGTTTTGGCCTTAGATCCTAGGGTATTTACAAGCAACTATAGTGGGCTGGATTAAAATAGCTAATTTCAGGTGTCCCTAGAATCTGACCATGTGACATAGAATGGGGCAGGCTTGAAAAGCTCACAAATTGCTAAGAGAGATGCACACAAATAACCCAAGGATAAGATGCAGCCACAATTTGATATGGAAGATTTATATGTTGTACTTGGCTTGACCACAGCAGAAGACAGTAGAGAAATTGACCACAGCTATATGGTTTCTAGGACAGTCTGAATTGACTGAATGAATATAAAGGCAATCCTCCCACAATTCAAGACTTAGATTTTATTTGTAGAAGTTATAGAGTAACTGTATGATTAAAGTAAAATAATGATATCAGATGATGTCTTTGTCAAACTGATTATCTCCATGGTTCTTTTTCTTTTTGTCTTTTTGAGACAGGGTCTCCCTGTAGACCCAGCTGGCCTAGAACTCACTATGTAGACCAGGCTGCCTTTGAACTCACAGAGATCCACCTGCCTCTGCCTCCTGAGTGCTGGGATTAAAGGAGAGAGCCACCATACCCAGCCTATCTCCATGTTCTTAAAATCAAAGCCTTGTCCTTCTAATGGAAAGAATGTACTGAGCTTTCTGTTGTTTATATTCATCTGCATGCATCAAAGTTCCAGTTCACTTTTCCATTCAGATCTACTAGAAACAATTTTCTGCTCATAACTCGAGATATTGACAATCACGAAGTTTATTTATATGGATGTAGCTATATAAATAGAGCTCATTGTTGAGCTATACAGTCCTAGAACTGGAGCCACCTTGCATAGTTTTGGAAAAAAATTTCCATATCACTTGTGTGGATGCTACTTCACATAGGCATGAGATATAACAAATGGATACCTGACAAAATGTGGGGTACAGAACATAAGAAGTGGACAAAGAAAGAATAGCAGAATGTTTACCACTCTTTTACAAAGTACAAAATGAAATGAATA
This sequence comes from Nannospalax galili, assembly GCF_000622305.1. Lineage (NCBI taxonomy): Eukaryota > Metazoa > Chordata > Mammalia > Rodentia > Spalacidae > Nannospalax > Nannospalax galili. The sequence continues at coordinate 561,065 of NW_008351466.1, read as the reverse complement.
CATATTGGTGGATATTTATAAAATAAAATAAAATTTACGGACATTAAAGTTAAATTTAGCTACCTTGCTTATTTTAGTTTTTGTTGATTGCGTCCTTCACACGAAAGCAAGATTAATAAAGGTTGTTTCTGTCTTGATCACAACTGAATTCCAAACTTTGCAACCACTGCCTGGAATATAGTGGTTCATCTTAAAAAAAACTGTTACTGGCAAAGAGACAAAGACTGAGAGTTAGAGAATGGAAGTGAAAAAAAGGAATGGAAGTCAATATGTCAGAGAAGGGAAGCTGAAAACAAGCTGACATGATTATTCTGATAGCTGATAGTCAATTTCAACCCAAAATTAGTCATAATAGATAATGAAGATCATTATATATGAGTGAAGGGAACAATTCACTGAGTAGCTATAACAGGAGGTGGAGAGATGACTCAGTGGTTAATAGGGTGTACCAGCACCCATCTTGGGAAGCTCACAGCTGCTGTATCTCTAGTTGCAGGGGGTCCAGCACTCTCCTCTGGCCTCCATGGTCACCTATACTACTGTGTACATATCCCAATAGACACATACTTATAATTAAAAATAAAATAAATACATAATTAAAAAAATAAGTTGTAACAATTGGAATATACATGCACCAAATATTGAGGCTCACATTTCATTAAAAATGAAACACTAAATGGGCATAAAAGACTTAGGTCATGCTGGGTAGGTTGACCAAGCTCTAGGGGATGTACCCACACCAATGGGCATTTGGAGACAAAAAGTAAAGTCAATAGGCCAAAAACAATAATAGAGGACATTATTAAAATAACAATACTACAAACATTAAGCATATGAGACAATAGAACTGGGCGTGATGGTGCATGTCTTTAGTCTCAACATTTGTGAGGCAGAGGCAGGCAGAGCTCTGTGAGATTGAGGTCAGCCTGCTCTACATAGAGAGTGCCAGGCCAGCAAGGGCTACAGGGAGACCCTGTCTCAAAGAGATAATAAAAAGAATAAGAGATAAGGATGGATGATGATAATATAAATGAACAAAAATTCATTTTCATATTAGAATGTCATTACAGATGTAATAGTATTTGGCAATTAAAGATAATGTCAAAAACAAAGTTTCTTAATCCCCAAATTTTGGGAACTCACTGGATAAAGTGCCTACCATACAAGCATGAGGGCCAGAGTTCTGATCCCCAGAACCCATGTAAAAGCCAGGCAGGCATTGTAGCCACCTGTAATCCTGTCACTCTCAAGAGTCATACACAGGGGATCCCCAGAACAAGCTGGCTAATTAGACTAGCCAGAAATAGTAAGCTCCAGGATCAGCGAACAGCCTACCACAATAAATAAAGTGGAGAAAGATCTAGGAAGACACCCAATGTCAACTTCAGACCAGCCCCCCCCAATGTGCACTCTCACACATGTTCCACACATTAACATGCATACACATATGGATACACACACACACACACACACATACATACACACCCCTACTCAAAATACCCAGCCATTAATATTTAGCCCAGTGACTATCATATACATTGTAGTATCCCTGTTTTATACCCACAAGAAGCTAGTAATACATTTTCCTCATTTGTGATAATTAAAATATATATCTAGACACTAGCAAATGTCTCTCCCTGGGGACAAAATCACTCCCAGTTGGGAATCATTACTTTGGAAGAAGCAAAATTCCGAAAAACTTAGAAAAGTTTACACTCCAGAGAGTGGTGTCATGTCAGGGCCATACTGCTTAATATATTTAGAAGTTTTATCTTTGCAAAATAATGCACATTTTTAAGCTATTTCAATCTCCTATCCCAAGTCAGAATTGTGGATTGAACACCGGACAATGAAAATGAGAAAAAAAGGGGCTGGAGAGTTGGCTCAGCTGTTAAGAGCACTGGCTGCTCTTGTAGAGGACCCAGGTTCGATTCCCAGCAGGCACATGGTGGCTAAAAACTGTCTAGAACTCCAACTTCAGGGGAATCAGACACGTTCTGACTTCCACAGGTATTGTAGGACACGGTTACACTTACACACACGCAGGCAATGCATTCATACACATAAAAATAATAAAAATTTCAAAATTAAATGAGAAAACAATATGGTATGATGATGTGCCAGGCAGATGGAGACTCAATAGCAAACAAAAGAAGCATTATTCCTATGTCCATAAGGCTTAGCATATAGCAGGGAATATAATAAAAAGAAACAGAGTATGACGAATGCTATGAAAATTAAAAATGGAAAACTATTTCAAATATAATTTCAATGGGTGATTTAAGCACCTTTGATGTCACCTCTTTTGCTTTTTGTTGGCAGGAGCTCAGTTGCAAGCACAGGAAGAAGCTGTTGTGATTACCTTTGTTCCTGTACCTTGTAGTAAGAAAGCTCAGGAAGGCTGAGAGACAATATTGAGATGTTTGCCTTTTTTGTGCCTAAACAGAGGTTCTGTCCAAATGAGGCCTCTCAGTGTACTGGGGCTCTGACTCCATCACACAGAGTGTCTCCATGGCTTTGTAAATTGGTTTTTATGCTTGATAGCCTGTTCAGTTAATTTTCCAGAAATTCTCGAGCTGCACACTCTGAGTCATCCACTAGAGAATGACAGATGCCTGAAAGTGAGAGGCTGTTTGTATCTTCCTTAAAAATAAGAGGCATGCACTAAGTTAACAATAAAAGCAGAAAGAAATTAGGCTAAATAAGACATTAGAGAGACAGGTCATATTTGCAGAAAGCAATCTGTTCCCTTGGTAGCTACAGCCAGATTAGCAAGATTAAAGAGACTGCATTTTCAATAGCCCCACAGCTACCTCTAGAAAATATTTGGTACCAAAGAAAACAGCTCTGGTCTTTGTCCTAGATGAACATTCTTTGAGTACCTTGTTCAAGAAAATGTAATATTTGTTAAAAGCAGGGAATCATAATGGAACTCAAACAAAGTACGCAGAGGCACTACAAGAAGAAAGATAAAAGAGGACATGGTAAATGGGGGACAGATGAAGAAAATTTACTGAAAATTGTTACCATTAAAGTGAGTACAAACTGTTACCAAATAATTCACATGAACTTGAAAGTTTTAATGAGGTAAGAAAGAGCTTAAGAAACAGATGTCAAGATAAGATTAAGATGAAATAAATGTACATTGTTGGGCCCCAGGAACAAAATGTGGAAAAGGAAATTTAACAGTCACAGAAATGAAGGCAAAAATGGCAGGAACACAGGGAAGAAACTACAGCAAAAGTATACCAATTAGTGTCAAATTTCTATAAATTCAGAACTAAGAGCAAAACAAATGTGGTAGTAATGGCTACAGAAAGTGTAATGGTGATGAACCGAGATGAAGTAGAAATTCTGTAACTATCAGGAGCTGATAGAAGGAAGAAAAAGAAGACACAAATTAATGCCAGCATGCTGTTATCTTTAATCATTGTGGTCAAAAGATACCATCTACAGCAAACAAACAGCAATAGAGTTGTGAGCACACTGAACAGGACAAAGATAAGCAGTAAGAAAAAGGGTTTAATCAACTAAAATTGGATGGATGAAAAGAGAAAGGAAAGAGGGAAAAAGAAATGTAATCATTGAAGCAGTATTTGTAATAGTAAAAAAATATTTGGCGGTGGAGGGAAATCCTTAAATATCCACAAATAATTTAGTCACTGAATAATTGGGACAGATTTATGCAATAAAATATCATTCATCTATTAAAAATGAAGATTTTTTGTGTGGTGGCATGAAGGCAGGCAAGGTTATTCACAAATTGCTGTGTACGGTTTGCTTATATGTGTGTATAAAATGTGTGTGTTCATGCAGTGTCTCTGGAATAATGCACAAGAAACTGATAGTATTGCCTCTGGTGGGGGAGAATTGAGTATTTGCTGAGAAAGAGGAAAAGGGTGAGTTTTGACCTATAACCTGGATGTTTTTGGAATTTTGAGCCACTAGGATGGACGTGTCACTGGCAAGTCTGGAAGGAATGAGGCTATTCTAAAGGGTTCTTCAATCTGACTATCTGGACTGTTGAAACAAGATATCACAGGGAATCATAGTAACCTGAGGATTCTCATGCTGGGAGAAGGAGAAGGCTAAAGTCTGGTGCTAACTGGAGAGGGAAGAAAGGAATTTTACACAGTGCCCATAACTTTTGAGATTACCTTATAGGAGAGACTGGAACCCAGATTGTCATGAGTCAGTGATGGGCAGGACCATAACTTGGCCAGCACTGCTTAACTATGCATATATACTCCTCCAATTTAAACCTTATTCTCACATTAGGATCCAGAAGGACTTAGGGGGCAGTGGTGGACCTCTTTGTCACTTTTTCCATGGCTACCACATTGAATAAATTTCATTTTTCTGCTTTTCATTATTAATTTGGCTCTTTTAATTGGCTTTTTGTGAATGGGTGGCCAAGCCTGGCTTGTTAGTAGTTCCAGGGGCAGAGGCTCTGATCTTAACTTGGATAACAGATGTATTATCTATTTAAACAAGAACAAATTTGAATTTAAAATAAAATGTCAGAAACTGCTTGACCTGTTGTTGCCCAGTCTTGTCGGCATCATGTCATGTGAGATGCTTGATATGTATTTTGAAGTTTACTCTACATACATTTCCTTTTCTTACATCTCCTGAGAACTGAGACAAACATATAGGGCAATATCCTGGTTGCCAACTTGGGCCCCTGTGACTTTTCTCATTCTCATTATTCATTATCAAGCTTAAGAAATCAGAATAATAATTGTACATAAAGAGAAGCAAGACTCTGCCTGTACCTTAGTCAAGAACTTTTGAACTTTCAAAAGTAAATTTAAAATCCATAAGCCATCAATTTGGACTTTTCCTAATTTACAAAACCTGAAATAACATATCGGGAACCAGCCCTGGAGCTCCCTTACTGTAAACCATTATTACAAGTCACAAATAGTAAGAATTCAGGACTGAAAGAAAATTTTCATCAGAGAGGAATTTCATCGACAGGACAAAGGGGATAGAAGGAAACATGGCCAGTGTCATGTCTCCTGTTGCAAATCAAAACCAAATCGAAACCTTATGTGAAAGTGAGAACTGAAACAATTGATTGTTTTTCATGTCCACAGACACAAACTGCAAAAGTACCAAGTTCAACCTGGAACAGCTCACGCTGAGAGAGAAAGCTGATAAATGCATCTGCCATCAATGCCTTTACCTCCATTTCAACTTCTAGCTGAGAAAATTTCCAACTTCATTCCCTCTTCAAATTAATGGCCTGGATGATGGAAAATATAGCACTCTGGATATAACTTTACATCTTGACAATTGGTCTTTGTAGAATGCAATATTTGTTCAGTGGAAGATTGTCATGGTTATTTGGATTGCTTACTTGTGGTAATGACTTAAGTCATCATCACATTGCCTTTCCTTCCTTCACAATCATCCCATAATGAGATATATAAGAACAAAGAACAATAGAATACTGGTGTCTATACTAATGAAGACCTTGCCAGTTATGAAAAAATAAGATGATTCAATAGACTAGAAGAACTAGTTTGGGCTACTCCACTGCCAGAAAACTTGGGTGGAGAGAAAATATATAAGTAAAATGAAAGAGAACAAACAGTGTTTAGGGAGAGTTGTGGGGTTCTAGGAAAAAGAACACTTGTGGACTAGTCCAAATGCCTTGTTTTTTACTCCTTTCCTCCTTTGAGGATAATAGTGTTGAATCAGTCGATCATCTACCAGTTTTCAACTGCTGTTGCCAGTCATAACACAGAAACCACAGATTTGCAAAGCCAGTGTAACATAGCATTAGTAGGATAAGTTAAAGAGCACGTCTACACACAGAAACATTAAATAAGTACAAATTGCCTCAAAAAGAAATGTGAAAAAAAAACTGTACAAAAAGTGACAAGTCATCAAAAAATTGAAATAATTATACCAGTATAAAAACAACTAAAAGTTGCCACTCTTGCCAAATTAATCCACAAAGGAAATACAATTTCAATCAAAATATAAAGTCTGGATTCTGAAATACATAAATAAAACATTAGTATAAGTAATAATATATGTAGAGAAATGTAAGTTAGAAAATATACATAGAAAATATACATTAGATGATATGTATGGACACACACACAACACACGCACGCGCCACGCACTACTAGTAGGTTAACAAAGAAGCTAACTCTAATTAGGATATTGCACTTGTCTGAAAAGGAAAAGTGTCTTTCTTGTAACTCCGATTAAGAATGACTGCCCTAACTGGAGAGATGGCTCAGCAGTTAAGAGCACTTACTGCTCTTGTAAAGGACCCAAGTTTGGTTCCCAGAGCTCATGTCAAGTGACTGATAACTACCTATAACTCTAGTTCGAGGATTTCCCACACCTTCTTCTGGCCTCTGTGGCACTGAATGCATGTGGTGCACATATATACAGGCAACACACTAGACACAAAATAGAAATGAATAAATCTTTAAGGAAAATGAATGACCATCCTAGGCAAAAACATGGAAAGAAAAACAATTTTATATAAACTTACATATTTATGTACACATATATGTATATATTAAAAGGAAGTTACTGCTATAAAAGACTTAATTTTCCTGAATAATCAAATGTAACACACACACACACACACATACACGCACTACCAGAATGAGTAAACATATGTGTTTGACATTTGCCAATGGCCATTCTTCAATTGTTGCTACAGTTACCATCCAAGACAACTCAGTAAACTAAAACATGGAAAAAGAACTTTATATGGTTCAACACATGATAATTTACAAGAGAAAGAGACAATTGTGCAATTTCTAAAGGTACTAAAGTCAGCATAGTGTTCCTAGGCTTCTCTTAGGCTGGAATATATTGTGAGAGGGTACTTAGGACAGAAGCCTGGTCACAAGACAAACAGGAACCCTCCTCAATCAATATACACATGCGCTACGGAGGCAGAAGTAAATTCTTCTCACAGCTGGCAGAAGCAAATGCCACCCATAGCTGCCCACCTCAAAACCTAGTAGTAACTCTTAACAAATCAGTGCTAAGAGAGAGGGAACCACTTGGTGAGGGCTGTGCTGGTCCATGAGGGACACTAAGTGAGTACAGTGAAGTAGAAACTGCTCTGATTATGACACATGGGGGCCCAGCAAGGACCCAAGGGTTCAACAGTACACTAACCAGCAAGGAAGGTATAAGCCCACAGCCCTGCGTGCATTTCTGCTGGGGGGAAAGAGGGGAAGGGCTTCAAACCACACAATCTCCAGGAAAATAGGTGGCTGGGGAGGCCAGAGAAATTAGTATTAGACAAAGAGCCTTTGGTCACCTCATGCAAATGTACTAATGAGGTGAGGCAAATCCAGGGCTCTTTCTGGGAACTGGAAGGCACTCCATAGCAGCAAGTTCAGATGATGGAAAACATGGCTCAGGCAAGGGCACATCTCCAGAGAAGTGGGGTGACAAGCCCAGCATGGAAGACCTAGTTCAGTGGTGGTGTTGCAAAAACCCAGCAGAAGGCAGGTAAAATTTGGGATCAGGGGCTCAGGGCTATGTTGATCTTGCGTTGTCTGTGACTAACAGGATAGGAGCCCCAGCGGTCCTGTTCGGGCTCTAGTTGGTGGCAAGCTGCCAATTCCCATCATGTGCCTCCTGAAGAGGAAGACACACAGGGTACTGGGCATCTACCTGGCACCACCACAACCGATCAAGGGCTGAGGGGGAAGACAAGAGAGCTGAGCATCTACACCCAAGGAGTGTTTTCAGGAGGACACTGCCAGCACATGGGCAGGAGGGAGTGACTTTGGCCAGGACCATGTGGTGGAGATACTTTAATTCCCGATAGCTCCCCCATGACACGGCTGCTCAGAAGATGCAGAGGAAACTGCAGAGGTCCTCTTCGAGTTAGGAGTCAGCTACAGTCTTCAAGCCTCAAGTGCTCAGGAGATGTAGGACTACGCACAGAAATGGGAATTTGGAGTTCAGTAGTGTGTAGAGGAGAAGAGAGGCACATGCTAATTGGGGCCACAAGCTGGGAGGAAGGAGAGGAGCCTCTGTTTTGCCTCTGTGCTGAGATTAAAGAGGCTGCACAGTGAAGGCTCACTGAAAGACAGCACTGGCAAAGCAGGCTGGATCAAGACAAGAGGATGCAGGAGCTGTTTGAGGGAAAGCCTCCTTCACAGCAGATCACCAGGCCAGAGTGTGGACCCCTAGGCCCAAAGGAAGGAATCAGCCAGTAGCTGTTGGGAAAAAAAGACAGGTCCCTTAGTCAGCCCAGGCAGTCCCAAGATATGAGTCATGATGGCTGTGTGCTATGGCAGTAGCCACAGGTCACTCTCTGACTATCCAAGGTCCCAGGCACTGAATTGGGGCATTTATCAACTCCCGGTTGGACAGCTTGTCAGAGCTGGTGCAGGGACAGGACAGGCACCTGAGCTTACTGATCCTCATTGGTGGTGCTGGGAACACAGTGCAAGCAGGAGGGTTGGAATCCCACTCATGTGGGGAGGCAGAAGTGGCAACGAACGTTGTGTGCTGTGCTAGGAACAACAGGCATTAGGCAGGTCTCTGTGCATACAGACTGCTGGTGCACAGGACACAGTGCCCCATAACAGCATCCCAGGGACGTTGAGCAGGAGAGGACACCTGGCAAAGCAGCAGCGTCACACAGGGAAGCAAGTGTATCCTGCTTTGCCATGGCTTTGTGAAGGCATCCACTGCTGGACACATCACAGCCACAGGGAAACTGGCTTTGGTGAAGCAGGATCTAATGGGAGTGGAGGGGTTAGAGGTGGGAATGGGGTGCATGGAGGAATGAGATAGCCAGATCCGGTTGTATGGTTCTGCACACAGGGACACTTTGCTTCCTGGTAGTGGTGTGTCGACCTCAGAGAGGTATCGTGGCTATCTCTAGGTGAATGGACTGGCCAAGGCCAGTCATGACAAGCACCACCAGCATGCCTCCCACTATTCTCATGGGGGAGTGCAGCAGGACTCCACTGTCCCCTTTCAGAAGGAGCTGGGAGAGAAAGGCCATTCCCCCAGTGAACAGCAGCCAACTCTCTCATTCTGTCAGGAAGCAGCGAAGGAAGCATGGATGAAGGGTTTTGACGGCATCTCAAGGGGACACACGGACACATATGAAGCAGGGGCCAGTCAAATGGCAATCTTTATCGGATGTGTGACAGAGCCATCTCTTCCCCACACAGCCACTGAGTAGTGCAAAAGAAATGCCAGGGGACCGGGTCTTCCACTCCAGTCAAGGAGGGAGCTTTAGGCAGGGATTCCTCTGTTCCAGGTTCCTGCTTCACGGGTGTTGTTCTCTCCATACACCTTAATTCTACCCCAGCCTCTCACTCCTGTCCTGAACCCTCTCTCGAAGATTATCCTGAACACAGGGCTCCCTCTCTGCCCCTGCTGCCTGTGAGCAGTGCGAAGTGCACCTGTCAGGGAGCAGGCACCCCAGTCAGCTGGGGTTCATGGTGCCTATTCGGCTTCCTTCGTGCAGACCGCAAACTCAAGGACAAGGACCATGCCTTTTTAATTTATTTCTTGTTTTGCCAATCAAGCCACAAGTTTATTGATGACACACACAGGTGGGGACTTGGGTGAACAGGGCATGTGAGTACAATGGACAGAGGGGAATGCATTTCTTTGATGAACATGTTTGCCATGCATCAGCTGGTGTAAAGAGTAAAGGGAAAGTAGTTCAACCTAAGAAGCAGCAAATGCCTGTTCAGCACGAGCTCCCATATGGGTGTGATTTCTGCTAAGTGGTCCCGCTTAGACAGGGAGATCATCACAGGCAATGACAGCACTCGTGATGCCGTGATTTGATGTTCGTTATCCATGGCTGGCAGCCACGGTGATCCCCTTACCCATGAAGAAGGCTGCAAGGGAGCAATTTACAGCACGCTTTACCTGCAGATGGCAAAACCCAGAAGTTACCCAATCTCTGTGGGAGCTGCCTGGCCAAGGAGGATGTGGTCCTGATTAGCGACTGGAGTTTTCACCCAGGGACATGCTGACCTGCTAAGGCTGCATTCTCAGTAGCACCCACTGCTGGTTCTTTGCCATCTGCAAACAGTGGGCTTTGGGTGGATTCAGTCTCTTTCTGTTTGAGACAGCCCACTTATGGGGAGAGGGCTTCCATGAGAAGCTCCCTGTTTCCACTTCTCAGAAAGAGAGACATGAATGACAACAGCGTTTGGACACTCAGCAATTCCCCTGCCCACACTGGCTTTTCAGGCAAACGCATCAGGGGTTCCCCAACCTGAACCTTTGCACAGCCACTTCCGTCTGATAGCAAAGGAAACTTCAAGTCTGAAATGGGCTTGGCAAGCATGTTATTAATAACTGTCATGCGTATTAACAAATTTAATCCAGCCTGCTGCAGAAATGAGTTGTAGCAACGTAACACAGTTTCCCGACACACTTCATCGGTGTACATCTTAATCTGACCCTGATTTTCAACACTGGCATTCGGGTTTTCTGGTACACGTAAAGCCTTGTCTCTCACAGTGGGCTGGGAAATGGGGATCCTGTTTCCAACCATTGAGAAGCCGGCCAAATGCCTGTTGACATTGTGGCTAAGTGGAAAGCCAGCATTTGTGGAATCAGCAAATAGCAGTTTTCTTTGAATGGAAGGACACTTGGATATGTCAAGAGCACAACTGAAAGTTTTAAAGCTTTGAGCACACCATGTATTTTTATGTTCATAGGGGAATGGTCGCTGTTTTATTGGGTGTGCTCTGTTAGCCTTACCACCACCTGAGGGTCTGTCCTCTGTGCCACCTGGGGCCCCAGGTTCATCCCAATCCCCGTCCTTACTCCAAGGCCGAGCCATTGCTGTGAAATCAAACCAAATCTCTATTTCCTCCTCATCCAGGTCCTCATCATCATCCCATTGATCTTCCTCTTCATCCTCCAACTCGTCACTCTCTTCTCTTCCTGAGGTCAGTTTGTAAACGCAGTAGCAGGCACCAGCCCCAATCATCAGTCCTGCTGCCATCCAACCCACTTCCCGGGCCCGACCCATGCTTGTATCCGTTGAAGCCTTGGACCCAGGGAGAGAGGGCCTTATTACACTGGATTGAAGAGGACTCTTAGGATCAGGGTGAATAATGCTGTAGGGTAGTTATCTTCAGGCTCTCCTAGGCTCCTGTGATTCTTGTGATGAGTCTAAGGGTAAGAAAGAATATTAGGGCTTTCAGTTGTGATGGGGTTTGTTCCTGACCAGACAGATAGGAGTTTGAGATCTTGTTGTGAGTGTTGATTACTAGGGAACTATTTCTTTGTTCTTCCCTGTCTTCCCACATCTACCCTCAGAATCTACTTTTGCCCTTCCAAGATCATCAGAGATGGACAGGCTATGGGGCATAATAATGATAGTCTGGCCAGTGACAGGGCCAGCTAGCTCTCAGGCAGTCTCCTTCTTTACCACACACATCTCCCCCTTTTATCACCCAATCCTACCAACACAAGCATGTTTTCTAACCAACCTCTCCAAAAGTCAAGTGAATTTCTTTTTCTTCTCTTCTCTTTTGCTGTTTCCTTCAGGGTGATAGATGGATGGTCTCAAAGAAGGACAACTGAAAAAGGACGTGGGCAGCAATGCAGAGCTGAGAGTGTAGTTGGACTTATCTTAATAGATGCTTTTCCCAGTTTTAGGCTTTTGAGTTAAAATTATTTCTCATCCCCTCCCGACTTTGCTAATGCGGGCCTCCCCGCCCCCCTCTTCGTCCGCCATTTCCCCAGCAAAGGCCGCCACACCCCTTTCCCTGCACTGAAATGGGAGGGGGTGTGGAGAAAGAAGGGGCCAGGAGAGGGCGACTTGGACTTGGCCCTCACAGATCCCAGCCCCTCTCCTCTTTCACCCCTCCTAAGGTCCGAGATGAATCCCACCTTCGAATCCTGCAGCAAGGTTCCAGCCAGCCGAAGCGATTTGCTCCTTCTCTGGCCAAGGCTTGTGCGGCGACCTACAGACCTGCAAACTGACGGGGGACAGAGGGGACGGGAGTGCTAGCTGGACCGACCAGCACCCGGGACACGGTACCCGGATTGTGGAACCTTTCTTTGCTTGGATTCTCTGTAACCACCATTCACACCCTTCACCCCGACCCAAAGCCCGCCACTTCTCCCTAGTAAAACGAACACTGGATGGGATGGGGGTGGGGGTAAGGTATTTAAAAAGTAGATGAGAGAGGTGTTCAGCCCCCATCTGCCCGAACTTGGATGCGCAACCCCTATCCCCTTCCAAGCAGCGCCCACCCTTGCACCGACCTGAGCGGTCCCGGCTAGTTTCCTTCTTCCTTCACACGCCTGCAGAGTAATAGGGGGCTGGTACCCAGTCGGAGGCGACTAACTGGACTTGGGCTCTAGGCGGCTCTGGATCACGTGACGGCCACGTCACCCGTGAGCTCTAGCCCCCAATTTCCACTCCCACAAGCAGTGCGGCAGGCGCATGTAGGCTCCGTACCTCCCCCAATACTTGGGCCCCTGTTAGTCTTTTTCCTAACAGAACCAGAAACCAGAAGTGCTTGCTAATGTTTGAATTTGACTTTCTCTAATTATAGGAAGGAGCAGCATCTTTTCCTTATCTACCCTGCACTCACACTTTCTTCTTCAGGAACTGTTTTATCCTTTCCTTGGCTTTGAAACTCGTGCATCCCTTTCTTTAAGTCCTACCTTTCTCTGTTTTCAGTCTCTGCACCAAAACTGAGGAAAGGGAGCAGAAAAGGAAAGCAACGTAGGAGTGACATTTTTAGTAATACTTTTGATCCATTTATATTTATATTTTGTTTCATCTCTCTTTTTCAATTGGCTGTAACTAATTTGTAATCATAAGAAAAATAAAGCTATTTCCACCTGGAAAAATAAACGAATTCCAATCTTGCTTTTAAAATATATATATAAATAATCATGATTTTCCAGTTCATACTGAGACATCATTGATTTGGCCAAGTTAATTTGTACAACACTGAAAACATTTTCTTCTAAATAGCAGCCTTGAAATAGCATATTACAGTTTGAAAGTATATCCTTACAAACAACACCTGTGTGGTTTTAATATGACTGATAAATTGATAGAAAAATAAGTTAGTAGTGAAGTCAGTGTTCAAGTTTTGACTGTTTCAGATGAGTGACCATTCACTGCCCCTTTCTTTATCCTGGCTGGATTCATAGGTGTTGGAAGAGGGAGCTCTTGTATGAGGAATGGCTTTCACTCTCACCCCAAAGGATGGGTTTAAGGCAGACAGTAACTTCCGACTGCTTTAAATAAACTTTACAAATTAGTAATTTTACACATTACCTGCTTTTCATTCAAAAGGCTTAAAAAACTGATCCTGAAGTCTCATAACACAACACAGAAATCAGCCTGAAATTAGAGAATCCTGTGCTAGCCCATTGACGAACGTGTTGCTTAACAGGTGGAAATTTCATATCCTGAGACTAGTGAGGTCTCCCTACCTTCTGCAATTCAGATACTATCATTCAACCTGTCACCCATAGCTGTGGCGAGTGTTCAGCATTCCAGTGGCAATGGGAATGAGAGTCTGTGGATGATTGAGAATTGCTGCAACACCACTGACATCAGTGTCCTTTCCTGCTCACAGATGCAGAAACAAAGTATAGGACTCCAACCAGTCCCCAGGAGAAAGAGGCCTTTTCACTTCCTGCCTTCCCTAATGGCTTAACTGTACCACACTCACAAACCCCTCAGAATAACCCCAGAACTCAGCAACAAAATATGCAGGAGTTAGTCCCCAGGCACCACCTGTTCATTGCTGGGAGTCATACTCTAAATATAGACCCTCCAGGCAGCCTCTTTCTTAGAATGTTGAAATATGACACCCCAGCTAGAGGCCCTCTTTGTGAGGGGCCCCTGTGTGGAGGAGGCCCTTTCAAGGAGGTAAACCAGGGAACCCATAATGTCTTGATGGTAAATATGAGAAATAAGGCAACGTCACAACTTTCTGATCTTCCTTACGTTTAGACTCATTCACCAGTATTTTTTTAAAAATTTTTTTATTTATTATTTTTATTTTATGTGTATGCGTGTAATTGCCTGCATATAGGTAAGTGCATCCATGTCGTGCAATGTCTGCAGAGGACAGAAGAGACTGTCGGATCCCCTGGAACTGGAGTTATGGACAGTTGTTAGCTTCCATGTGGGTGCTGGGATTCGAACCTGGATCTTCTGCAGGAACAGCCAGTGTTCTCATCTGCTGAGCCATCTCTCCAGTCCCATCACTCACCAATGTTATCCCACCTCTATCTTATTGTTCTGTCATCATCACGTTATACTGTTCCATGATTCTTTACAAAGTTCTCTTTGACAAGTGAATTCTGTTTCTGAAACCTTATGAACACAGCACTCAGATTCAAGTGTTTTTTTGGCTGCTATGAACTTATGTAAGCTACTCTTGTTTGTTTTGAATGCATACATTAAAAAGAACTAAGAAATATGCAAAGCTTAGTACAGGCAGATGCTTTGGTTCTGCAATATGGACTCATTTACACAATATTTTATCAAATTTCAAGGACAAAAGCTTCCTCCTACCTCTCTTCACTATTATAAAATGTCTCCCCTTTAATATATTACTTCAGTATGAAACACAGAAAAAAAACATATTCTCAGCTTGTTAAGACTTCCAAGTGTGAATCCACTCCCTCTCAAAAACATCTTTAACCCCGTGGGCATAAACCTTTTCAGATCTTTTGCCTCTTTGATCCACAGTTCTTACCAAGGAACCTAGGGGCTACCATTTAAAGACTACTTTCCTCTCCATTATATGAACACCAACAAATATTTGTTTCAAGACATACTAGATGCCTGATACAGTATTTTAAAGTGAAATAGGAAAATCTGAAGTTCCCAGACAAGTCTGTTAAACATTCTTGAGCCTACAAAAAAGAACCAACCAAATAAAAAACCCCTCTAAAGTCACTTTCCAAAGAAACGTTTTGATGGCCACACGTGAAACATGATGCAAAATATCTGAAAACAAAAATGGATCAGTGGTTGGTAACACTGTGAGTTATGCAGGGTGAAAAAATAGGGAAGGTTGGCATCTTGAAAAGCTGTAGTACTTTTGATATTATGTTCTTAGTTGAGGTGGTCTCATTTCAAGCAGTAGAATCAAATTCAGTTAACACAAACGGGGAATACTGAAGATCAGGGTCAGCTCTCAGGGGTTTTAGGTAGGAGTAAATGACAGATGGATTGTTTCACATGCCATAAAGTCACTGATTTTCAGGTTTTTTGGTTCTCTGCTCAAATTTTAGTGAGAGAGCTTCTGTTTGGTGTGTTTTGGGCACCCTTTTACCATGGAAATATAGAGTATGTAAAATGGAAAATGCACTCTCTTTCTTTAAAGCGAAATGTAAATTGTTTCAAATGTTGATTTAAAATTTTTAAAATTTACATGGGTGTGTCCCTGTTTGTATGTGCATCATGTGCCATGGAGGCTGGAGGCCAGAAGAGGGCATCAGATCCCCTGGAATTGGAGTTACAAGTGTTTGTGAGCCACCCAATGTGGGTGCTGAGAACTGAATCCCTTCCCTCTGTCTTCTGCAAGAGTAGCAAGTGCTCTTAACCACTGAGCCATCTTGACAGCTTCAGTGTCATTTTCGAGTCCTTTAACTATTTTGCATAATAAGCTAGCTGTGATTAAGGTGCTGGGGACCTGTCTACCACAACATACTGTAGTTTTCATGTCTATATTACCTGATCATTAGAAAAGGATAGTATGAAATCGCAATGCATAACGTTACCCTTTGGGCCAAGGCCATCTGGCTTCCCTGACAGGATTCCATAGGGCTGCATACACAGTTCAGGTTGCTGTCCTGAGTGTTGCATAATCTACCCCAGATTTTGTTTGTAAATTGAGAGCAGATACTTCTGTCAAGGAAAGACTCTTATTCATAGAGACATATATAGATCTAGATCAGAATGTTCAAACCCAGGAGTCTTTGTATTCTCTCTCTGTTAATAAGTCACAAGGAGAAGTATCTTTCAACTTGAGTAACAACTGAATAATTGATCCTGTCAGGGGTCATAGGGGGTTTTGTCTGTCTTCCTTGCCCATACTCTCCCTGCAGACAAGCTAGTACTTGGGAATCCATAGCCACAGAAAATTTTGTGAAGAAAATGGACTTAAGCAAGGGCATTCATTCACCCTAAGAAGTAGCTTTTAGCTGAGGAAGCTTGAAGTACTCTTTATACGTTATGGGGATGATTCTGTCAAGAAAGGCCTAAATGTTCCTTTCACCTTAGCCATTAACTTCTCTTCCAGACAGTGCTTATGTGGGAACTACCAACATTTTCCTCTCTCCTTTTATGTTTTTCTGTGCTTCAGTAAAGCTCTTTGCCATACTTGATCTTTCTCTAAATACAAAGCCACACAGTTTGTTTGGCCTCTGTTTACTAAATTCCAAATCATGTCTCAGTTTGGCTTTCTAGAAGTTACACTGACATAAAATTTCCCAGAGATGTGCTTGTTCCCAAACTCTCCAGAATCTTGATTTACTCCTTTATTAACTATGGATTTTGAAAGCCGTATTCGGATAACAACCTTGTATCCAAACTCCTAGGAAATATCTCACAGAAGACTCCATGTTTTGAAAAGCTTGCATTACACTTTGTATGGTGTTGTTTTTGTACTATGCATTAGTTAACCTTGTTTGGCAGTCAGCAACTGAAACCAAACCCACTTAATTTAAACAATGAAAGAAAGTAATTATTCCTTTTTCTGTTTTTAAAAAAGTTAAAATTGAAAGTGAATTATTGAGATTATCAAGTTAATCAGTGAAATGGTTTAACAGTAATTGCTAGATGCCAAGTTCAGTCAAGTTTGCTTTGGTCTTTGTGTTCCTGTAATACCTATTTCATTTTCAGATGATGTTCTCTATTTGTATTCCAGTGTATTTCATAATGATCTGGGTATCCCTTGCTTGTCAGTGTGTGTGCCTTTTTATCTTACAGAGGTGGTTTCTCCTCCCTCTTTTCTGTTACCAGCTTTGGAGAGCTGAAAGCCTCTTCTTGGTTAACTTATGTCCATGAAAGTATGTTGCCTAGATTTACATATTCACAGACAGGCTGATTAGTTCTTTTGGTTGTGCTATATTCATTCAGCTGTGTTATGTATTAGGCCCCAGAAGATTTTGAGTAAAGTGGGTAACACTTTCCACCAAGTGAGAAATGTGGGACTTTTAGAGGCCATCACCTGACATTGATCTCTTATCTGTACTCTTTAAATTTTTCTAAAATGAAAATACCTTTATTGCATTTTTTTCCTCATAAATAGAATTCAGGCTGGGAGCAGGGGAAGGCAGGGTGAAGTCAACAACAAAAAGTATTAAGAAAGTAAAAGATATACTCTCATTCCAGGTTTCCTTTTCTGATGGCTTATTCACTTCAGATTTGGACTAGATTTCAGAGGAAATGGCAGATATTCATAGCCTGGAGGAGGGAAGGTCGAGGGAGAAAAGGCTGTCCCAGGAGTCTAGGGAAGGAAGAGTCAATCTTTTAAAGATAGTACAAGTGGCCATGAGCCCCAGGGGAAGATGCTGTCCTGTTTTGGTAATAGGAGGAAGGGAAGCACAAGTAGAGGAAGATGGGATTAGCAAAGAAGAAAGAGTTACAAGGCCTAGAATGGGGGAGGGAATGGAGGGGGGCGGGTCCTCTTCTGCCGCACTGCTGGTGGGAGGGGAAATTGGGGATCCGAGTTGGTGGATGACGTCGCTCTCACGTGACCAAGAGCTGACGTGTGCTGAAGTCCTTCTTGTCCTGGTCGTTGTTCCCGTCTGAGTACCAGCTCCGTATTACCCTGAGGGCGGGCAGGCCTGCAGCAGAGGGAAGAAGGAGGAGGAGGAAAAAGAAATTGTCCCAGATCCCTGCAGGTAAGTGCTTGAGGTATTCCATAAAAGTGGGGGTGGTGGAGGGCGGAGGGCGGAGACCGTCGCAGGTCCGGGGGCGCCGCCGTCGTCTCTCCCACTTGCCGCCTGCTTTCCAAGACATATGTCCCGCCTGCAGCCCATTTCCATGCTTTACAACGGTGAGTAGGGGGTGTTTGGGCAGGTGCCCAGAAATCGGGAGAGGGGAAATCTGCGAGCTGAGGCCTGAAATCCGGAAAGGGAGCTGTGGCCTGGGTGTTGGCCCCGGGTCCACCAGGACTGTGCCGGCGGGGAAAGGCTGAACCTGGGGGCAGGGGTGGTGAGGTGCAACGTGATGTCAGCCGAGCCCTGAGCAGGGTAACAGGGGTGGGAAACCTTTAACAACCAGGCCTCCGAATTAGGAAAGAGTTTCGTTCTCTGGGGACTGGTCCGTCCACCAAGCACTCAGTAGCGGCTGTTTCCCATCTTTCTGCCTGTGGCCGCGTCTTCCTGACTATGGCTCTGTGTCCAGTGGGTCCAAGTCTCTCCCGGGTGGCCAGTCTTTCCGTAGGTTGCGGCACAACGCCAGGGAAGAGAAGAGGAAGGAAATTAACCCAATCAGTGAAGGTCGATTTGAGGGTAAGACCGTCTGGAGACCCTAGAAGCGGCAGGGGTGGAAAAGCGGGGAAAACCAGAGAAGGTAATCTAGGTTTAGGTCTGAGTCTGAATGTGTTTCTCACACTCCCTGGACCTGTGGAGAAATGGCGTGCGCTGTGTGTGTGTGTGTGTGTGTGTGTGTGTGTGTGTGCGCGCGCACGCGCGCACTCGCGGGGGTAGGGGTGGGGGTGGGGGGCGGGATGACAGCAGGAAAACCTATCAGATAGTTTGTTCATAATCCTCCTCTCTCAACAGCACTTAGTGCCCATGTTTTCGATCTGTCATCCTGCAGGTCCGCTGTAGCAGGTGGCACCTCTTGAAGCAAGGGAGGAAGTTTCCCCAGGATCAGTAGAGGTCGGTGTTGGCGTGGGGGCTGCCTGGAATGGGGGAAGGGTTAGAAATCAGCCTCGGTTTGGACAGGCTCACACAATTATACTTTATTTTCTTACATCTGTCCATTACAAGCTAGGGAGGAGGGCAGGCAGGCAGGCGTGCGCATGTTTGGGATGGCACACTGAGGTTTAGCAAGAATCAGAGAACCTAGATGGTGAATCAGAAAAGCAGCAAATACACAAGTTAATGCATCAAGCCCTCAGTTTTCACTGTTTCTGTTCTCTCTGAAGATCACAGAGTGTTGGGCGTGGCATACTTAAAGGAAGAAAAGAAAGGGCAGACTGCCTGCCTCAAGGAGGTTAGTGCTAGGGTGATATTCGGGGTTGGGGGGGTCACGGGGACTACAAGGGAAGTTTTGGTGAGTGCCAGCAGAATTTGTGGACTTCATTGTCTCTATGCATGCTTAGGAGTGAAGACAAGAAGGAAGGGGTACTGACAGTGAAATGAGGGAGATAAGGTTTTTCTCAGCAGTCTGTGTTCCCTACCCAACACTCCATTACTGTTCTCTCCTTCCTCTGTACAACTGTCTTCATGGGGCAACACAATGAACAGAGAAAGTCAAACCCTGTTTTCTTCTTCCATTTCTAGTTCTACCTCCAGAACCAGCTATCCTGGCCTGGAAGTGACTGAAGATCACTCTCCACAGGCCTGCCATCAGGCTCACAGTCCTCTTCCCCCACCCAGAGTGAAGACCCTGTTTCTTGGTCCCTGCTGTTGTCAGGGACGATTGCATGGGCTACGTCAAGAAAGTAGGCTGGGTGACTGCAGGCCTGGTGATTGGGGCTGGAGCCTGTTACTGCATTTATAGATTGACTCGAGGAAGAAAACATAACAAGGAGAAAATGGCTGAGGGAGGCTCTGGGGATGTGGATGATGCTGGAGACTGTTCTGGGGCCAGGTATAATGACTGGTCTGATGATGATGATGACAGTAATGAGAGCAAGAGTATAGTTTGGTATCCACCTTGGGCCCGGATTGGCACTGAAGCGGGGACCAGAGCTAGAGCCAGGGCAAGGGCCAGAGCTACCCGGGCCCGTAGAGCTGTCCAGAAAAGGGCTTCTCCTAATTCAGATGATACTGTTTTGTCCCCTCAAGAACTACAAAAAGTACTCTGTTTGGTTGAAATGTCTGAAAAGCCTTACATTCTTGAAGCAGCTTTAATTGCTTTGGGTAACAATGCTGCTTATGCATTTAACCGAGATATTATTCGCGATTTGGGTGGTCTCCCAATTGTTGCAAAGATTCTCAATACTCGAGATCCCATTGTTAAGGAAAAGGCTTTAATTGTCCTAAATAACTTGAGTGTGAATGCTGAAAATCAGCGTAGGCTTAAGATATACATGAATCAAGTGTGTGACGACACAGTCACTTCTCGCTTGAACTCATCTGTGCAGCTGGCTGGACTCAGATTGCTTACCAATATGACTGTTACTAATGAGTACCAGCACATGCTTGCTAATTCCATTTCAGACTTTTTTCGTTTATTTTCAGCAGGAAACGAAGAAACTAAACTTCAGGTTTTGAAACTCCTTCTCAATTTGGCTGAAAACCCAGCCATGATTAGAGACCTACTCAGGGCTCAAGTACCATCTACATTGGGCTCCCTCTTTAATAAGAAGGAGAACAAAGAGGTTATTCTTAAACTTCTGGTCATTTTTGAGAACATAAATGACAATTTCAAATGGGAAGAAAATGAATCTACTCAGAATCACTTTTGTGAGGGTTCGCTTTTCTTCTTTTTAAAAGAATTTCAAGTGTGTGCTGATAAGGTTCTGGGAATTGAAAGCCACCATGATTTTTTAGTGAAAGTAAAAGTTGGAAAATTCATGGCCAAACTGACAGAACATATGTTCCCAAAGAATCAGGAATAACTTTTTGAGTCTGTAGTATAACAGCAACACACACTGTAAACTATTCCTTTTCTCCATCTTGTTTATATGGTAAAGAAATCCTTTCAGCTGCCAATTTTGAATAATGAATATCATACTGTATCATAGATGCTGATATTTAACCAAGTTTGTCTTCAGGTTTAAGCTGGATGAATGGATAGCACTACTTGTCCTGGAAACATGTTTGTTGCTTTTTATCTCTATGCCTAGATTGAAATATTTTATTGTTTCTTCTGCATTAAGTGACAGTGAACGAATTAATCATAAGTAAGCTCCCTTTTGTCATCTGCATTACTTTCATTTGTGCACCTTCAATAAAGTTGTATGTTAATGCTGGAAAGAAAAAAAAGGAAGAAAGAAACTATCCTTGTCTTTTGGTTTATAATCTAGTTGTAGGGATAAGAAACACACAAACTAAAAGAGGTTATCTGGAGCACACATTCCTTGTCAGATGTGTGTCCTCAACCCTCAGAGGAGGCAAAGCCGTTGGTGGCTGGCTAGATGAGTCAGCTAAAGCTTCAGGGAGGACACAGCCATTGCCCTGAATGGAGCACAGAATTTAGTGCATGGCACAAGACAAGAGGGAAGGGGGAATGATGTGAGAAAGGCACTAAGGAAGGAAAGCTTTTCTTATGGCAGTCACAGAAGTCTTCTTAGAGTGGAGAGTGTGGGGAGTAGAATTTAATAATCGCAAAAACTGAATGAAACCAGTTGTAGAAAGCTTTCTGAATGTATTCTGAACTAGAAAAGAATTGGAGTCCATATAAATGTCCCTGCTCGGACTGCGTCATCGAGGATGGTGTAACAAAAGGGTTCCTTTCAAACTCTGGTGGTGGGCATTTGACAATACATATTGTTAAGCCTTAAAATATGTAAACCTTTTGTCCTAAGGAGATAACTGAATAATTAGCCAAAGATTGTATGGGCAAGGCTGTTCATGTGAGCACTGTCTTAAAGTAATACACATTGGGAACAACTTTAGAGTCCAAAACACTGAATTAGTTATATAAACAATATCCAATATATATGATAAATATGCTCTTGGAAATCAATATTCTCTGAAAACAATATTCATAATGCAATGCTAATTGAGAAAGGTAAGTTAGAAAGCAGTATTCAGAGTATTATTTCATTTGGGAGCATGTTAGATCATGTTAAAAAGGACACTAAAATCTATGGAATTATATACATACACCCAATAGTAATAAGAATTATATTTGGATGAAAGATAATGAATGATATCTACTTTTTGTACTTTAATCCATCTACATTTTCTTACTTATCAAAAATTAATATTTATTTTAGGAAAGTTTTGAAAAAAAGAAACTACTGGGAAAGCAGCAGGTGATTAATTTGAATGTGTACTGAGTGGAAAAGTATTTAGGCCAAAAATGAAGTGGTTTGAAGTTTCTTCTTCAGAATGATAAATGACTGGTGAAGATAAGGTTTATTGTGAGATTGCAGCGATAGAATTTTACAAAGTACTCAATATTTTGGCATATAGTAGTTAATTAAGAAATGTGAGTATCCCCAAGTACACAGAATGTAGTATTAATGGGTTTTGGTTGACTTTTGTTTTGCTGGGGCATTCTGCCATGCTTCAGTGTCGTTTAATAAATAATAATAATAAAGGCTAACATTTATTACGTGATTACTGTGTAGAGTCATTTTTGCAAGGTAACTGTTGAAATAATTTCTCAAAGGAATGAGATTTAATCTCATTTCCAGGGACTGAAAGTGGCTCATCAGTTATCAGCTCTCCAGACTCCACAGTATAATCCCTTGTTGGTGTGAAGATGAGATCCTTGTTTGGATATGAAACCAAGAAAAGGTGCAGTCTTCTGTCTGGTTATAACTCAGTTTGGGCTCCAAGTTTTAACATATGTACTTTAATGTCTGTAGTAGACAAAAAGAGCAGCGGCTGGCTGGTTTCACGCTGTTGGCTATGGTAACACTAGTAAGTCATGCACGTATGGGAACTCATTTGTTAGTTTTAAGGCTACTACAGGAGGAAATGAAATTAACATTTTTCTTGTCCCTATTAGGTAAGAGAAAAATAGATTTTCATGATCGGCGGGATGGTGGATTCATTTAAAATAAATAGAATTTGATGTATTTGTATGATAATCAGATGCTCTATTGTCATCTGAATGAATTAATCCACCTTTCAGAGGAGAAGACTAGGCTGCAAATAAGAATTTGAGAGAGCTACCAGAGTTTAGAGGAAAACTGAGGATTGGGACCTGGATAGCTCCCTGGATAAGGTGCAGGGGCAAAGTGGAGGACTGTGAAAAAAAGAACTAGATAAGGGACTGCGGCAGCCGGTGAGAGAAACAGAGTTGAATCTGCCTGACTTAAAATTCCTTCTTATCAAAGGATAAAAATGAATGTTCTTTTGAGAAAATAGAGGCAAATAAAAAGTTGTCCCTTAAGCCAGTTATGTACAGTGACTACACACATGCACACAACTCAAATCAAACTATACTGAGCTTGCAGCACTGAGTGACTTTTATACCTGGGATGCAAAAACGGTTAAATGGAGTAATGGGAAGGGAAGTGGCAGTGTGGTTGGCACAATCCTGACTGGCATCCTCTGCTCCTTTTCTCCAACCCCTGTTCCTTTTTGTTCTTCCCCGTTCGCCCTTCCCTCCCTCCTTCCCTTTTTTGTCTCTATATCCTCCTGGGAGATAAGTTGGTGGTAGTCCGTCTATGCTACTGTGCTTTTGAGAAGGGACAGTGACTGCCTAATTCTGATGATAAAATGCCATTCACATGGGGACATTTATGTAGAATAATATTTGTCATTGCTGTGGACATAAAGTGATTCTGTGACTGGATGCCTAGGTTTTTTTGAAGCCTTGTTGAGCAGAATAGAGGCAGAATGGACTATTCTTAGTTTGGTGCTCTCCTATGTGTCCTGCATGTACTTTTGATGTCCCTATCCCTGGTACTATTTAGGCTGAGAAACGTGCTTGTTGGGCAAGTGCTGGATGAGACAAGTGTGGGACATGCCTAGGTCACATTCTGATGTCCCATTGTTTCCCTAGGATGTTGTCACTCTCAGTCAGTTTAGGAAGGGTAGGTTCAAGGATTGTGAGTGCAACTGTGGCAGCTCATGGGTCAGGGAGAAGGCAGTTTCCTCTCATTACAGATACTAGAGACTCAGAGGATATCCTGCTATTTTGGTTTTGTTTTCATCTAATAGTTTTAGGGTCTATGTCAATCCAAATGTGCTCAAAGATAATTTTCTAATAATGGGGTTCAGTTGGTTATATATTGCTCCTCACCACCACAAAGCATAACATTTCAAACCTCAAAAGAAACTCCAGTGTGGGTAGACAAATTGATGTAGTTCAGATAAATTAGATATTCATGGCTTTCTTTGGTTTTGCCAGGTTCCCTTGAGAATGGCTTTTAACATAGCAATAACATATGAGTATTTTCTGTGCCAGCTGTTTACATTAGGTTTGCATCCCACCCCAGGCTGAAGGTTGTCCCTGATTTGTCTGTTGAAGCTGTGGCTCCTTCTTGCTTTTTGCTCAGAGCTGTGTCAGCTCAGTTTAGGGGTTCCCAGCATGCTCTGCCTGAGGGCGTGGTGGGGGCAGGTTAAAAGATATTTAGAACTCAGGATGCTATGCGTCTGTGTTTCACCTTCTCCACTGGGGCCTTGTCAGGCATGAGTTGAGGGCTTGGGCAATGTATGTGCCTGAAGAGGTGTGTGGGAGGAGGGGAGGAGAGGGGATGGGAAGGGTAGGCAAGGAATTCAAGCTCTTCTGGAGTGCTTTGTCCTGGTGGTTTCAAGCAAATGTAATTTGATTCTCTATTGAGAGTGGGCTGACCATTAACATCCCAAGTGCTGAAAGAAGCTTTAATCTAAGCAGCTTTGTTTGTGCATAGAGCTTGCTCATTTATTGAGCCTTTCTAAGCTTGCAAAGGACATACCATGCTATTGAATAGAGTGAGACTTTCTTTAGACAGTAAATCCATAATGATAACTTATATTAGTTTGAAAAATAGAATTAAACATACCAGATTCATAGAATCTGCTACTCAGAACATTTTCTTCCTAAGATCAATTAGATGTAGGTCAGAATTGAAATCATCACAGAAAGTTGTTTATTTAGTATGCAGGGAACCTAACCAACTTAATTACCTGTACTATCACGCAAGAGAACCTGGTGCATCATATCTGCTATGGAAATTGACTTGTCTCTAAATTCCAGTGCATATATTCAAGAGCTCAAGCACAATTCTCCCTGAATATAATTATAAACTTTGTCTACCTAGATGCTTCATTAAAGCATCAGTGTGTGCTGGTTTTTTGACTATTAAATCATCAAACTGGCTGTTAGAGGTTAAGGGGTACATACTCTATTTTAGCAATGTGACTTACTGTTTTTTTAAAAAATCATTATTTTAAAGATTTGTTTTTATTTTATGTGGCTCTTTGTGTGTATGCCATGTGCGTGTGGGTGACCTTGTATGCCAGAAGATGACATTGGATTCCCCGGAGTTGCAGTTATCATCAGTTGTGAGCTGCCTGACATGGGTACTAGGAACTGAGCTCTGGTCCTTTGCAAGAGCAGTAAGTGCTCTTAACCGCTGATTCATCTCTTTAGCCCTAAACAAATTTTAAGTGATAATAGTAGTATGAATTTATGGGCTACAATGTGATATTTGATATATGCATACATTTCACAATGATTAAAGCATACCATTTAACATCCACATCACTTCATAGGCTTAAATGTTTTGTTGTGAGAATATTTAAGGTATTAAAGATTGACTTTTAAATAACTGTATTAACAATAGTCACTATGCGATACAGTAGAACACTAGAACTCTTCTGGTCTAACTGAACATTTGTACTCTTTGATTAATATACCCCTTTCCCCTTTCCCTCTCCCTACCTCTCAGCCCTGGTAAATCCACTCTACATCAGTGGGTTACAGCCATATCTGGGTAATGGGAATAGCCTCTCAAGCAGGACTGATAATACTTTTGAGACCCATATGTAACTCTGGCTGGTCTGGAATTCACTGTGTAGACCAGACTGGCATTGAACTCAAAGAGAGCCTTCTGTCTCTGCCTCCTGAGTGTTCATTTAAAGGCATGTGCCACTGTCCAGCAAATTCATTTCGTTTGGTTGTACAACACACACAGAAATGTGATTTCTGGGTCATAAGGCAATTTGTTTTTTAATTTTTAAAACACACACTGGTGGGGCTGGAGAGATTGCTCAGTGGTTAAGAGCACTGTTTGCTCTTGCAGGGGAGTGGGTTTCGAATCCTAGCACTCACATGAAGGCTAGCAACCACCCATAACTAGTTCCAGGGAATCTGACACCCTATTCTGACCTCCACAGGCATTGTACAACATGGGTGCACTTACATATGCAGGCAATACACCCATCCATGTGAAATAAAAATTAAAAAAATTAAAAACAAAACAAAACAAAACCCCCCAAAACACCACACACTGGTTTCCAAAAGAACTTTATATCCTTACCCCATTCACCTGCTTTTTGTTTGTGTTGTTTCTTTGTTTTGGTTTTTGTTTTTAGCCTCCCTTGTGCTGAGATTACCAGCAAGTACTGTGACATCCAGCTTCTATTTGTATTCTTATAAATCAAATTATTTGCTTATTTTTAAATGATGAACTATTTAAATTCCCCTTGTATTCAAAATATTAATTCTTTGTCCCATTCTGCAGCTTTGTTCTTAGTTTTATATAATGTCATTTACATATTATTTGATCTTGTTTCGTGTGCCTTGATGTTATAACCAAGAAATAATTGCCTGGACGAATGAATGTCAAAGAGCTTTCTCCCTATCTTATTTGAGAGCTACATAATGTTAAAACTGAACTCCTCTATGCAATGTATTCTCCCTCACATATTGATTAATGTCCTTTTTCTCTGAGAATTTTTCAGTGGTAAACAGTACCCTCTGATAAAATGGTTTTGAAACCCAGGGCTGGAGAGAAGGCTCAGTGGTTAAGAACACCGGCTGCTCTTACATAGGATCTGGGTTCGGTTCCCACCCCCACATGAGTAACTCTGGTTCCAGGGGATCTGATGACCTTTCTGGACTCTGAAGGCATTGTACACATGATATACTTACATGCATGTAGGGAAACCAGTCATACGCATAAAATAAAAAAACTGAAGCTTTATAAAAATTGATGTATCTTCAGCTGATTTGTGTTCTTATGTTTTCTAAAATGTGAATTTAACTATGTTCATGCTATTTTTGTGACTTTCAACAACCTGTAATAAAATCCAGACCTAATATATATATATAAATCCATAAAGGAAAACTTTAATTTTTTATTTTCTTCCATAATGTAAAATGATTCAAATGGATTTTTTGTTAGTAAAAATGGAATACAGAGAAGATTGAATAAAACAAATACTTAAAATAGCTTATAAATCTTCAACCCATTTAAACTGATTCAGAAAATGCTCTTTAAATAATGAATTATTGTTTATCATCTTCAGTCAGCTGTTATTTAGGTCTATAAAATGTATAGTCAAAAACTGGAAGTGTTACCAGTGGTGAATGGGATGTTGATGATAATGGTGGTGGTGGTGGTGATGCATGCCTTTAATCCCAGCACTTGTGAGGCAGAGGCAGGTGGATCTTTGTGAGTTTGAAGCCAGCCTGGTCTACAAAGTGAGTTCAAAGGCCAGCAAAGGCTACATTAGTGAGATCCTGTTTCACAAAAATCAAACCGAACTAAACCAAAACTAAAAACCAAAAGAAAGTGTTTGGCTACGGACACAGGTCAGTTGATAGAGTGCTGGTCTCTCACACACAAAGCCTGGGTTCAATCTCCAGGACTGTATACATTGGGTAAGGTGATATGTTCCTCTAATCCCAGCATTTAGGAGGTGGAAATGGGAGGATCAGAAGCTCACGATCAATCGCTGCCACAATAAGAGCTCAAGATCAGACTGGGTTTTACAGAGAAATTGGAAGTGTTAAATTGCACTACTTTAGATATGGAAATTAAATTCTGAATTCCTTTCTTTGGATACAGTGGCAAACCTTTTTATTATGACTACCATAACTTTCATTTATGAGTACGTATATGCTGCATTCATGCAATCATTTTTGTTTCGATGGCTAATGGTAGGGATTACTGAGATCTAGAAATTATTTTTTTGTCTATTTTTGATCATTGATAGATCTCTCTGATATACTTCTTCATCTTAGAGAACAAAAAGTTAGTAAGTCAAGGCCAGCCTGGTCTACATTGTGAGTTCCAGGACAGCTGGGGTTACAGGGAAACCCTGTTTCAAAAAGACCCCCCCCCAAAAAAAGTCCACATTATGGGACTGGAAAGATGGCTCATAGGGTTAAGAGCACTGGCTTCTCTTGCAGAGGAGTAGGGTTTTGTTCCCAGGCTCTACATGGCACTAAAAACCATCTGTAACTCCAGTTCCTCGGGATCCAGTGTCTCTGTGGGCATTGCATGCATGTGGTGCATTTCCATATGGGCAAAACACTCATACATATAAAATAAAAATAAAGAAAATAAAGGCCACATTATAATTTTTGCATCGGAGGACAGGTTTTTGCATTGAACTACTACTCTGAGAGAGCTTTGGAGTTATCAACACTCTCAGAGGTTGTCACAATAATCATATTTTATTTTAAATGCTAAAAGTAACATATACTTACTAAAAATTAAAACATATTATATACTTAACATAATGTTGGAATTCCAGGTGTGTGTCACCATGCATACTTAATGAATCCTTGAAGTTCATTTGCAGGTATTTCATTGAGAGTTTTTGCAACTGTGTTCATGTGGGAACTTAAACTGTATTTTACTTTTTTGCTTTGTCTTTATCCAGTTTTGGTACCAGAGGAATTCTGGCTTTATAGAATTAATTTAGTAGTGTTCATTGCTTTTCTATTTTTTAAATTT
>NW_008351466.1:514244-532150 GCF_000622305.1 Nannospalax galili | reverse complement strand
TGTGTATGAGTGTATTGCCTGCATGTATGTGAGTGCACCCGTGTCTTGCAATGCTGCAGAGGTCAGAAGAAGGCGTCGGATTCCCCTGGATCTGGAGTTTAGGACTGTTTGTAGCCACCATGTGGGTGCTGGGAATCGAACCTGGGTCCTCTGCAAGAGCAGTCAGTGCTCTTAACCCCTGAGCCATCTGTCCAGATTTATTTATTTATTTTTATGGGGCTTTTAGCTACTCTAACTTTCCCCCCTCTGAAGAGTTATCCCTAAAATCTTTTAAGGATTAGATACAAGCTCCCAAATACTTTAAACATTTTTGGCCTTTGGAACAGAGTATGTTGCTAAGAGGCCCAAGGACATTTTGACTTTTAGCCAAGAAGCTGGCTGCTTTTCTTTGGGGTCTTTTTACACTAACTGCCTAGCCAATTCCCACTTCCTATTCTTATCACACCATCCTCTGAAGAGGTTTCCCAAACTGCCAATAGGGAATAGGGACGCAGACTGTTCTTCTGGCTTCTTCCATGGGGAACAGGGATGCAGGGTGTGACAATTGGAGTACCCCTTCAGTGGGTCTATCTAAAAGACTCCCAAATTGCATAACTCTTATCTATAAGAGGAAAAGAAAGTCTTTGGTGAATAGGAGATGTGAAGAAGTAAAGGCAAGAGTAATCAGCATTACAAGTTCTAGACAGGGAACTAGAGCAAAGTCAGAACAGGGCAATTTTCAAATGTTCATATGAGAGTCCATTGGAATTTATTGGCAAGGGCTTTCAACAGCATCCCTCTATTGGGTTCCTCCACATTTTTCTTTTTTCCTCCAAGGCTGGACTCTAGAGTGATGGATTCAGGATTTGCTTTCAGGTATTTTGATAGCTGTTGGAGTGGTTAGAATCAGTGTCAGTTCCCTCTCAAAGGCTTCACCACGTGGAGGCAGGATCCAGGGACTCTCAGGCAGTCCCTGTGTACTCAGGCCCTCTGCCAGAGGGAAGCCAGAGAGAAGCCAGAATTCCTTACTCTTTGGAGGTCTGCTGAGATCAGAGCTGCTGTACCGATGGAGGTAGGAACCCACCTTCTCCTTGCTTTTCTATTTTATGGAGCAGTTTGAGGAGCATTGGTATTAGCCCTTCCTTTGAGGCGTGGTAGAATTGGACAGTGAATTATTATTGTCCTGGCCCTTTAGTTGTTGGGCGACTCCTTTTTATTACTATTTTAGTTTCATTGCTCATTATGAATCACTTTTAGTTGTTTGTATAGTCTTGCTTTAATTTTAGCAATCATATGTGTCTAAGAGTTTCTCATTCTTCTAGACTTTCCAGTTTTTTGGGATGCAAGTTTTCAAAGTATTTCCTAATAGTCTTCTGGAGTTTACTGAAATTTGTTTTAACACATACTTTTTCACCTCTAATTTTATTAATTTGGGTGTTTTCTCTTCTGGTTTGTCAGATATTTTGGTGATGCTTTCCACCATTTTTCATTTGTTTCATTAAGATTTTCATTAATATTTTAATTTTTTTTCAAAATCGCAATTTCCTTGTCGAAGTTTTCTTCCATGTTTGTAGCATCTTGTCTATATAGATTTTGTTTTATTTTGCTGACTTTTGCCCTTTGTGTTGCTGATGTCTCTCTTCAGGTCCTGGATTTAATTCATCTGCTTTTTTGGTATCTTTTTAAGGTCATTGATCCTTTTGCTATTAAAGTTTTGAAATGCTCACCTGGTATTTTACCTATTTCAGTAGTTTTGAATTTAGTAGCTAAGGAGTTACAACTTTTGGAGGAGTCGTGTTGCCTTGCCTTTTCATGTTTCTTGTGTTTCTCTGATGTGGCTTGCCTACCTCTTGATTTGGATATGCCTTGCAGTTTTATTTGTGAATCTTCATATTGAGCAGCCCAATGTTCATGATTACATTCATATTATCAGGCAGAGAGGAAACAAACTGCTGTAATGGCAACATCAAATTGTACCAGATGTAGAAACACCTTTAAAATCAATTAAAACCCGTTAATATTTCATCAATGAGCACAGAGTTGAAAAATAGCAAAAGTAATGGCGATTATGCTATAAAGTTAAACATTATTTATGGCAAATATGGAAATAGTAAATGAATTGGATAAAGTAAGGAGGTAGGGAAATGGGAAAATAAACGAAAAACAAGGTTGAATAAAAGATAAATGAAGAAAGACGCACACAGAGGAATGTTGTTCAGAGAAAGAGAAAAGAACAGAAAAGATTAGAATAAAAAGGTAACATAAAAAGACATCAGTAAGAAACTTTGAAAACCAAGTTAACGGGGGCTGGAGAGATAACTCAGCAGTTAAGAACACTGGCTGTTCTTGCAGAAGACCCGGATCTGAATCCCAGAACCCACGTGGCAGCTAACAACTGTAACTCCAGTTCCAGGGGATCCGACATCCTCTTTTATCCTCCGTGGGCACTGCAGGACACAGGTGCACTTACCTACATGCAGGCAATACACACATACACATAAAAATAATAAAAAAAATTTAAAAAAATAAAAAAGAAAACCAAATTAACTAAATGTAATAAGGGTAATAAAAATAAATACAAGAGAACTTTAAGATAAAGTCAAAATATTACTAAATGCAGTAAAAAGAAAAAAAAGAGGACATATTGGGTTCAAAAAGATAAAAAGAAATGAAAGGAAAAGAAAAATATTGCTCAATAATGAAAAATCCCACATAAATAAAATTAGATGAATGTATGAAGGGGAATAAAAAATAAAACGTGAAAGTTTTTAGTGAATATCCTGTTAAAAATATAGCAAAAAAGAAAAAGGAAGTAAAAAGGCTCCAAAAGAGAAAAATGCGTGAAGTTTTAGAGCAGCTTCATTCTGGGTCTTTGAAATTTTGAGACTGCCAGTTCAGTTCTATGCACTGAAGTGGGCAAGGTCAGTTAAAATGGTGGCCTTTCTTATGGCTTATGTTGACGTTGCACCTATCTATATTGGATAAGAGTCCAAAGTCCACCAAAGCTGCCTTCACTTTAGTGACTTCTCTTCTTTGCTCCTTAGGAGAATCTGTTGGTGTACATAGCTTCGCATTCTATGCACTGGGCAAGTTCTCCCATCCTTCAGAAACTTTCAGATTGTGCAACCTGAGGTGGCTAATATTCTAGATTGAGAGCTTCTCCAAAATTCCTTAGGCATGGTGGAAGCAACCACGAACTGAGATCTGTACAAATGCAAACTTACCTTGACACTTTCTAAACCTCCTGACCTTTGAGCACTCTTGGAGGGACCCACCAATGAATGTCAAATATTCCATTTAAATTTCAGAGTTTTCAGAATCCACAGTGATGAGTGGCAGATAGTTGTCCCCATCTTCTGATTGCAGGCTCAGGCTTACAAAACAGCACAGTAATTCTCAATGGAAGGAATCTGTTCCTGATCACTAAGAGCAGGGCTACCTCTTCCTGTATACATCCCTGCCTGACCTGAGGACCCTCCCATCTGTATTTTTGGCTTGTCAGCATCCAGTCTTCCTGATCTCCACAAATTTCTTTCAGTGCTGTCTTTCACTCTGTGGCTGTGGCAGCTTAAATTAAGATTTCCAGCTTGTTGTTCCCTGTGCTCAGGCACCCAGGGTAATTTAGATTTAAACAATAGATTTCTTCTCAGGATGACACTTATACACTGCCTTCAAAATCATATAGCGACAAAAGAGGGATTCCTCTCTACTTATGACTTGTTTATGTCTACCAGAGAAATCACTAAATCACTGTCTCATTAAAACTTGCAAATAGATTTTAGACTGCTCAGGGCTGTGGGCCTGCCCTGAGCATAGGATTGACAGTCTTTTTTATTTTGGACCTCTTAGCATACCTTTTGGATGAGGCTTCTGGTTTCCAACAGAGCTTTGTAGCTGGAGCTCTTTTCTTGGCTTCGTGTAGCACAGGCTGGTCCTCAACTCATTTTGTAGTTGGAATTTACTACTTTGAGCTCCTGATCTTCCTGACTCAGCCTCCCAAGTGCTGGCTGAGATTATATGTATACAACACAACACCTGGCTTGCCCATCTTTTTCCCATTAGTTTCCAGTGATTCTGTCATTACCCTCATGAATTTCCAAAGCTCTTCTTTCTCTCTTTGGAAAAGAATCTAGTACTTCTTTTCTTGATTGTTTTCCTTCACTGGGGACATGGTTACAGTTCCTATTGCATCACCTAACCTGAAGTTTTGCAATCATATTTTTTAACAGAAAATGAACTCCGGTCTAAGTATTGTTCTATTCTGAGACTGTTCTCTACACAAATGCATCTTAAGTTTCTACTCATGAATTTCTTTCTTAACTTTTTCGTAATGTTTTTCTCTGTAGACTTCTGACATTTTCAGGTAGTTATATCACTTACTTTCCCTTTGTTTCCTTGTTTTTTTTTCATGCGTAGGCAAGCCTTTCCCACTTAAAAGTTCAAAAGAATTTTTGCAATGTTGTCTTCAAACATTTAAAAATCTCTCTTTCTCTTTCTCTCTCTCCTTTTGTGTCTGTTTCTTTTTAATCTTTCTGTTACATATATTTGAGAAGTGCGTGA
Organism: Nannospalax galili; assembly: GCF_000622305.1. NCBI lineage: Eukaryota > Metazoa > Chordata > Mammalia > Rodentia > Spalacidae > Nannospalax > Nannospalax galili. Next base: position 527,611 of record NW_008351466.1, on the reverse strand, counting down.
ATTTGAGATGTCATTTTATTTCTTTTTTCTAGCCCCAACTATTGAAAATGTCATCTTCTTCTCCACTTTTTGACAGGACTTTTCATATTAGTCATAGATGATTCCAAAAATGTTATTCTTTGTAAATGGAATTATGATTTCTTTGCTTGTTATAGAGCTCTAAGGCACTATAACACTGTTGGAGTGGTTCTGTGTCACTGAATTATAAACGATGGAATTAATAGCACTGGGTCGTGATTCTTACAATTCATTGTTCTATGGATGTACTGAAAAGGTTTAAGGCCAAGAGGATAAATAAAATGCACTTTGAAGTTTGAAAATGTCATGATTTGTAAAAGGTGGTCTGATAGGTCTCCCAAGAATGTATGACAACACTTTACTAAAAGTAATCTTAATGCTGTCCTTGAACATATGACAATGAGTGATCTAATCAGCACATCTGAGAGTTTGAAAATCTGCTGGATAATCCAGTCTTCCAAGCAGGATAGTATATATTGTCAACTGTGCCTTGAAACTAGAGATAAGAAACTCCTTTTTTAGTACATGAACTGGTCTGTCAGATTTAGAAGATTTTAGCGGTATGAATGAAGACATTTTTTGTTGAACAGTTATCAAATAAAGTAATACTTTTTAAAAAATTATTTTTTTATGTGTTTGAGAGTATTGCCTTGCATGTATGTAAGTGCACCCATGTCGTGCAATGCCCACGGAGGTCAGAAGAGGACGTTGGATTCCTTGGAACTGGAGTTAAGTGACTGTTGTTAGTTGCCGTGTGGGTCCCCTGCGAGAGCAGCCAATTCTCTTTCTTTTTTGGGGGGAGTCTTTTTTAGACAGGGCCTCCCTATAGCCCCAGCTGGCCTGGAACTGGTCTACATGGGTAGACCAGGCTAGCCTTGAACTCACAGAGATCTGTCTGCCTCTGCCTCCCAAGTGCTGGGATTAAAGGTGTGCACCACCATGCCCAGCTAAATAAAGTAATACTTTTATCAGGAAAGTGAGATACAGGCTTAGCTTTACAAAAGTCATTTTGGGGGCTGGAGAGATGGCTCAACGTTTAAGAGCACTTGCAGAGGACCTGGGTTCGATTCCCAGCACCCACATGGTGGCTATGAACCATCCTTAACTCCAGTTCCAGGGGAATCCGAAGTCATATTCTGACCTCCATGGCATTGTGCGACACAGGTGCACTCACAGGCATGCAGGCAATACACTCATACACGTAAAAATAAAAATAATAAATAAAATATTAAAACAAAACAAAAACAAAATTTATTTGGATTTATATCTAAATGTTGAAATCAATACAATGAAAAAAATGAAGTGAATATCAAAGGGATGTTGAGACTGATGTGGTTGAATTGGCAACTAATGATCTCTTCTTTTGTGGTGTCTTGATGTCCTGTGCACCAATAATTTTATGTCATTTTAAGCACAAATGTTAGCACAGGCGGTCTCAATGTGTGTTCTCCAAAACTTGCTAGAACAAAGAAATTTTTTTGTGTGCATGTGTTTATGTGTGGCCATGTCTACTTTCCTTTAAAAAGTATTGTAATTATTATTTTTATTTTATGTGCATGATGGTATTACCTGCATGTATGTAAGTGCACTCCTCTCGTGTAATGTCCGTGGCCATCAGAAGTGGGCATTGGATCTCCTGGAACTGGAGTTACAGACAGTTGTTCATCGCCAGGTGGGTGCTGGCAACCAAACCCGATCCTGAAGAGCAACTAGTACTCTTAACCACTGATCCACCTCTGCAGCCCCTAACTTTATAATTTTTACTCTGTTTTAGAACACAGTCATGTTAATCACGAATATAATTTCATCTTTTCTCAATTGTATGCCAATTATTTTCTTATCCTATTGAAATAGCTATAGCCTCTGAAAATATTGAATGTAAGTGGAAGTTATAAGTGACATTGACTTGTTTCTGGTTTTATTGAAAGTTACTTTGGTAGTTTGTGTTTGCAAGGAGAGTCACTGTTGATTTTTGGTAAAATGTCTTTTCAATACTTGCTATTCCTTTCTAGTTCTATTAGTTCCTGTTAGAATTACCTGCTGATTTTCCCCTTGATGTCTTTTCAACATGCTGACAGAATTATCTTCTTTTTCTCCTTAATTAAAAAAAATGTTAAAAAAATTCTCTGGATGCCTCATATGGGTCATCTATATATGCTTTGTTTATTTACATGTATGTGTGTAGGTCTTGTTTGACACAATGTGAGTGTGGATGTCAGAGGACAACTTGAAGGAACTGGTTCTTTCCTCCTACAGTGTGCATCCTGGAGATCAAACTCAGGTTGTCAGGTTTGAAAGCAAGTGCCTTTACCTGCTGAACCACCTCTCTTCTATTTTTTAATGTAATTAATTTTATTGATAAGATTATTGGTGATAGATTATTTTTACTTTGGTGGAGCTCTATCACATTATAGTATGGATTGTTTGTGTCATACTGAGTTTTATTTGTTTCTGTGTTTTATAGTTTTGAAAATATTTTAGTTTGGTTTCTACAGTTAAGGATTTTATGGATATTTGTTTATGATTATAGTTTTATTTTTGACTTTTGTTTATTATTGAATTAATTTTTAAGTTAGCATACAAAATGATGAATTTTGAAGTGGGCGTGGTAGTGCACAACTTTAATCCTAGCACTTAGAAAGCAGAGGCAGGTGGATCTCTGTGAGTTCGAGGCAAACGTAGTCTACATAGAGAGTTATGGGCCAACCAGAGCTACATAAGGAGACCCTGTCTCAACAAACTAACCAACAAACAAGCACACAAAGAATTTCGTTATATATATTTTAAGATATTTTATTTATTATTTTTATTTTATGTGTATGAGTGTATTGCCTGCATGTCTGTGAGTGCACCTGCGTCGTGCAATGCCGAGGTCAGAAGAGGTTTTCGGCTTCCGCTGGAACTGGAGTTAAGGGCCATTCCTAGATCCCATGTAGGTGCTGGGAATCGAACCTGGATCCTCTGCAAGAGTAGTCAGTGCTCTTAACCGCTGAGCCACCTCTCCAGCCCCGAATTTCATCATATTTTCACTGTATACCACGCATATTTGTACCTCCAATAACATCCACCATCTATTTCCTTACTTTTCACTGATCCTCTTCCTCCCTTGAAGTAGTTCATATAATTTATTATTATTATTACTATTGAGGCAGGGCCTCCCTGTAGCCACAAGCTGATCTGGAACTTGATATGTAGACCAGGCTGGGCTAAGTTTCACAGAAATCTGTCTGCCTTGGCCTCCCAAGTGCTGGGGTTCAAGGCATGCACCAAGTATGCCTGGAGATATATGGCTATTTTTTGATGAATTGTCTTTCATGGGTTTTGGTCTTAGGTTTGCTAACACCCTCTCCCATCAACCATTCACTGCATATAAATTCTCAGTGAGGGGCTGAGACTCGTAAACACCTTCCTTTTTTAATGACAGGGTGTTGACATAGTCAACCTTGTGCAGGTAATCACAGGTGCTGCGAATTCAAGAGCGTAACAATCATATCACATTCAGAAGTCCGCATTCTATACGATAGTCCTCCACCCCCTTTCTCGGGCTCTTACATTCTTCTACTCCCCATTTGCCATGTTCCCTGAGAGTTGGAGGGGATGATTTATAGACCTCATTTATGGTTGAGCTTTCAATGTTCATTTATTCTTAGTACTTTGATGAGCTTTGAGTCTCTGCAGCTACTGCTGCCAGCTGCAAAAAGAAACTTCTCTGGCCAAAAGCTTACAGCAGCACCAATCTACAAGGCATAAACTCACAAGGCAATTTAGCAAGTGCATCTTGTCCATTTAGCAAACCAACAGTAGTAGCTTCCTCACTAGAGCCTATGACCTCCTCAGGCACAGGCTTCTGAACAGGTTTAGTACAAGATGTGAACTCCTTCCCGCAGAAGGAGTCTCAAATCCAATCAGAAAGTGATTTATTAACCATCATAATAGACTTGCCATTATTGTTCCAGTGACCTCAGCTTGCCTGGCTTGTCAGTTTTTGTTGCAAACAGGGTCTAGAGATGAGTAGGACTGTTGATGACAATTCTCCAGCAGCCTGCACAGCTCTTTGGGGGAACTTTGAGGGCTAGTCAGCATGAGGAAAACTAACACCTCAGTTCTGGCTTGATTTAGCTATATCTTGGAGCCAATATGTGAGGTGTATCCAGCAATAGGGTCTTACCATCTAGTTTCGGTGGGTAATCAACAACAGTGGCAATTGCCTATATTGTTTTGGGGCCTGTTTCAGTTTGCTTCTCTTGCTGTGATAAACTATTCTGCCCAAAAACAATTTGGGGAGGAAAGGGTTTATTGCATCTTCTACTTCTGAGTGATAGTCCATCTTTGAGGACAATCAGGCAGGAACCCGGAAGTTGGAACAGAAGCACAGACCACAGAGGAGTGTTGTTCAATGGTTTGCTCCTCTGTGGCCTCTGTTTAGCCTGCTATCTTATAGAACCCAGGGACACCTGTGTAGGAGTAGCAGCACCAACAGTGGACTGGGCCCTTCTACATCATTCAACAATCAAGAAAATGCCTCACAGGCTTGCCCGTAGAGGAAATGGGCAAGTCAATGCAATAGAGGAAATTCTCCAATTGAAGTTCCTTCTTCCCAGGTATGTCAAGTTGACAACAGAAACCAACCATGATAGGGCCTTAGAAGCCTTCCTGACCACCTGACGAAAAACTTATAGTGAAGTAGCCCACTCCCAGCATAACATATAACTTCTGGGGGTAGCTTTACCCACTCACATGAGGTACATATATCCAAACTCTTTTAGAATTAATTTTGTTTTAAAAAATAGTTTATCAAGTATCAGATGTCCTTATGGCTTCATACATCATTAGTTTTGAAATTTCACTCGCCTTCATTTCTTTCATTCTAAGTGACTGCTTTTTAATGGTAGATCTATAATCACATTTTAAATCTTATTTATACTAATTAGTCTAGCTAAATTTTCTATTTCTTGGGTTAATTCTAGCAATTTCATACCTATTAGGAAGTCATATGTTACATTTAGATATCACATCTGTTATATCTGATATCACAGATTTACATGTAAAATTATATTTATTTTAATCATATTTATTTTGTGGCTCTATATCCTATTATTTATAATTTGTATGCTTTTGTTTCCCCTATGTTTTTTACTTAGTCATAATCTATTTCTTTTATTAGTCTTTCAATGAGCTAGTTTTTTTATTTATCATTTTTACGACTATTTTACTTGGACATTCCTTTAGATAGGGACTCATTAGGCCAGGCTGGCCTTGAACTCACTGTATTTCAAAGTGTGATCTTGAACTCCTGATTCTCCTGACTATCTGTAGAAGGCTAGAATTATAAGCACGTACCATCACACTGCATTTATGCTTTTAACCTAAAATTTACTAATTTCTTTAGATTTATTTTGTTATTCTTTTTTTCTGTAGTGCTGGAATTGAACTCAGTATTTGTGCATGTGAGGCAAAAGATCTACCACTGAGATATATCTCCATTACCATTGTCTATTAGTATGTGTTACTTTTCTATTGCTGTGATAAAACACCATGACCAAAGAAACTTATAGAAGGAAGAGTTTATTTGAGCTTATGGTTCCAGGGGAGAGTCCAAAATGACTGGGGAGGCATGGCAGCAAGAGGTGGCTGGAGGAGAAAGCTGAGTGATCATGTCTTCAATCAGGCACAGGAAGCAGAGCAAAACTTGAAATCTGGTAAGGTTTAAGAAATCTCAAAGCCTGGCCTTAGTGAAGTGTGTCATCCAGCATGGCCACACCTCATAAAACCTCCAAAATAGCGTTACTAATCGGGGGCAAAATGTCCAAATACTTGGAGCCTATGGGTGATACACTAATGCAAACCATGAAAATATATATAATTCTCCAAAAGTATGCTTATTTCTCTTATTTATGCTATTATAGCTTAACAATGGTAATAGAGAATATATATTCAGCTGGGCATGATGGCTCTCAGTACTTGGGCGGTGGAGACAGTACACTCTGGAATTCAAGGTCACTCTCAGCTACATAGTGAGATTAAGGCCAGCCTGAATTATATCATAATATCATGTCTCAAGAAATTTAAAAAAATGTGTTTATTGAGTATAGCTTTTGTCATGCTCCATAGGTTTTGATACGAGGCATTTTCTTTGACCTTTGATGTGGCTTCTGACTTTTTTAAAATTTATTTTGGGGAACATGTTTATATTTTGAGGTAGTTGCATTTTATGATCATGTTTTATTACTTATTTCTAATTTTATTTTCCCTTGGAACTGGAGTTAAGGATGGTTTGTAGCCACCATGTGGGTGCTGGGAATCGAACCTGGGTCCACTGCAAGAGCAGTCAGTGCTCTTAACTGCTGAGCTATCTCTCCAGTCCCCAATTTTTGTCTTTTTTTAAACATCTCCACTCCCCCAAAATTGTTTTTGTCTTTTGATTGGAAACTTTTGGTTTGATCCTCCAGGTCTTTGTCTTTTTGTCTACCTACTCAGTCAAATTCTGATAGAGTTGTGTTAAATTTCTAGTAATTTTAGGTTTTTCCTTTAGTTGTTCCTTGGTACACACAAGATCATAACCATCATAAGTTCTTTTTAAAAAGTCCTGTCTTTGATCATATCATATTTAAACTGTTTTTACAACCCCATTTCTCCTGCTTAAGATTAAATTGTGCTTTGGCTTATATGACTATTCTTAATTCTGTTTTCATTTTCTTTTGACTATGCTTGATACTTTTTGCTCATTAGTTTGTTTTAACCATTCTTTTTGAGGGGTTTTTGTACATATCTTTCTTTCAAACAATATACAGTTGGACTTTATTTTCAGCATAATATCATGGTTTGCTACCTAAAATTTTTTGGAACATTTAGTCTTATTGATTTTATTTTTTTACTTATGGTTGATGTTTCCCATCAAGTTTTATGATTAACTTAATTTTGTTAAGTCTCATTTCCTTTTTTGTTGTTTTATTTATTCAAATATTTATTGTTACATATTTATCATGCTATTTATTTAGAAAACTTACTTTGCTTTTCTGCACATTTCATTTCATATGCCTTGGCACTTAAAATCAAGCACTGTTTCTCTATTGTTGAATCCAAACGAGATAATCTTAACTTCTGTTGAGGCACCCTCTTTTCTTAGGTACTACTACATTTACCTAAAGGGAGATCATACAAATGTGGAGATACATAGACACTGAACATCAGTAGCCTCTTACAAGGAATTGGAGAAGTTTGTAGAATGAAAATACCCAAGACTTCTGGGTGGTAAGCTGAATGGAGAGCTGATTGAAATCAGTTTTGTGCTTCTCTGTGTATTTTTCACTGATGAATATTTTGCTTTGTATGCTATTTTTTAGATATACCCAGATATGTCTAAGTGGATGATCAAAGAATTTTAGAAAATATCTTTTAGACTATTGCCCATAGTTTGTCTGATGTCTTGATCTTTTTTCCCAACCTTCCAAGTCTCTGCATGTGACATTAGCTCAGTGCTCCATTTCTCATTATCTCTGTTAGTGCTTAAGAGGATTTAGTGTATAGGAGAAATCAGAGAACAAGCAAATAAGATGGGTACAGACTGTGGTTTGACCAACAGAAGACACCATTCTCCTGTTGGCTTATTCTGTTTATGTCCCTAAGAGCAACTTCAGAATAGTTAGAAAGAAGAGAATACACAATGAACAGTATGGGATTGGGTAACAGACACAGTAAACTAGCAAATGTAGTCATATAGTTTCTGAATGAAATTTTGGGAACAGTGCTATTTCCATCTTTTCTTCTAGATAATTTCTTATTGATTCTAAAAATAGATATTTAATACATTGGGAATTTTAAGTATATGCAAATTTTCATGTATGTGTATATGACAGAATGTCATGTTTTATATATAAAACTTTGTTGTTTTTCCCTCCCACTGTATTCTTTATTTTTCCAGTTTCTGCATTCTTTTCATCAGGAGAGGTTTATATAGAGGAGCTTTAAAATTTTTAAGTACTAAATACACAAAAATGTTATTACAGTTGATACTCTACTACACCGAAATGTATCTAGCTTTGGTTCTAATTTTTTTTTGTCTTTTTGAGACAGGGTCTCCCTGTAGCTCCAGCTGTCCTGGAACTCACTATGTAGACCAGGCTGGCCTCGAACTCACAAAGATCCACCTGCCTCTGCCTCCCAAGTGCTGAGATTAAAGGCGTGTACTACCACACCCGGCTGGTTCTAATTTTTAAAAATCCTGCTCAAGACTAATATACTCAATATGAAAATTCATGTCTTAAGTTGCAGAAAATTGTGTATCACAATTTCTTCAGAAATTGCCTCGTTTTCATTCTTTTTAATTTTTGTTAGTTATATTCTTTCTAGAAATATTTAAAAAATTTCCTGTCCTGCCATATATTTTATCTTCTCATTTATATTTTTTCTTTAATAAATAAATAAATTTTTATCTCATGCATATGCATGTTTTGTCTATACGTATATAGGTGCGCTTGTGTCATGCAGTGTCCGCAGAGGCCAGAATAGAGGACAGCTCCTTGGAACTGGAGGAACAGACAGTTGATAGCTGCCTTGTGGGTGCTGGGAACCAAACCCGGGTGCTGTACAAGAGCAGCCAGTGCTCTTCACCATGGAGCCATCTCTCCAGCCCCACTATCTTTGAGTGCTTCATTTGAATGATTTATCTACTTACCCCTCTTGCTTTGAGTTTGCCTCTCCTAGGGCCATGTGTTTCACCACTTTCACTTTAATTGTTCTGTCAGATTTTGCCCTTTAGGTTCTCTTATTTGTACAATCTGTGAATTCAACCCCACAGCTTTGGATGGGTCTGGCCTGGGTTCTACTTGCTCCCAGAGGAAGCATTTTCTACCCTTGACTTTAATAGAAGACAAGCTTTCTTGTCATGTATGTTCACTATGCCATCATTTCATGTCCTCATTATGCTTCTGTGGGGTCTGATTTTGCACAGCTCTTTGGTCCCAGCTTCCCATATTCTATTGCCTGGAAAGAATGCCTCCTGTTTCCATGTGGCATTAAGTTCTGCTCCTTAGTCCTTCAGTCAATATCGGTCTATTTATTTTAAATCTCTGTCTCATTATTGCTTAACTTCTTTGATTTCCATTTCATGATTATGAATTGAGTATGCTACTGTTTTTAGAGTGGATGTATATTCCATCATTTCTATAGATTTCAAGTGGGAAAAGGGAAGCTTTCCAGGTCAATTCAGACTACTATAGAGTAGGCATTCCTCAGATATGCTTATTGAATTGAGTAACATATCATGAAGCTGAAGCTAGGGCTGTAGTTCAGAAATAGACTATGCAAGAAGCTCCAGGTTAAATATTCAGCACCACAAAAACTAGCAGGAGTGTGTGTGTGTGTGTGTGTGTGTGTGTGTGTGCGCGCACGCGCATAAACAACATTACTGCTTTATATTCCTCTACAGATAGTATAGGAGTTTACAATTTTTACAGCATGGTAGTAGCAGGAAAGTAACAGAGGCCATTTTGATCACTGAAGGATGATACAGGCAACAGAGAGAGCCAGCACATCTAAACAGGAGTGAGAGTGGTGAGTTATGTTGAACACTGAGACTAGAACCACTTGGATTTTATTCCAATTCTATGGCATCCTATAAGCATCCTTGAATGTAGATAAACTGTACAGAAAACAGTGGATTTTAAATTGCTTTTGTTCAGCTATCCCTTTGGAATGAGAAGACATATGAAAATAAGTAATGCACACCTGAGTTCGTGTACTGAGATTTATTCTAATCACACATGCATATTTGTGTGCATATACAAGTGTGTATAGTAAAGCAGCTGGAAGAAAGTGCAATAATGTATTAGCTGTGGCCATTTTCTATTGAGCTTGTGTGATTACAAGGCACAAATGTTGTCCTGTTGCCTTCCTTATTTCAGCTCAAATTTTACTCCTTTAGCTACACCTATGAAATCTCCACACTACAGTAGCTTAATGAGATCTGCATAATGATAAAACCAGTTGACATGCCATCTTGGATGGGGGAAATTTTACAGGGCCCTGCCTCAAGATAAACAGCTACAGGCAATCAATGGATACTCAGGGAGAAAGAATATGACTTCTCCACGGACTAGCTCCCTGAGAGGTCATCTAATCCCATGTGGGAAACCCTAAACACATGTACACATGAGTACCACTAAATGGACACAGTGCATTATATGTAATGGTATGTTTACAAATGTATGCTATTCATTTGCAACAATAATAAACACAGAAAAAGGATAAGAACTTGTGAGGGAGAGACACAAAGCAGGAGGTGAAGGGGGACTGGGAGGGGTGGAAGTAATGCAAATACAATACTCATATATGAAATTCTTAAAATATAAAAAATTTACTTCCTTACAGGAGTATTCCAGGTCTTCTCTCAAATACCTCAGATTGTGTCTTGATTTTTTGCTGTATAATCTCACATACTTGTGTTCTCTCTTTCTTTGTACTTATGTGGAATTACACTTATATGCTTCTGTAATCATTTGATAACTGTAATGTCCAACTAATCAGTAAGCTTCAACAGTGAAAAATCCTAGTCTATTCCCTACCAATGTATTCTTCGTGGCTTGGAGTGGTACTCAACAGTTATTAAATGAATGGATGAATATATTTTGTATTGTTTGAAATTTTACAATGCCTGTATTAATTTCACTGTTTAAGTAAATACCTGAAAAAGTTAAACAAAAGAGTAATCAAAATAATAGATAGGCAAAGTAACTGGTCAGTTTTCAAATAAAAAAATACAAATGGCCATGTGCTGGATAGCTTCAGTGTCAACTTGACACACCTGGGTTGAGGGAGCCTCAATTGGGGAATTTCCTCTATTGGACTGGCCTGTGGCCATGTCTGAGGGGCATCTTCTTGATGAGTGATGTGGGAGGGCCCAGCCCACTGTGGGTGGTGCCACCCCTGGGCAGGTGGGCCTGTGTTGCACAAGATGGCAGGCTGAGCAGGGGCCAGGAGAGCAAGCCAGTAAGCAGCGTTCCTCCATGGCCTGTGCTCCAGCTCCTGCCTCCAGGTTCCTGCCCTGAGTTCCTACCTTGGGCTCCCTGATGAACTGTGACCTGGGAGATGTAAGCTGAATAAACCCTTTCCTCCCCAAGTTGGTAGTGGTCAGAGTATTTTGTCACAGCAATGAACAAACTAGGATAGGCCAATAAATGCATGAAAAATATTCGATGGCATCAGCCATTGAGAACTAGAAATCAAAACCACATCGAAATTGCATCTCACCACAGGAAGAGTGATTATCAAGAAAACAATAGGAGCAAATATGAGGGTGTGACAAGTAACCCTTAAATACTGCTAGTAGGAATGTAAATTATTGCAGCCATTATGAAAATCAGAATGGATGTCCCTCAGAAAAATTCAAAATATGGGCCAGTGAGATGGCTCAAGGTGTAAAGATCAAGCTTGACGACCTGAGTTCAAACTCCTGGACTCATATGGTGGGAGGAAATAACTCACTCTAGCAAGTCGTTCTCTGATCCCCACACCTGTACCATGGCATGTGTATGCACATATTCACACATACACACAATATAAATAAACAAATGTAATAAAATACTACCAAAAATTGAAAACAGAACTACCATATGATCCAGCTATACCACTTCTCATGTCTATCCAAAAGAATCAAAGTCAGCATACAGTAGAGATAGATGAATGTTTATGCTTATCATGGTACTATTCACAATAGCGTCTCTCAGTTAAACACAGTGGAGTTTCATTCAGCCATAAAGAAGTACAAACTTATGTCATTACAAGAAAATGGGTGAGAACTAGAATTTATCATAATAAACAAAATAAGGAATACTCACCAAGACAAATATTTTCTCTTATGTGGAATTTAAAACAAAATGATATTAAAGTTAAAGGGAAATAATAAAGTAAAAGTAAAAGTGGGGGCTGGAGAGATGGCTCAGTGCTTAAAAGCACTGACTGTTCTTGCAGAAGACCAGGGTTTGAATCCTAGCACCCACATCGCAGCAAACAACCACCTGTAACTCCAGTTCCAGGGGATTTGACATCCTCTTCTGTCCTCCAAAGGCATTGCACTTCATGGGTGCACTTACATACATGCAGGCAATACACATATACACATAAAAATAAAATATTTTCTTAAAAAAGTCAAGGGATACAAGGAAATAAATGTGATCAAAGTATATTACATAGTATTGCAAGGAAATAACTGCTCTGTAACATAGACCTTCTAGGCCAATGGTTTTAGTGTCTTTAGTGCCACAGTTCCTATCAAGAACAGGCTGGTAATCGTAGTCTCTCTCCCTGTAAAACCCACCTACATCTTCCTCTCACTCCCAGAACATATATGTGAATTACAGGACTTGTCCATTTGAGAGCACCTGTCTGGGTTAGTCAATATACATACATACATACATACATACATACATACATACATACATACATGTTTGTATGTATGTGTGTATGTATATATAATGTCAGCCAGTGAGAGCTTCTTGGAAACTGGTCTAAATCTACCTTTGGGGGCACCAGGGAGGATGACCACCAGCAGCAACCCTGCTGCAAGACTAGTCTGTTCTTGGAATCCCTCAGTATTCCAAATTTGGACTGAGAGTCCTATCAGGCTATACCCTTCAGTCTAGGTAGGAGTCAAAAACAGGGTACAAGGTGGTTTTTGCACATGCACTGTGAATAAGAGCAGAGAGCAGGTGGATCTGGGAATCTCAACCCCAGCAATCACTTCTCCAGACTTCACATAGGAGTCTAGAAGGGATCTGTTCTCACTTTTATGGCATGACAAGTTCACTCTCCCTTCTCTTCTGGGGCAGATTTACCTTGGAGGGAATTGGGGGTCTGAAGGTATTTATTTAACTCACTTTCTTAGTTACCTGCCCATGTATGTATTTGGAGGGAACAGTAGTCAGGGATATGAATTAAGAAGATGAGATACATTGGAGTATGGGAGGGAGCCAGGGAACAGCAACTTCCAATCCTTTTAATAGGTCAGAAGTGTTGAGGATGTAGCTGCACTGTAGAGTATTTGCCTAGCATTATAGGTCAGGGAGGACCAGACCATCTCTGCCCACGGCCTCTGATTGAAAGTTATTTTCTGGGCCCAGAATTCAATCTTGTTTAGGAGTCAATCTAAAAACTTATCAAATACTTGAACATCTGTACAAACAATTATTTTATAGAAAAACAATACACTTGTAAAGCTTAACTAGATAAATGTGACTGTATCAAGTGATGCTTCCCTCTTAAGTTGGAACTATAAAAATTATTTTATTAATTCTTTGAAAATTTCACACAGTGTGAAATTGGATTTGACATACTTTGGCCCCGTTTTATTGTAA
>NW_008351466.1:501879-509341 GCF_000622305.1 Nannospalax galili | reverse complement strand
ATGTATGTGTGTGTGTGTGTGTGTGTGTGTGTGTGTGTGTGTGTGTGTGGAAACACACACCATGGCATGTTTGTGAAAGTCAGAGGACAACTTTCAGTAGTCAGTTTCTTCCTTCTACCTTCTGGGTTCCAATGATCAAATTCAAGTCTTCAGGCCTTTTGGCAATTGGCTTTACCCACTAAGGCATCCCAACAGGCTCTACCTTGTCATATTTAAAATGAAATTGTCTTCATTGCTTTTGTTTCCAGTTGTAAAAATAATTGCAAACTGATTCTTTTTTATTTTTGAAGGCTACAATAATACCTGAAAATATGAAGAAATAAATGCAAATCTTATGTTTATTCTCTGGTCCTATGATGCCATCTTGCCCATTCTAACACAAATTCTTGTCTGGTGGATTGACATAATATTACAGAGGATATGAGCAATATTAATATTCATGGACACCGATGCTAGAGGGAGGAACCTAGGGGTCAGGAGAGCATTGAGAAAGGTGTCAATGGGGTTCAAAACCAATGTCCAGTCTGGAAAATAAGCATTAAGACCAGCATTCTAGTCAGGTGTAGTGGCACATGCAGCACTCAGGAGGCAAAGGCAGGCGGGTCTCTGTGAGTTCAAGGCCAGCCTGGTCTGCTTAGTGAGTTCCAGGCCAGCTGGGGTTACAGGGAGACTGTGTCTCAAAAAGACCCAAAAAAAAAAAAAAAAAAAAAAAAAAAAAACCACTAGCATGTGGTCGATGTCTTTTTCTAACATTTTATAATTGTCTCCACAAAGGTCTTGCCCATTGCAGAAGAAGCTGTTAACTATCCCCAATGTCCATGTTTTCTTTTTTCTCTTTGAAACCCAGGCAGATAATAGTGTTCAATGTCCCTTATGATTAGATGAGGCCATGAAACTGAGTTCTGGTCAATGTATTGTGGCAGAAATGCTATATGCCAGAGTTTCACATAAAGCTTCCCTATGCCAATTTGAACTATGAACTTCATGCTCTGTTATGAAGATCTCATTTTTTAAAAAACATCATGCAATTTTTAACTTAATTTCATTAATGTATTTTTATTTTGTGTATGAGTATTTTGCCTACAGAGTACAGAAGAGGGTGTTGAATCCCCTGGAACTGGAGTTACAGGCTGCTCTTAGCCACCACGTGAGTGCTGGTAACTAAGCCCAGCTCTTTTGTATGAGCAGCCAATTCTCTTAACTACTGAGCCATCTCTCCCACCCTACAAATCATAAAATTTTTTGAAGTCTTTCTTATACCTGCTTAGACCTTTATTCTATAATGTTAATGAATATCTTCTTTCTTCTCTTCTTTGAAGATGAGAATTATACTGTTGGAGTTTCAGGCATGTGTGGCCACACCCAACTTTTTTTTTATGTTCCTCCAAGTGGACCAGAAAGAGAGAGGTTCTTGGAGGAAGAAATGTTTTATTTGAGTCTTTCATTTTCACATGTTCCAGCTTTTCTCATCATAAAATCCACATACCTGCTGGACATAGGGGCACAAGCTGGTAATCACATCACTTAGGAGGTTAAAAAAGGGAGATTGCATAAAATTGAATGAATTTTTAACCTTTAAAAAAGATATCCATTTCATTTTAAAATATACTGTTTATTACAGAAAGACTCATTGTTTTTGCTAATAACACTGATATGCTGGCGCATGCATCCCTCATTTGTATGTATCTGATTATTACTAGTCATAATCGGTCGCAGTCGGGTCCTTGGCACCTGTCTATGTCTATAAAGTCATTGGGTAGATTTCAATGGTAATGTTTATCAACTCTACTAATTAACATGACATAAATTTTTATGCTTCCTCCTCAAACATAATGCATTAAAATTTTTTTTTGATTATTTTTTTTGTGTGTATATCACACAGAACATCCCAAACCATCTTATTAAACTATACACCCACTTCCCAGATGGCACCCTCCAATAGCCTCCCTCCCCCACTAGAGCCCTTATACTCTGTTATCCTTGCTACTGTCTGCTGTGATGTCATTGCTGTTCATTTTCCCAGTTCTATGCTGGGTTACTATCTGGGAGTCCCTTTGGCCACCCTGGCCAACAACTCAAAAGAAGGTATCTCCTATCTGCCATTGTTGTTTGTTATGTAGCCTTTAGCTATACATATGGACTCTTTTTAAAAATTATTTATTTAATAACCACATAATTAGAAGAAGCATTTCATGACAACAGCATTTACATATTCAATAACATTTTCTAGAACTAAGATGCATCTGTTTCAAGATTGGCTGTAAATTTTTAGGTTTACAGTTGAACTAATACAGTTATACAATATTGTACTCAGTATAAACAATTTAAGACATAAAGTTGAATTAGGTCTTAACCTTTTAAAAAGATCTCCATTTCATTATTAAAACACACAGTTTCATGCAGAAAAATTTATTTTTTTGGATGTCAGTTGTTTTTATTACTTTAAAAAAATTTTAATAACTACATTACTAGAAGAAGCATTTCACTACATCTTCAACATATTCAGTAACACACTCCAGAGCAACAGTACATCTCTTTCATGAGTGCGTGCAAGTTTCTAGGTTCACAGTTGAATTAATACAGTTATACAATATTGAACTTAGTATAAGCCCTGTAAGACATAAAATGGAATGAGTTTTTAACCTTTAAAAAAGTTCTCCATTTCATTTTAGAATATATTGTTCCTTGCAGAAAGACTCATTGTTTTTGCTACTAACACTGAGATGTTGGTGCACAAATCTCTAATCTGTATGTATCTGATTATTACTAGTCATAATTGGTTGCACTTGGATCCTTGGTGCCTCTGTATGTGTATAAATTCATCAGGCAGATTTCAATGGTAATATTTATGACCTCTACTAATTAACATGACATAAATTTCCATGCTTCCTCAAATATGATACTTTTTTTAAAATTTGAGTTTTTTTTGTGTTTGTGTTTGTATATCACAAAGAACATCCCAAACCATCTTATTCAACTATACACCCACTTCCCAGATGGCACCCTCCCATAGCGTCCCTCCCCCCACTAGAACCCTCACACTCTGATATCCCTGCTACTGTCTACTATGTTGTTGGCACCCACAGCCCTTCCCCACTACTTGCCCTTCTGGTGAATCTAGTCAGCTTATCTAGAGTTCTTTGTTTTAGGAAGGTGAGCTGTTCCTCATCTAGCAGTAATCAGTTATCAATATTCCTTTAGATAAGATTGGGGTCTGCTGTTCATTTTCCCAGTTCTATGCTGGGTTACTATCTGGGAGTCCCTTTGGCTACTCTGGCCAACAACTCAAAAGAAGGGATCTCCTATCTCGCATTGTTGCTTGTTATGTAGCCTTTAGCTATGCATATGGACTTTTAAGAAATTATATTGGCCCCTTTCATCTTTGGTTATAATTTCCTTTATGTCCCTCTGAACAAATTACTATAGACCTCAAAGTATGTCTGTTAAACATCCAAGAAGGTTAGTTCCACCAGTCTGGTACTTTTAATTACGGTGAACCATGTAGATAAATCTTGGGGAAAGACCAATTGTTCTCAGATAAACCTTGCCTAGACATCTATTTCTTGATCTGGTATATATAATTTGTCAGTACATTGTTGGACTAAAATGGTTCCTTCTGGTTTTTAAAACTAGCTAGGCATTATTGATCTCTTGCATTTTCTAACCCCTCCATCAATTTCCCCAATTAAGGTGCCCCATTTTCCCACTTTCTCCCTTAATAATACCCTCTCCTATAGTCCTACCTCTCTTGAGCTCCTTCTTTCCCTTTATCCCCTAGGTTCCTTGTATACCCTTCCCTCCCCCTCCTTTAAACTAACCCAATTTTTATCTATATCTCCATTATTAACACCTGTTTCTTACTGTTCTTCTCTTTCACATTCTTTCTTTTCCTTTACCTCCCTGGGTCCTTTCCATTATCCTGGTTCCTGTAGTTATGTCTGGATACATACTCATTTATCAGGATTTGGTTCTCGGATCCACATATGAGGGAGACCATACGTCGATTTTTTTTCTGAGTCTGTGTTACTTTACTTATTATAACAGTTTCTAGTTCCATCCATTTACCTGAAAATTTCATGATTTCATCTTTCTTTACTGCTGAGTAAAACTCCATTGTATAAATGAACCTCATTTCATTATCCACTCTACAGAGCTATATTCATAAAAACCACATGGTACTGACAGAAAAATAGAGCCAGATATCAATGGAACAAAATTGAAGACCCAAATATAGGTATACGCAACTTCAGTCACCTGATATTATCCAAAGGGGCCAAGAACGTTCACTAGAGGAAAGACATCTTCAGCAAATGGTGGTGACAAAACTGGATCTCTACCTGTAAAAGAATGAAACTGGACCCCTATCTTTTACCTAGTACAGAAGTCAACTCCAAATGGATCAAAGACCTCAACGTGAAGCCTGAAACTCTGAAACTGTTACAAGAATACATTGGGAATAACCTACAAGATATAGGTGTAGGAAAGGACTTTCTAAACCAGACATCAATTACCCAGTAAATAAGGTTAACAATCAACAAATGTGTCCTCATTAAAGTAAAAAGCTTCTGCACATCAAAAGAAGCAACCAAGGAAGTGAAGAGAAAACCCACAGAGTGGGAGAAAATTTCACCAGCAATACATCTGACATAGGTTTAACACACAGAATATATAAAGTGCTCAAAAAATAATCAAGAAATCAACTAACCCATTTAAGAGATGGGCTAAGGATCTGAACAGAGAGTTCTCAAAAGGAAAAATAAGATGGTTAAGAAAAAGGTGCTCATCATCATTAGTAATTAGGGAAATGTAAATTAAAACCACTTTAGGATTTCATCTTACCCCAGTCAGACTGGCTAAGATCAAGAGTAATGATATCAAATGTTTTAGAGGATGTGGGGAAAGGGGACCACTTATCCACTGTTGGTGGAATTGCAAACTTATGCATCCCCTATGGAAAGCATTGTGGAGAGCTGTTAAAAAACTAAAAATGAACCTACCATTGTCCCAGTTTTACCACACCTTGGCATATACCCAAAGGATTCATCCTATTGCAGATACCCTTGCTTATCCATGTTTATTACTGCTCTTTTCACAATAGCTAAGAGATGGAAGTAATCTAAGTGTCCCCCAAGAGACAAGTGGATAATGAAAATGTGGTACATTTACACAATGGCGCTCTACTCAGCAGTAAAGAAAGATGAAATCATGAAGTTTGTAGGGAAATGGATGGAACTGGAAACTGTTATACTAAGTGAAGTAACATAGACTCAGAAATACAAATGACAAATGTTCTCCTATGTGGAACCTAGCATCAAATCCTTATAAGTGAGTATGTATCCAGACATAACTATAGGAACCAGTATAATGAAAAGGAACCATGGAGGTAAAGGAAAAGAAAAAAATCTGAGAGAGAAGAGCAGTAGGAAATAGGTGTTACTAGGGGAGAAATGGATAAAAATGGGGTTATTTAAATGGGAATGGGAGGGAGGGTTACACAAGGATCCTTGGGGATAAAGGGAAAGAAAGAGCTCAAGAGAGGTGGGACCATAGGTAACGGGTATTATCAAGGGAAAAATGTGGAAAATGGGGGCTTTTAAAATGCGGAAACCATCCCAGAAGTGTAGACACAGAGAGAGAGAGAGAGAGAGAGATTGTCTAACTAGTTATAAAAGAGCAGAGACAACCATATTAGTCCAATAATCTGACAAATTATACAAACATTATCTCTATGAGTCCATGTGTATAATAGCTGGAGGCTATATTGCAAGCAACAGTGCCAGACAGGAGATACCTTCTGCTGAGTTGTTGACCAGAGCGGTCCAAGAGACTCCCCAAATTACTCAGGTTATTGCCACAGCCCTTGATGGCCTCCCAGAACTTGAAGGTAAATCCATACTGCCAAAGACAGAACATATGTCAGACACAGGATTTGGAGAAATAGAGCTGCAACTGACCAGCAACCACTTCCCCTGAAGGCCAGCTCTCACACCTTTGAAGAGTGCTATGAAGGTGCCAAGGGAAAATACCAATGGAGGATCCAACAGCAGCTTCAAGACCAAATAACCACATCAGTGGCCAGCACAGCATATGTCATTGGTGCAGTAGTGGCACTCTTATCTTGGGGGCAATCAACTGCTACCTAATTTGACTGAGCACCCACTCAAAGGGAGAAAACTCAAGTGTGGTAATGTAAACATAACCTAATACACATGGCTGGAGTGGCCATAGATCTTAGAGAACCACAAGACTATCACATCGCTAGACTAATGTGATTTCTTACTATGTGCAAAATATGTATCCTTATATTACAGACAAATATCACAGTCATCATTCAGGAAAAAAGCTAATTTTGAACTAGTCAGAGACAATTACCAAGTATCACAACTGGTCACATACAGACATTGTTGATGAATTTCTCAGGCCTAAGTGGCACATCTGCAATGCAACTTCTACACCTGAGTCTCATGGAACATAAACCAAGGATAATAAGAGGACACTAATGAATCTTTCAGGCCTCAGTAATGAAGCTTCCTCATGCAGGGGGCCAAGATTACAAAAGGCCACAAACAGTCAAAGTGTAGAGAACAAGAGTCAGCTGAATGCTGGTCCTTGGAAAGGATCCCTTTATTAAACTTCTCCCACTCAAGGCTCAGGGACCACTGTGGAAGAGGGAGCAGAAAGGTTGTAAGAGCCTGGGAAGAGGTGTGAGACCATATGGAAATGGAGACTTACAAGCTCCTTGGGACCTGCCCATATGATTCTATGGCAATGGTGTCAGCATACACAGGGCCCATGCAAACTCAGGCAGACAATAACCCAGCATAGAACTGGGAAAATAGACAATAGACCTCATGGCTGGGGACACTGACAACCGGGTGTGCCTTGAGAGGGATTACCAGGTATATGGGCTCCAGTGGGGGGGTGCTGTGGGAGGGTGCCAGTGGGGAAGGGGCCATAAAGTTGATTAATTAAAAAAAAGAACTGTTGTATGAACTGTACAAAAGCTCAATAAAATAAAAAAAATGATTTCATATTGTATTCTTCCATTATGTGTAAACGTTATTATATATACATATATACACAAAAACTACATTTAAAAAACTGTAAACCGCTCTGCTTCTCTGGACCTGCACCACTGGCTAACTCTCCTGGCCTGCTCTCCTGCCCTCAGGCCTCTCTTGGGGTAAGCCTATCACGCAGCCCTCTGCACCTTGACTCCCCCAGCCGCGCTCACCCTTCCATCACCCCCGCTGTTCTCTACTCCTAGTTTGGGCCTTGTGCCATTCCTAGTCTTGGGGCCCTTGACACCTGGGGAGCCAGTGCTGCTTCCTGATCCTTTTAACCTGGACAGGCGTGGTGCCTTCCTTGGGCTCCAGGAGGACTGCTTCTGGACCTGGCCCTGCCCTCACCTCCCTCTGCTTCCCTGGACCTGCACCACTGGCTAACTCTCCTGGCCTGCTCT
>NW_008351466.1:492619-501366 GCF_000622305.1 Nannospalax galili | reverse complement strand
ACACACACAGAGAGAGAGAGAGAGAGAGAGAGAGAGAGAGAGAGAGATTGTGAGTATGTAGAATTTGGCACGGGATAGAATAGGGAAAGACATCTAAATATGGTAAAAATACATCATGATTATGTGAATTTCACAAAAAAATCAATAAGAAATAAAAATAATTTAAATTTTAAACATAGAATCCAGTGTGATTGCCCCCTCCCTTTAAAAAATGCTTCTAGACCTACTAAAAATCCTGGCATTTAAAAAGAGTTGATAAAATATTCCTTTGTACAGGAAGAGAGTTGGGGATCACTGATGGACACTGTGTATGATGAATCTGACTAGATTCCTCTCTTTGGCTTCCTCAGAGGCCAGACTCTTGTGATTCTTGACTGGCAGATTCAGTCTATTTTCCTTGTGCTTCTTCTTCTCATGCAGGCAAATATATGCATTAAAAAATAAATAAGGTGGCTAGAGAGATGGCTCAGAGGCCAAGAGTACTGGCTGCTGTTGCAGAGGACCTGGGTTCGATTCCCAGCACCCACATGGTGCCTAACAACTGCCTGTAACCCGTTTGGCTAACAACTCATTTGGCAAGGCTGAACAGCAGACGCCTTTGCCGCTGAGCCATGTTGCCAGACCTTGTTTATACTTCTTATGTTTTGTTTGTTTTGTTTGTGAGACAGGGACTCCCTCTAGTCACAGCTGGTCTGGAACTTGCTATGTAGACCAGGCTGGCCTCAAACTCACAGAGATCCACCTGCTTCTGCCTCCCCAGTGCTGGGATTAAAGGCATGCACCACCATGTCCAGGCCTTTTTATACTTTTATTGTCTGAAGACTTATTTCCTGCTGCCTTTTTTTTTTGGCTTCCTTTCCAATTTCACAGGAGTGAATTTAGTGACAAACTGTCTTATTAGTGCATATTCCTGGCATTCACAGCCCATTGGGCTGAGCTGACCTTCCTCTTCGGCCTTAGGAAACAGAAGGAAAAGCGATGCTTCCATCCACAATTGGCCGCAGGCACCCCTGTTCACTTTCTGTGCCCTAAAAGCGCTCTGTGGACTATCTCCTCATGTGAAGCCTACTGAAAAATGCCTTTTTTGGTTTAGTAAAAGCTCACTTTGTAACCCAGGATAGCCTGCAACTCACGATGTAGACCAACATGTCTGGAACTCACAATTTTCCTGTCTCAAACGTCTATGTGCTGGGGGTGGGAGTCAGCCGGTGGTGAGGAGGTTAGATGACACCCACCACAGTTGGCTTTCCCTTTCCACCACGTGGTTCATGGGTATGGAACCTGAACTTCACATTTGGCAGCAGACACCTTTACCTGCTGATCCATCTCGCCAGCCCTTTTGAAATAAACACCACTCCCAAACTCTTGTTTAAAAAATGAGTTATTGTTTTTTATGTGTGTGTGTTTCTGTGGGTAACGACTTGAGAAAACAAACTGGAAGTTTCCTTTCTGCTTCCACCACTTAGGTTCTGGATCAAGTTCACGTCTTTGGCTAGGGTGCAGGTGCCTTTACCAGGGAAGACGTCTCACCTTCCTCCCCCTTAAAAAAGTCTTTCTTTTGGGTCTGGAGAGATGGCTCAGGGTTTAAGAGCACTGGCTGCTCTTGCAGAGGACCTGGGTTCTGTTCCCAGCATTCACATGGCAGCTAACAACTGCCTGTAACTCCTGTTCCAGGGGATTTGACACAGCTCTTGTGGCCTCCAAGTGCATTGCTAGACACGGGGGCACTTACATACATTCAGGCAAAACACTCATACGCATAAAACAAATTTCTTTAAAACACATTGTGTATGGTCCGGAGAGATGACTCAGCTGTTGCAGAGAACCCTACTTCAGTTACCAGCACTCACATGGGTACTCACAACCATCTTCAGTCCAGTTCCAGGGGATCCACTGCTCTCTTCTGGCCTCTGCAGTCAATGCAGCACACGGGTGCGTTTATGGAACATTCAAGCAAAACACTCATGCACATAAATTAAAAAATAAATACAAGCTCCAATTCCAAGCAGCCTGAGAGAGGAGACCTATCTCATAACAAAAACTGTGTGACATGGTGACACACATATATAATACCAGCACGGGAGAGGTGGAGGAGGGAGGATCAGGAGTTCAAGTCCTCTTTAGCATGAGCTAGAGGAGACTATCTAAAAAAATGTGCAGGAGAGAGGCAAAGCAATAAGCCCTTCCCCAAGATACAGAAAAATAAAGAAGGCTTCTCATAGGTGTAAAGAATTGTGAGTTGCAGAGTCCTTTTGCTCCTCAGATTTAAGATTTGCTTTAAGAATAGGAGGGTCACAGAAGAGATGTTACAGGCTTTAAATTAATGCTCAGAAATGTAACCCCACAGAACTGTGGGTGGAAACTTGAATGTGCCCCGTGCTCCCATCCTTGTCCTGGAGATGGGGATCTTCTGGAGCTAGTGTCCCCCAGACCACCTGTCATCCCTTCCTCCTCTGCTCTTGCCCCTCCACTCTTGCTTTCTGTTGCCCTCAACCATCCTGGAATGTGCCCTGCCTCCAGCACTCATTCTCTAGTCCTCTTCCTGCCCCCCCTTTTTTGTTCTGTGGTACTTTGTTGTAAAATAGAGGATAAACCACTGGTGGCCTGGAAATCACTATGTAACCGTGGCTGACCTGACCCTTGTGATCCCCTGCCTCACCCTCCACAGTGCTGTCATTACAAGAGACTAAAACCTTGCCCGTCTCCCAGGTTGTTAATTTTGGTGTTTTTTTGCATTCAATTTTATTTTCATTTTTAAATAACATTTCAATACTTACAAAATTCTCTTTAAAATCATATTTATTTGATCATGTGTGTGTGTGTGTGTGTGTGTGTGTGTGTGTGTGCGCGCGCGCCTGGGTGTATATGGATGGAGGACTCCAAAGAGGTCAGAACAGGCCTACGGATCCAATGGAACCAGAGTTACAGTCAAAAAAGAGCCTGCATGTGGGTGCTGGGAATTGAATCTGGTTCCTCTGCAACAGGAGTTATTGCTCTTAACCACTGACCTATCTCTTCAGCCCTTGGAAACAATGCTTAACACATGAACACAAACTCTATAAAGAGCTATATACTGTGTTCCTTTCTCCACAGTTACTCCAGTGATGTTCCTGCTTCAATCTTGGCAGCAAATTTTCCACTAGAGGATCCCACAGTCATATCCTCTAACACTGAGAACCGTTTACTTGACTCCACTGATTCACAATTTTATGTCAGATACACTACATACTCAAGTCTTGGATCTTTCTCAGCACAATATCAAATTTGTTAGGAAAACTGGACCACCATGAGCAGAGATGTTCCAGAGGGCACACAGTTCTGACAGGGCAATGATCAAGAGGTAGTTTTCTCTAGGACACAGTCCAGCTAAGAACACAGGAATAAAAACCATTTAAAATACTCAAGACAGATTAACTGCTTAACTGAGACCCCAAGCTGTCAGTTATATTACATACTTAATGTTAAATTGACATCCAAAAAAGACACAACCTGCTGTCATTCAATAGTACACTGTTACTGGTACTTCTAAAGAAATAAACACCTAGCAAATTCTTTTGCTTCTTAGTAATCCCAGCACTAGGGAGGCAGAAGCAGGCGGATCTCTGTGAGTTCAAGGCCAGCCTGGTCTGCATAGTGAGTTCTAGGACAGCTGGGGCTATAGGGAGGCCCTGTCTCAAAAAGATCAAAATTGTATACAGATTTAAAAAGCAAGATGACAAGGCTGAAGAGATAGCTCAGGTGATATGAAAGGAGGCTGCTTAAGCAGAGGACCTATGTTTCTTTCAAAGAATCCATATCAGACAGTTCACAACTGCCTGCAACTACAGTTTCAGGGCTGACACACTCTGGCCTCCTCCTGTACCTGCAGGCATGTGGTACGCATCAACCCATGCACATACACATAAACATAAATAAAATATGCAAACTGAAACAGACAAAAACCCCAATCTTAGCTGAAGAAATATTGGCAGCTGATTACTGCTGGGTGAGGAAGAGCTGATCTTCCTAAAGTAAGAGACTAGATAGGCTGACTAGACCTCAGTAGATGAACTTTCACTGAGGGATGTCTGGGGACACTAACTTGACACAATAGGCCTTAAGACAAACGACAGAATGTGTGGATTTCAGTGGGGGGGTGGGGGTTATGGGAGGGTGCCACCAGGGAAGGGCATATAAATTGAGATGTTCCATATGAAATACACAAAATTCAATAAAAATGCTTAAAAAATAAAAATTTTAAAATGAAATGAGGTCATATTTCCCCTTCCTTTAAGAATACATGGGTGTACTCACATACATGCAGGCAATACACTCATACACATAAAATAAAAATGATAAACAAAATTAAAAAAGAGTTTCTAGTTCTATTGAAAAAAATCACATTTAAAAATAGTTGTATGAAATATTGCTGTTTGTAGAGGAAGAGAAATTGGGACCACTGATGCACATAGTACATAACAAATCTGACAGGGCTTTGTTCTAATCTACTTCATCAGAGGCCAGACTCTTTGTTTTCACTTTCTCTGTTTTCTGCTTGGCCGATTCAGCCTTTTTTCGCTCTGTTCCGCTCTTCCCTTTTATTCATATGTTTCTGAAAATACAGTTTTTTACCTAGTGCAGTGTGTGTGTGTGTGTGTGTGTGTGTGTGTGTGTGTGTGTGTGTAGGTTGTACTTGTAACATGCAAGGAGTTTTGAGGACTCCTCAGGAGATTAAGCTGTCCCTACCCTTCCAATGCCAGAGTCACATGAATGAACACAGATCTTCAGAGCTGGCATGAGGCACCTTTACTCACAGATCCATCTCATCACCCTTTAAAAAATTCTTTTCAAAACATTTATTTTCAGTGTGTTTATTTATTTATTTGTGTATGTGTTTGACTGTAATATGACGTCAAATGCCAGCCTCACTAGAGTGGGTTCTCTTCTTTTTACATATATTTTTTATTATGTATTTTTTTATTTTTTAGAAGAAGCATTTCATTACAGCTCTAACATACTCAATAACAGTTTCCAGAGCAAAGATATATCTCTTTCAAAAGTGGCTATAAAATTTTTAGGTTCACTGTTGAATTAACACAGTTATACAATATTGAACTCAGTATAAGCCCTGTAAGACATAAAATTGAATGAGTATTTAACCTTTAAACTATACTGTTTCTTACAGAAAGACTCATTGTTTTTCCTAATAACACTGAGATGTTGGCACATGCATCTCTAATCTGTATGTATCTGATTATTACTAGTCATAGTTGGTTGCACTCGGATCTTTGGCATCTGTGTATGTCTATAAAGTCATCGGGTAGATTCAATGGTAGTGTTTATCACCTCTACTAATTAACACGATGTAAATTTTTGATTCCTTCTCAAAAATAATTCATTTTTTAAAATTTGTTGATTTTTTGTATGTATATCACACAGAATATCCCAAACCACCTTATTCATCTATATGCCCACTTCCCAGATGGCACCCTCCCATAGCCTCCCTCCACCACTAGAGCCCTTGTACTCTGTCATCCTTGCTACTGCCTGCTGTGTTGTTGGCACCCCCAGACATTCCCCACTACTTGTCCATCCGGTGAATCTAGTCAGCTTACCTAGGGGTCTTTGTTTTAGGAATGTCAGCTATTCCTCATCTAGCAGCAATCAGTTGTCAATATTACTTTAGATAAGATTGGGTTCTGCTGTTCATTTTCCCAGTTCTATGGTGGATTACTATCTGGGAGTCCCTTGGGCCACCCTGGCCAACAACTCAAAAGAAGGTATCTCCTATCTGGCATTATTGCTTGTTATGTAGAATTTAGCTATACGTATGGACTCTTAAAAATTATATTGGCCCCTTTAATGTTTGGTTATACTTTCCTTTTGGGTGTTTAAGGTCATACAGTTGGCCTAGATAAACCGATTTATTTTTACTCTTAAGGCTGTTTGAGGATCTGTTCCTCAGGGGTCACATGGGCTTGGGAGGAGCCCCTGCCTCCTTTCTTTTACCAGTTCTGCCTATGTGAAGATAAGTCAACGGTCCTGCTCGACCATGGCTGGCTTCACTTGGAAGCATGGAGGAAATGTTTCATCTGTGTTGACCTTCCACTTTGTAGCCTGGACACTGGTTCAAGTCCATTTCGTGGGGTCTCTAGAGCCTCCTTGATCAAGAGGACAGGTGACTCACCACAATTACAGGACATTTTGAGAAATGATCATAGACCCCTGGAACTAGTCAACCTAGCAGGGAAAGGAGAAAAAAACTGTCCTTTATGTCCCTCTGAACAAACTAGTATAGACCTCAAAGTATGTCTGTTAAACATCCAAGAAGGTTAGTTCCACCAGTCTGGTACTTTTAATTACTGTGTGTTATGTAGATACATCTTGGGCAAAGACCAATTGTTCTCAGATAAACCTTGCCTCCACATATATTACTTGATCTGGTATGTATAATTTGTCAGTAGGTAGTTTGACTAATATAGTTCCCTCTGGTTTTTAAAACTAGCTAGGCATTATTGACCTCTTGCATTGTCTCACCCCTCCATCAGTTTCCCCAATTAAGGTGCCCCATTTTCCCACTTTCTCCCTTAATAATACCCTCTCCTATGGGCCTACCTCTCTTCAGCTCCTTCTTTCCCTTTTTCCCCTGCGTTCCTTGTATACCCTTCCCCTAGGTTCCTTGTATACCCTTCCGTCCCCCACTCCCTTAAACTAACCCAATTTTTATGCATATCTCCCTTATTAACCCCTGTTTCCTACTGTTCTTCTCTTTCAGGTTCTTTCTTTTCCTTTACCTCCCTGGTTCCTTTTCATTATCCTGGTTCCTGTAGTTATGTCTGAGTACATACTCATTTATCAGGATTTGGTTCTGAAATACACATTTGAGGGAGAACATCGATTTTTTTTTTCAGAGTCTGTTCCTTCACTTAGTATAACAGTTTCTAGTTCCATCCATTTACCTGCAAATTTCATGATTTCATCTTTCTTTACTGCTGAGTAAAACTCTATAGTATAAATGGACCACATTTTCATTATCCACTCGACAGTGGAGGGACACTTAGGTTGCTTCCATCTCTTAGCTATTGTGAAGAGAGCAGCAATGAACATGGATGTACAAGTGTCTCTGCAATATGATGAGTTCTTTGGGTATATGCCAAGGACTGGTATAACTGGGTCATATGGGAGGTTCATTTGTAGTTTCTTAATAGTTCTCCACACTGATTTCCATAGGGGATGAACAAGTTTGCAGCTCCACCAGCAGTGGATGAGTGTTCCCCTTTCCTCACATCCTCTCCAACATTTGGTATCATTTGTTCTCTTGATCTTAGCCAGTCTGACTGGGGTAAGACGAAATATTAAAGTGGTTTTTATTTGTATTTCCCTAATTACTAATGATGTTGGGCATCTTTTGAGATACTTCTTAGCCATCTTTATTTTTTCTTTTGAGAACTCTCTGTTCAACTCCTTAGCCCATCTTTTAATTGGGTTGCTTCTTGCCTTGGTTCTCTGTTTTCCGAGTTCGTTATAAATTCTTGTTATTAAACATCTGTCGGATGTGTCACTGGTGAAGATTTTCTCCCATTCTGTGGGTTTTCTGAACACTTCCCTGGTTGCCTCCTTTGATGTACAGAAGCTTTTTAGTTTAATGAGGTCCCATTTGTTAATTCTTGCCCTTGTTTCCTGAGCAATTGATGTCCGGTTTAGAAAATCCTTTCTGACACCTATATCTTGTAGGTTTTTCCCAAAGTTTTCTTTCCCAAAGTTTCAGGCTTTATATCGATTCTTCTACAGGTGGAGATCCAGTTTTGCCAGCACCATTTGCTGAACATGCTGTCTTTCCTCCAGTCAATGTTCTTGGCCCTTTGTCAAATATCAGATGGCTGAAATTGCATGTACTCATATTTGGGTCTTCAATTTTTTTCCATTGATCTACGGGTCTAATTTTGTGCCAGTACCATGTTGTTTTTATGACTATTGGTCTGTAATACAGTTTAAAATCTGGTATAGTGATCCCCTGGCATGGCTCTTAGTGCTCAGGGTTGCTTTGGCTATCCGAGGTTTTTTATGCTTCCATATTAATCTTAGGATGTTTTTTTCTAGTTCTGTGAAAAATGTCATGGGGATTTTGATTGGCATTGCATTGAATCTATAAATGGCTTTTATTAGGATGGTCATTTTCACAATATTAACTCTTCCTATCCATGAGCATGGGAGGTCCTTCCATCTTCTGATGTCCTCCTTAATTTCTTTCTTTAAAGATTTAAAAATTTCATTGTAGAGGTCTTTAATGTCTTTGGTCACGTTTATTCTGAGATATCTCATTAATCTTAGGATGGGTTTTTCAAATTCTGTGAAAAATGTCATGGGGATTTTGATTGGCATTGCATTGAATCTATAAATGGCTTTTTGTAGGGTGGTCATTTTCACAATATTAATTCTTCCAATCCATGAGCATGGGAGGTCTTTCCATCTTCTGATATCTTCTTCAGTCTCTTAAATGTCATTAATCATATAAATGGGCTCAAAGGCAAGAACCACACGGCCATCTCAATAGATGCAGAGAAGGCCTTTGACAAAATTCAACATGCATTTATGTTCAAAGTTCTTGAGGGAATTGGACTGGAGGGACCATACCTCAACATAATTAAAGCCATATATAACAAACCCACAGCCAACATCATTCTAAATGGAGAAAAACTAGAACTATTCCCATTGAAATCAGGAACCAGACAAGGCTGTCTATTATCTTACCTCCTCTTTAACACAGG
>NW_008351466.1:471497-492530 GCF_000622305.1 Nannospalax galili | reverse complement strand
TCCTAAAACAAAGGCCTCTAGATAGGCTGAGTATTTTCACCGGAAGGGCAGGTAGTGGGGAATGGCTGGGGGTGCCGACAACATAGCAGACAGTAGCAGGGATATCAGAATATAAGGGCTCTAGTCGGGGGAGGGAGGCTATGGGAGTGTGCTATCTAGGAAGTGAGTGTACTCCCCTTCACAATAGCTGCAAAAATAAATAAATAAATAAATAAAATATCTTGGAATAAATCCGACCAAAGACATTAAAGAACTCTACAATGAAAATTTAAATCCATAAATAAAGTCTCATTTTTAATGATACTAACATTTAGATGTTTGCACATGCATCTCTAATCTCTATGTGTTTGTTACTAGTCATATTCGGTTACACTCAGATCCTTGCCACCTGAGTATGGATATAAAGTCATAGGTAGATTTTAATGGTAATGTTTATCACCTCTACTATTTAACAGGAAGTAAGTTTTTATTCTTTCTCCTTAAATATAACTCATTTTAAAAATTTGTTGATTTTTTGTGTGTGTATCAAACAGAACATCCCAAACAATATTATTCATCTATATTCCCACATCCCAAATGGCACCCTCCTATAGCCTCCCCCTACCCACTGGAGCCTGTATACTCTGTTATCCCTGCTACTGTCCCCTGTGTTGTCAGCACCCCCAGCCATTCCCCACTACACACTACTTGTCCATCTGGTGAATCTAGACAGCCTATCTACAGGTCTTTGTTTTAGGAAGGTCAGCTGTTCCTCATCTAGCAGCAATCAGTTGTCAGTATTCCTTTAGATAATTTTGGGGTCTGCTGTTCATTATCCCAGTTCTTTGCTGGGTTACTGTCTGGGAGTTTGGGGCCAAAAACTCAAAAGAAGGTATCTCCTATCTGGCACTGTTGCTTGTTATGTAGCCTTTAGCTATACACATGGACTCTTAAAAATTATATTGGCCCCTTTAATGTTTGGTTATACCTTCATTTTGGGTCTAGCCAGTGCTCTTAATGGCTGAGCCATCTCTCCAGCTCCTTAAGCAAATTCTTTTGTTTTCTTGGGGGGGTGTCTTTTTGAGACAGGGTCTTCCTGTAGCCCCAGCTGGCCTGGAACTCGCTATGTAGACCAGGCTAGGCTTGAACTCACAGAAATCCACCTGCCTCTGCCTGAATGCTGGGATTAAAGGCATGCACCTTTGGGCTACCTAATTCTCAGTAAAAACTTCATGAGCTGGTCCAAATGGTGGGGTCTCCATGGCCTCCTTCATCAAGAGGACAGGTGACTCACCATAGTTACAGGATATTTTGATAGATGCTCATATTCCCCTGGAACTTAGTCGACCTTGGAGAGCAAGGAGCAGAAACTGTCATTTATGTCCCTCTCACCAAATTAGTATAGGCCTCAATGTATGGCTGTTAAACATCCAACAAGGTTAGTTCCACCAGTCTGGTACTTTTAATTACCATGTCCCATGAAGATCAAGCTTGGGCAAAGACTAAACATTCTCAGATAAACATTGCCTAGACATATTATATTCCTTGATCTAGTTATATGTATAATTTGTCAGTTAGTTGTTTGACTAATATGGTTCCCTCTGTTTTTTTAAAACTAGCTAGGCATTATTTATCTCTCACATTGTCTAACCCTTCCACCCTGGTTTCCCCATTCAAGGTGACCCCATTTTTACCATTTCTCCCTTATTAATATCCTTCTCCTATGGTCCTACGTCTCTTGAGCTCCTCTTTCCCTTTATCTCCAGGCTCCTTGTATAAGCTTCCCTCCCCTTTCCCCTTATAATAACCCCATTTTTATCCATATCTCCCTTATTAACACCTGTTTCCTACTGTTCTTCTCTTTCAGATTCTTTCTTTTCCTTTACCACCTAGTTCCTTTTCATTATCCTCGTTCCTGTAGTTATGTTTGGATACATACTTAGTTATCAGGATTTGGTGCTAGGATCAACATACGAGGGAGAACATAACATTGTTTTTTTTTTTCCTGAGTCTGTGCTACTTCACTTAGTATAACAGTTTCTAGTTCCATCCATTTACCTGTAAATTTCATGTTTTCATCTTTCTTTATTGCTGAGTAAAACTCCATCGTACAAATGAACCAGATTTTCATTATCCACTCGTCAGTTGAGGAACACTTAGGTTGCTTCCATCTCTTAGATACTGTGAAAAAGAGAAGCAACAAACATGGATGTCTTCACAATAGGATGAATTCTTTGGGTTTATGCCAAGGAGTGATATAGCTGTGTCAAATGGTAGGTTTATTTGTAGTTTTTTTTGAGTTCTCCACACTGCTTTCCATAGGGGTTGAACAAGCTTGCAATCCCACCAGCAGTGGATGAGTGTTCCCCTTTCCCCACATCCTCTCCAAAATTTGCTATCATTTGTTCTCTTGATTTTAGCCAGTCTAACTCAGGTAAGATGAAATTTTAAAGTGGTTTTAATTTGCACCTCCCTAATTATTAGTGATGTTGAACATCTTTTAAGATGCTTCTTAGCCATCTTTATTTTTTTGGTGGGGGGGGGATCTCTCTGTTCAGCGCCTTAGCTCATCTTTTAATTGGGTTACTTCCTTTCTTGATTCTTTGTCTGTTTTTTGAGTTCGTTATATATTCTGGATGTTAAACCTCCATCAGATGTGTCGCTGGTGAAGATTTTCTCCCATTTTGTGGGTTTTCTCTTCACTTTCTTGGTTGCTTCTTTTGATGTACAGAAGCTTTTTAGTTTAATGAGGTTCCATTTGTTGATTCTTGACCTTGTTTCCTGGGCAGTTGATGTGTGGTTTAGAAAATCCTTTACTACACCTATACCTTGTAGGTTATTGCCAATGTTTTCTTCTAACAGTTTCACTGTTCCAGACTTCACATTGAGGCCTTTGATCCATTTGGAGTTGACTTTTGTACAAGGTGAAAGATAGGGATTTAGTTTCATTATTCTACAGGTGGAGTTCCAGTTTTTCCAGCACCATTTGCTGAACATGCTGTCTTTCCTCCAGTCAATGTTCTTTGCCCCTTTGTCAATTATTAGGTAGCTGAAATTGAATGTACTCATATTTGGGTCTTCAATTTTGTTCCACTGATCTATAGATCTATTTTTGTGCCAGTACCATGTTGTTTTATGACTATAACTCTGTTATACACTTTAAAACCTGGTATAGTATTCCCCCAAGCATTGCTCTTAGTGCCCAAGTTTGCTTTGGCTATCTGAGGTCTTTCGTGTTTTCGTATGAATCTTAGGATGTTTTTTTCCAATTCTGTGATTGGCATTGTATTGAATCTATAAATGGCTTTTGGTAGGATGGTCATTTTCACAATGTTAATTTTCCAGTCTATAAGCGTGGGAGATCTTCTGATGTCTTCCTACACCTCTTTCTTTAAAGATTTAATATTTTCATTGTAGAGGTCTTTAATGTGTTTGGTCAGGTTTATTCCAAGATGTTTTATTTTATTTTTTTGCACCTATTCTGAAGGGGTCCATTCTGATATCCTTTTCACATCTTTTACAATCTCATTTTCTTTCTTTCTTTTTTTTAAATTGTGAGACATAATAAATTTAACAAATAAAATTTCCATTTGTTGTGAGAATTCTTTTCCTGGGGATGCTAAGCAATGCTTATGCCCTTTTAAGGTTCTAGTGTCAAACCAGTGTTTGATTAAAGTTTTACTTGGGAACCAATGAATTTACTGAACTTACTTCCTGAGATATCTGAGGGGTTGTTGAGGTATATGAATGACCTGAGGGTATGCACACTGGAAAGCCTTTACCAAGAGTGGTTCACGCCTTCTCTTCCTAGCCTTCCCCAAATTCTATACTTTAGCCCTCCCTAAATCCAGGAGACCATGTGTTATTTGGGGTCACATTACATTCAGTTGGCTGGGAAGAGTGGTTTGATACTCTCTGGTGAGGGGCTTGATCCTGCTTGCCCCTCCTTTAATGAAGGAGCACAACTGACAACAAGTCCAAATTTGATGATGTTTAGCAATCAGACACTGCTGAAGTCTTGATGATAGTAGTTATTTCATGCAGAAGAGACTGCTGTAAAGTATCATCTTATTAAAAATACATGGAATTTAAGAGGATTTGGTGCTAGGATCCACAAATGAAGGAGAACATACCTATTTTATTTTTCTGAGTCTGTGTTACTTCACTTAGTATAACAGTTTCTAGATCCATCCATTTACCTGCAAATTTCATTATTTCATCTTTCTGTATTGCTGAATAGAACTCCATTGTGTAAATATACCACATTTTTGTTAACTCATCAGTTGAGGGGCACTTAGATTGCTTCCATCTCTTAGCTCTTGTGTACCAATGTCTCTACAATAGGATAAGTTCTTTGGGTATATGCCAAGGAGTGGTATAACTGCGACATATGGTAGGTTCATTTTTAGTTTTTAAGTAGTTTTCCACACTGTTTTCCATAGGGATTGCATGAGTTTGCAATCCCATCAGCAGTGAATGAATGCTCCCCTTTCTCCACATCCTTGCCAGCATTTGGTATCATTTGTTCTCTTGATCCTAGCCAGTCTGGTTGGGGTAAGATGATACCTTAGAGTGGTTTTAATTTGCATTTCCTTACTTAGGAACAATGTTGAACACTTTTTGAGTTGTTTCTTAGCCATGTTTACTTCTTCCTTTGAGAACTCTCTGTTTAGATCTTCAGCCCATCTTTTAATTGGGTCATTTGGTTTCTTGATTCTTTGTTTTTTGAGTTCTTTATATATTCCGGATGTTAAACCTCTGTCAGATGTGTCACTGGTGAAGTTTTTTTCCCCATTCTGTTAGTTTTCTCTTCATTTTTCATTGTTTCTTTTGCTGTAAAGAAGCTTTTTAGTTAAATGAAGTCCCACTTTTGATTGCTGACCGTAATTCCTGAGCAACTTCTGTCCGATTTAGAAAATCCTTTCCTACATTTATATCTTGTAAGTTACTGCCAATATTTTCTTCTAATAGTTTCATGGTTTCTGGTTTCACATTGAGGTCTTTGATCCATTTGGAGTTGACTTTTGTGCAAGGTGAAGATACGGATCTACTTTCATTCTTCTAAAGATGGAGATCCAGTTTTGCCAGCAGCGTTTGTTGAAGATGCTGTCTTTCCTCCATTATGTGTTCTTGGCACCTTTGTCAAATATCAGGTGGTTAAAACTGCTTGTACTCGGGTTGGGTCTTCAGTGATGTTCCATTGATCTATGTGTCTATTTTTGTGCTAGTAACATGCTGTTTTTATGACTATACTTCTGTAGTATACTTTGAGATCTGGTACAGTAATCCCCCAAGTGCCGATCTTTGTGCTCAGGGTTGCTTTGGCTATCTGGGTCCTTTTATGCTTCTATATGAATTTAAGAATTTTTTTTTCTAATTCTGTGAAGCATGCCATGGGGATTTTGATTGGGATTGCACTGAATGTATATATTGCTTTTGGTAGGTGGTCATTTTCACAATATTAATTCTTTGAATCCATAAGCATGGGAGGTCTTTCCATCTCCTGGTGTCTTCCTCAATCTCTTTAACAATTTAAAATTTTCATTGCAGAGATATTTGGTGTCTTTGATCAAGATATATTTTTTTGCAGCAATTGTGAATGGAGGCATTTCCCTGTACTCTTTCTCCAATTGCTTGTTATTAGTATATAGAAAGGCTACTGATATTTGTAGATTCATTTTATAACCTGCCACTGTACTGAAAGTGTTGATCAGTTCTAAGAGTTTTCTGGTGGAACTTTTAGGATCTTTTAGGTATACTATTGTATCATCTGCAAAATGTGATAGTTTGACCTCTTCTTTTCTAGTTAGTACTCTTTTAATTTCCCTCTCATGTCTTAATGCTCTAGCAAGAGTTTCAAGCACGATGTTGAAATGGAGTAGAGATAACAGACATCGTTGTCTTGTTCCTGATTTTAATGTGAATGCTTCCAGTTTTTCTCCGTTTAGAATGATGTTGGCCGTGGGTTTGTTGTATATCACTTTAATTATGTTGAGATATGTTCCCTCTAGTCCAATTCCCTCTAGGACTTTGAACATAAATGCATGCTGAATTTTGTCAAAAGTCTTTTCTGCATCTATGGAGATAAAGATGTCTTTTTTGTCTTTGAGTCAATTTGTGTCATTATTGACTTGCGTATATTGAACCATCCCTGCATCTCTGGAATAAAGCCTACTTGATCATGGTGAACTTTTTGATGTGTGTCTGTACGCAGTTTGCAAGTATTTTGTTGAGAATTTTTGCATCTATGTTCATTAAGGCTATGGGTCTATAGTTTTCTTTTTTTGGTTGTATCTTTACCTAGTTTGGGTATTATAGTGATGCTGGCTTCATTGAAGGAATTTAGGAGTGCTCCCTCTGTTTCTATCATTTTAAATAATTTAAGTAGTATCAATTGGAGGTCTTCTTTAAATGTCTGGTAGAATTCTGTTGTAAATCCATCTAGGCCTGGGGTTTTTGTTTTAGTTGGGAGGCTTATATTTTATGGGTCTGTTTAAACTGTTGATCTCTTCTTGGTTTAACTTTGGTGGCTCCCATGATTTTAGATATTCATCCATTTCTTTTAGATTTTCAAATTTAGTAGAGTATAGGTTTTTAAAATATTCCCTGGACCTTCCGAGTGTCTGTTGTGATGTTTCCCCTTCCATCTCTGATTTTGTTGATTTGTATTTGCTCTTTCTTTCTTTTGGTTAACTGGGCTAGGGGGTCTGTCTGTCTTGTTTAGCTTTTCAAAGAACCAACTCTTAGAGTCATTGATTCTTTGTATTGATTTCTTTGTTTCTCTTTCATTAATTTCTGCTCTTATTTTTGTTATCTCTTCTCTTCTGCTGGGTTTGGGTTTCATTTCATTTATTCTTGCCTTTCCAGCAAGTTGCAATGTTAAGTCATTTATTTGTGTTCTTTCTGATTTTAAATGAATGCACTTAGAGCTATAACTTGTCCTTTTCATTTAGTTCCATGAATACTTTTATTTCTTTCTTAATTTCTCCTTTGACCCATTTATCATTTAGGAGTGTGTTGTTTAATCTCAATGTGTCCATGTGGTGATTAGGCCTTCTTCCAGTGTTGATTGTAAGCTTTATTGCTTTGTGGTCCGATGGAATGCATGGAATTATTTCAATTTTTTTGTATTTGTTGAGGTTTGTTTGGTGGCCCAGTATGTGGTCAGTTGTTGAAAAAGTTCCATTTGATGCTGAATAGAAAGTGTGTTCTTTGATGCTTGGGTGGAAT
Organism: Nannospalax galili; assembly: GCF_000622305.1. Taxonomy (NCBI): domain Eukaryota; kingdom Metazoa; phylum Chordata; class Mammalia; order Rodentia; family Spalacidae; genus Nannospalax; species Nannospalax galili. Next base: position 485,321 of record NW_008351466.1, on the reverse strand, counting down.
ATTTGCAAGTTGTCTGTTAGGTCCATTTGATGTATGGTATCATTTAATTCAGATGTCTCTCTATTTATTCTTTGTCCAGTTTCCCTGTCTAATGGAGATAGTGGGGTATTGAAATCCCCTACTCTTTCCATTTTATTATTCTTTTGATGTGATTTTTGGCATGTGAATTTCTTTTGTTGTTGTGATTCTGATATGAGAATTAAGTTGAAATATGCTTCTGTTTGTATTATTGGTGTGCCTTGGTCTTTTTCTTATTGGTTATGTAAAGCTGGTTGGTCCAGGTTTCAGCTTCTCTCATGTTTTATTTTGGCGGGAACTGATGGCTTCAGATCAGCTCCTCAGGAGAACCCACAGAAGTCCAAGTCAGGTTCTAGTCAGGTACAGTCAGGGTTCCTTCTGAGTTTTGGTCTTTTCATGGTGTCCCACATCTCTTGCATATTTGGACCCCGACTAGCAGGAACTCAGAGCAAAATTTGGGAAGTTCCCTAAGGGGGGGGCAATTTTGGGCTTCTCAGTTGGTCTGCGGAATTCTCTCCCACTGTGCCAGAGGGAGGCCAAAATAGGCACTCTCTGGTGGTCTGCTGAGATCACAGCCACTACATAGATGGCGGTCTGAACCTGCCTTCTCAGGCTGTCTGCTAAGATCTCAGCCTTATCCTACCAAAGCCAGGTCTGCCCTGGAGCCTAGGAAGGGGCCTCAGGAAATCCCAGTTGGGGTTTGGGTAATGTGCAGTTAGGGGAAGCTCACCACCATGTGGAGGCAGGATCCAAGCACTCTCAGGAAGTCCCTTGTGTTCTCAGCCCCTATGCCAGAGAGAGGCTGGAACAGGCACTCTCTGGCTGCCTGCCTCAGTAGTATTTTTAAAAGACTCATCTAGTGTTGAATTATGTACTAGTGCTCATCTATCTTAATTTATTTCTTCATTTTCCTAGAAATAAAATCTAGACTGCTTCCAATTCCCTGTTACCTCAAACTCTGTGCTAGATGTCCTCATGCATATCCCTTATGGACCTATGTGCGAAGTGTTCTGAATACATATATAAAAAGAAATTTGAGCACTGGGCCTCAGGGTATATGCATAATTAATTTAAGTGCTGTGAGGTTGCTCTTTGTAATAGCAGTTCCATTCTAAGCTCTAATCAGCTGTTTTCTTTATTTCTGTTCCCTTAGGAGTAATTGGTGTGTCGCTGCTTTCCAATTTTGCCAATAGAATAAATACAAATTGACTGTATTTTAATTATTGATTATCTGAATAATAATCTCTTCACCTAGTTCCAAAAATTTTGGTTTTTCTTTTCTTCAAGTATAATTTTAACTATATTTTATCAGTTTAGGGCAGTGTGTTTCTGTCTTTTTCTTTTTGAAGGAGTACTTTACATATATCAGTTATTAACCCTTTGTTAAAGATCCTGCAAAGATTTTTTTTCTATCAGCTGTTAACTTTGTTCTCGGTGTCCACTACTGAATAAAATTCTTCCTTTTATGCAGTCAAATGTCCTAGGTTTTTGTCTTTTTATATCTACTTCTGGTGTGTGTGTGTGTGTGTGTGTGTGTGTGTGATACCTAAGGCCTTGTGCATGCTAAGAAGGATCTCTGCCACTGAGCTACATTCCCAGTCCTACTTCTGTTATTTCTAAGTTTTAGTTTAAGGAATTGATATTTACTCTAAGACATAAGGATACATTCTTATATTATTTTTAATTAATTAATTAGAATGCGTTATGCATATATGTGTGCATGATTGTGGGTGTACAAGTACATATGTATAAGCTTGTGTGTAGAAGTCAGAGGGAAACCATGGTTGTTATTCATTTAGATGCTTTCCTCCTCTATTTTTGAGCTAGGGTCTCTCATTGCCTTGGAACCCCAAGCAGGCTCCACTGGCTAGCCAACAAGCTCCAGAGATCTTCCTTTCTCTACCTCTCCAGTGCTGGGTTACAAGCAGGCAACTATTCCTGGACTTTTGTATGTGGGTTCTGGGGGATCAAAGTCAGGTCCCCATGTTTGTCCAGGAAGTACTTCACTGACTTAGCTGTCTCCTCAGACAGTGCACTTTTAATAATAACTTCATAATTTTAGATTTTGTATTTTGATTGTTTATTCTCCAGAGTTCAAGTTTGTACTTGATGCTAGGGAAATATGAATGGTAAACCAGTATTTGTCAACAGTATATAGTAAATAGTCCATCTAGTCCCACTAATTTGAACTAAGTTTTCTAAAACTTAGATTTGTGATGGTTATTTTAGAGTATATTGTTTCTTAAGACTTTCTCTAAGCCTTTCTGTTAATATATGTGTCTTTCCCATGCTACCTTTTTTACTCTGGTATGGCAGGGATAGGTAGCACTCAGCAAATGATCTTTGTACTTACTTTTTCTACTTGCCTTGTAGTTAGAGTCATATGATTATTTTTGGACAAGATACTATAAGTAAAAGTCACGTCACTTACATTTTGTATGAAAGGTCTTATGTTGAGGTGGAAGAGCCACGAGCCTGAAGAAACCTGTGTGTCTGAGCTGTGGACTTGCCTATTCTCGATAATTCCTACAATACATACACATTAAAGTCATGCGTTTTTCTCGAAATCCTGGTTTTACTGAACCTCAATTTTTTTGATACTATCATTTTAGTTTTTAGAAAACTTAGTTCAAATTAGTGGTTTTATTCACATCTTTAACTTTTGCAGGAATCCAAACAGACTGATGTCAATGGCATAGTTCTTTTTAGAAAAGATATTTCTTTATTTTTTCATAGATTATTTTTCAATTTAAAATACAGCTTTTTATATTTAACATGTTACAAAATTTAGCAGATTTATGCAATGCTGAATTTACATAAAGGCATTGCAAATAATACAATTGATTAAAAAACTTCTATCACATGCCTTTGTTTTGATTATTTAAAATTTCTTTTTGTTAAAAATTTTTTATTGATTTTTTTCAATTCATGAATTTTATTTTATTTATTTTTACATTCTTTTTAAAAAATTATTTAATAACCATATGATTAGAAGAAGCATTTCATTGCAGCATTAACATATTCAATAACAATTTCCAGAGCAAAGATGCATGTCTTTCAAAATTGGTTGTAAATTTTTAGGTTCACAGTTGAATTAATACAGTTATACAATATTGAACTCAACATAAACCCCATAAGACATAAAACTGAATGAGGTCTTAAACTTTAAAAAATATCTCCATTGCATTTTAAAATATACTGTTTCATGGGCTCAGCAACATGGACTGTGAACTGCCTTAAAAAGCAGGCCTGATTTTACTCTCTTTGGCCTCTATTCTTTTTTGTTGTTGTTGTTGCTGTTTTGTTTTTAAAATTTCAATTGAATTTTTGTGTATTTCATACAGAAAATCATCTTTATACCCCTTTCCCCTTTTGGAACCCTCCTATAGCCCCCTCTCCCCGCCACTGGAGTTCATACCTTCTGTCATTTGCATTAAGGCTTATCAAGTAAAGTTAGTGTCCCCAGATGTTCCTCAGTGCAAGTTCATTCACTGGGATCTAGTCAGTCTGTCTAGAGTCCCTCCCTTTAAGAAGATCAGCTCATTCTCCCCTAGCAGTAATTGGCTGCCAAGAATTCTTCACCTAAGATTTGGGCCTGCTGTTCATTTCTGTGCTGGTTTTTGTCTGCCTCAGTTTGCATGAGTCTTGTGTATGCTGACACCATTGCTATAGTTTCATAGGCTTAAAATAACACAAGAAACTTAAACATTTAAAAACATCTCCTCAAATTCTTACCACCACAGCAAAGTAATAAAACTAAAGATCAAAGTCCCCACATGAAGCAACTTTTACAAACAATTTCTAAAGAACAGATCAAAATTATCATAAGACTGCATGCTAAAGAGATTAAAACTTAAAAAAAAAAAGAACACTTCTGCTGTGACGAAGGGACAGAAGTCCACAGGCAAAAAGGAACAGACAATGAAGGGCACTACTACTTCCTTTCTGACCAGTCTGTCATAAGTCCGAACTTGTCAGAGCATCTAACAAAGAGATTTATAAACCTTTTTAAAACAGGCACCAATGCTTAGTAATTTTGTTCTCAATTGTTTGACACAGGTTCTTAGTACATAGTTCAGGCTGGCCTCAAATTTTCAACCCTCCTGCTTCAGCTCTCCAAGACCTGGGATTACATGCAGGGGCCACAGGGAAGTGCAGAAAAAGGAGTTGGATCCCCTGGAGCTGTAGTTACAGGTGATTGTGAGTCTCCTGTAAACCTAGTGCTCCTATAGTGGATAGGGAATTGGAGACAGAACAATCCCTGGAAGCTCACCTGCCAGCTAGCCTTTCACATGCACCTGCTAACAACAGACCCTATTTCAAACAGGATGGAACGTGAGGACTGACACTAAAGGCTATCCTCTGACCCACACACTACCATGATGGGCATCCCTCCCCCACAAACATACACATGATTTAAAAAAAATGTGGGTACCTTATGTACAAACATTGAGATGCTAACTCTGAACAATCTCGGAGTATCTGACAACAGTGCCAAAGGGCCTGAGTCAGGTAACTCCCTCTTCCCTGGGCTTTGGGCAGTGTGGGTGATCACATACACGTCCCTGTCTCTACGCAGTTTCTCATCATTTCTGCTTGCTTCAGGGCTGTGAGCACACTGTTGAAGCAGTCTCCTTGCATTTCTCCTTGTCTTTCTTTCTTAACAATCACAACAAAGTCATTGCCAGTCAGTTTGACATCCTCAGGATCTTAAGATTCACGGGTGAAGTCCGCAACTTCAACTCCAGCAGTTTCCAGGACTTCTGTGGGTTTTGCTTTTGAGGCAATAAGGATCGAAGCTGCTTCTGGATTCATTCTGCCATGTTCTCGTTGAGGTTTTCTTGTATCCATTGTGCTTTTTGACTTCAATCCATAGAAAAAGGAGTGATCTCCATGCTTTGCAGGGAAATGGATGTTTTCAACCTCTCGTGCCCGCTGATATTCATCCTCCAGTTTACAAAGAATTTGGAGCCAGTTAGACTTCCTGTATCTTCAAGTCTTGGAGATGGTCTGGTCTGTCAGGTTCTACAAGGATCGGCTCCTTCGCCAACACTGGTGGAAATCCCTATTATTATTTCTTTATTTAGTTTTCAATATTTTAAAACTTCTGTTATGCTTCTTTTATAACCCACAGAATATTTAAAAGCATATTTTAAAAGTCCCACACACAAGCATTTGGTTTTGCAGTTGTATTAGTTTGTGTAAGATTGGGTATCACTATGTATCTCAGGCTGGCCTTAAAATGGTGATCCTCCTGCCTTAGGCTTCCAAGTGTCACTATGGCTGGCTCATGTTTTTAAATATTTTGTTATTTTTATTTTACATGTATGAGTGTATTGCCTGCATGTGTGTAAGTGCACCCATGTCATGAAACACCTGCAGAGGTCAAAAGAGGGTGTCTGATCCCCTGTAACTGGAGCTATGGATGGTTGTTAGCTGCCATGTGGGTGATGGAAACTGAACCCAGGTCCTCTGCAAGAGCAGTCAGTACTCTTAACCACTGAGCCATCTCTCTAGCCCATGTTTTGTTTTTTTGAGACAGAGTCTCATATAGTTCAGGTTGACCTTGCACTCACTGAGTAGCCAAGGATGGCCTTGAACTCCTTATCCTCCTGCTTCAGTCTCCCAAGTAGTGGGATTATAGGTCTATTCTGGTAGGCTGAGCTTGGCAGATAGGATTTAAAATGTTATCTTGTTTATTTCTATTTCAATTGCATTTTGGTCAGATAAGCTGATCTTTATGCCAAAGATTCTTTGAAACTTGTTGATAATTGACATATAGCTAAGTTCATGATCAGTTGCTGTAAATACACAGTGTTTGCTTGGAAAAAAGGGGCATCTTCCTTTTACTGAGTTCGATATGTGTCTATTAAATCAGTCTGTTGACTGCAATGTTCAGTATTTGGTATCTTTACTACCTGTTTTCTTCTCTTTGTTATTTAAGTACTTTAAAGAGTATATTGAATTCTTCTGCATAACTGCTTATTTATTCGTTTCTTTTATAGCTCCATGAGTGCTTTCTTTCTTTAATACTTTTGGTTATTACCTTTTCCTTCATACACGAATGCACTTTATTTTGATCAGATCAACCCCTCACTCTTTCCCTATGCTTCCAAATCCTCCCCCCACATTCCCTTCCCAACTTCATGTTCATATAAAACCTACTGAGTCCAGTTAGTGTTGCCTGCATGTATGTGACTGTAGGGTTGTCTACAGTAGCATGGATAGACCTAACGTTTTTAAGACCCGGCCTAGAACTTGCTACATAGCCTAGGCTGGCCAAGAACTCTAGAATCCCTTGTCTCTGTCTTCCAAGTGCTGGGAATACAGACATACACCACCATGCTGGGCAACATTTTCTTCTTATAGTTTTGAGATGACGTCATTGAATATTCACACATACAGATTTTTGTGGTGAATTGTGACTTTACAATCATTTTTAAGGGTTTTATTTTTAAATCCTTATGTACTTACAGGAAATTGCAAGAATAGTAAAGAGACATCTGTATTTTCAAATAGTTTTTTTCTCAATGTTTAAATTGTCCAAAACTATTGTATAATATCAAAATTAGGAAATTGATATTAATAAAAAATGTATATATAATTATGTAGTTCAAAGTTTCTCTTTGCTTATTCTTCATCACATAGTTAGATTTTCGAACTTGGACAGTATCTTTTAACTAGTAGTGCAGCTTATTTTCACATACTGTGATAACTAATGCATTTGAAGTGTGTGTTTTCTGTTTGTCTATTTCAAAAGTTTTGTTTTTCTCATTTCTTTCTTCTTTTGGATTCAACAGATTTTTCTCCTGAGTAGTTTTTTTTTTCAGTGTTTTAGACATACAATCTTTTGACTCTCTGTCTCAGTCTCTCTCTGTGTGTATATATGGCTAGAGATAGATGTTGGGTGCCTTCCTCAATCACTCTCCACCTTAATTAGTAAGATGGGGGTCGAGGTGGGGGAGAGGGCCTGAATGTGATCAAAATACATTTATGAAATTCTCACATCAATAAAAAATTTTATTAATTATTAATTTTATTTTTATTGATGTGAGAATTTCATACAATGTGTTTTGATCACATTCAGACCCTCTCCCCCACCTCGACCCCCATCTTACTACTCTCCAATTTTATGTCCTCTATTATTATTATTATTTGTCTTTTCTTAAAGGTCTATCAGGTGTAATCTATGTTCTCCAAATTCTCCTGGGTGTGAGTCTATCCCTTAGTCTGGTCAACTTACCAGGCATCAAGAAAAGTGACTCTACCACTCCCAGCAGCTATAGATCCTCAGCTAGTGCTGGACCTTCCTACCCACTTCTCCCATGCATGCTGGCTGCCTGTCTGGCTTGGGTTTGCACAGGTCTTGTGCATTCTGTCATAAGTGCTGTGGGTTCATATTTGTGACTGCCCTGTGCTAGCCACACAACAGTTTCTTTGTGTTCATCTACCACCTCTGGGTCTTGCAATCTTTCTACCCCCTCTTCCACAATGATCTCTGAGCCTTGGGAGGAGAGGGTGTGATATAGGTGTACCATTTAGAGCTGAGCATTCTGCAATCTCTTATTCTCTGCATGCAGACCACTTTTGGATATTTTTGTTAATCACCATCTACTGCAAGAAGAACCTTCTCTGGTGAGAGCTGAGAGATGCTCTAATCTATGGATATAACAATAACTGATTAGAAGTCTGTTAAATACGATGTATATTTAGCATAATGACAGTAGTAGGTTTTTGCATATGGCCTGTGACATGTCTAGTCACAGGTTCTTGGCCCTGCTAACAGTACCATGTATGTGCTCCATCTTGTGAAATGAGCCTTAAATCCAATCAGAAGCTGGTTGGTTACTCCCATAACATTTGTGCCACAATTGCACCAGTGGGCATATTTTACCAGGCCAGTTGCTATTGTAGTTTGCATCACAGCTGGATAAGGTTATTGATTACCTTTGTTTGCCAGTAACATGCATAACACCTTGCAGAGCTATTAAATCTAGCCAGTAGACATGAAGCTTCAAGGTCAGTGCCAGTTTGACTTCTTGTTTAGTCTATGACTCAGTGTCTTCAGCAATAGGCTCTTATTGTCGAGTTTTGGTGGGTAACCAAGTACAATGGCAATAACCAGTGTTGTTTGAAGGTCTATGGGACCTCCTTGGTCAACAACTCCAAAGATGGAGATCATACCTTGCATTGGGATTTTTATCTGCTAGCCTGTACACCCCTTAATGTTCGAGACAGGGTCTCTCATTGAATCTCTGGAACTTATCAATTTGGTTAGGCTGGCTAATTGGCTAGTGAGCTCTAGGGATTTGCCTGTGTCCACCTTCCAAATGCTGAGATTATAGATGTAACCTTGAATTTTATGTGAGGATTCAAACTCAGATCTTCATGCTGGTACAGCAAGCACTTTACCCAGCTTGATACATTCTATGTCTATTATTTTAGTCATTGCTGCTTAAATTTTACTTTTCATATTTTATTTAACTCTAGAGATAATCAACATATTAGATTTTTTGGTCTTTTTGAGACAGTGTCTTCCTGTAGCCCCAGCTGACCTGGAACTCTCTATGTAGACCAGGCTGGCCTCAAACTCACAGAGATCCACCTGCTTCTGCCTCCCAAGTGCTGGGATTAAAGGTGTGTGCCACCATGCATAGCTAAAATCAACATATTGTTTATAATGATAGTTTCAAGTGTCGATGTGATTCAATTGGACTGATTTTATATTCAAAATAAAGCTTATTTTAAAATCTTTAATACTCTCTGTTCCTTTTAGATTTTATTTTTAACTATGTGTGTGTGTGTGTGTGTGTGTGTGTGTGTGTGTGTGTCTGTGCATGTGAGTGAAGATAACCGTGGAGGCCAAAAAAGTGTGTTGAATCCAGTTGAGCTGGGGTTATATGTGGGACTTTCCGTGAGTTACCAGATGTGGGCTCTGGAAACTGAACTTAGGTTTTCTGCAAGGGCACCAAATGCTCTCAATGGCTGAGCCATTTGTCCAGGCCCCTCTTTGTTCTTATCTTGTAATCAGTTGACCTTAGAACTAAGATATTTTAAAATTTCAGAGTATGGGTCTCATATGAGATACTTTTCTATTTTCCTTATCATCAGGGCAAGTGGGAACTACCCTTTTAAAAGCCCAAAGAGACTTAGGATTTCCCAAATCACTTATTTCAGTTATCAGTATTCTTAGCTTCACTAAAGAAATCTAGCAAGGTGGTAAATTCATCTTATATTACAATTAAGTACTGAACAAGTCTAATTTTGAAATTCATTCTTTAAGAGATCTGACAGCTCTAAGTGGAAAGAGATTCTTATAGTAGCTTCTGTAATTTATTTTATGTTTTGCATTGAACTCCATATTCATGCTTGCTAATTGTTTTCACTAAAAGTCCTCAGTGTCCTTAGAAACAAATATCTGATCTCATTTGATTCCTAAGGAATATTTTAATGGCCATATTTCAGTAATAACAGAATAATATATAGCTGTTACTAAATTTACAGTGCTTATTATTATTTTATTAAATTAAACATTGCAAAGAACTACCCTTTTAAGACTTAGGTACACTTAATTTATGCTGTTGATGTTTCACATGTGATGTTATTTAAGTCTCTCAAACCTATACTTTAGGAAATAAAATGTCTGTTGTGTGATTTTTTTTGTTCATTCATAAGGCCAGGATACATATGTATCTTGTATTTCTGTATGGAAATGGATTTCACTTGAAGGGGATGGAAGTTTCCAAAGTTAATCTGAACAAAGGAAGATGGCTGTATTACCTTAATAACTGGGATCGAGCTTGCAGATGCTAATGTGTCCACCTGCAATATATGAGCTCAAATATTACTGCTCTTTCACCCATTTGATATGAGTATCTCAGGATCTTTATCTTTCCAGGCTCTCCTTATTAAGGATTCAGAAGATAATATGTCTATCCTCATCATAGCAATGATATCACTTATAAAATGGCTATGGGTTCAATATCACTAAAACTGAGTAAGATCAACATTAGGCTCCAGTGTCTTCCTTCAGTTCACCTCTGGAAGAACAGAAAATAGGAAAGAAAAAAGGCCACCACTTTCATTATGACTGCTAATTTCCTCAGAAAAATCTTTAAGTATGGTAAGTTGTCAAGTTTACAGGTGCACATCCAAGTTTTCCACAACTTTACTTTTCATAAAAGCTAAAGTTTTGTTGATGGTGACAAGTACCATGTAATGCTTTCCTTGAAAGAAATCACTCATTTTTGTAGGAAACCAGGATGCCAGGCCCTAGGGTGAGGTGAGCCTAAAACTTATAGGTCCAGGCTGCATTCTCTGCTTAAAGGGAGGGGCACTGAAAACAGTGGCTCTGATAATCCCTGCCTTGCAGAACACTGTTGGGCTGGCAGGAGGAAGCGGCCTGGTCATAAAAGTGCAGGCTCCCTGCTCTGTGGGAAAGCATCTTGGTCACCAACCCTTAGCTCATCTCCTTGTCCTGAACAAATAACTCAGCTATCCCTGGCTAAGAGATTAGGCCAGGTTAAAGGTTTACTCCTGAGCTAAAAGCTGAAAGTTCACCATGCTTTTAGCTCTAAGAAAGAAAACACTGTGGCCAATAAATTACTGGATGGACATTGATAACCTTGAGTAAAAGTTTAAGAATCCTTCTGGCGCCAACTAACAGACTAAATGTCCTGTTTCTTTGTACCCTAAATCTTTGTATGTGACTGCCATATCCCACGTGACTTCTAGTTCCTTGGGATGTATAAAAACCATCTGAATTCTAAAGTAAATCATCCTGTTGGGAAGACACCGGTCCCAGAGTTTGACTCTGTCACCAATCAGACCCTCTGCCCTGAAGCCAGCAGGTCCCCCGCTAAGCAAAGCCAACCTGAGTCCCTACAATTTTCAAGAAAATGCCAAAGTCATAAGTCTAAAAACATAATTTATCTAAAAGCCATTCTTAAGTATAAAGCCTGTTCCACGACCAAGCAGCTAACTCAGTTCACAACTGAGAGTGTATAAATATTTCCCTCTGAGAAAACCATTGACTTAAGCTAGCAGTACAGTGTTTTGTGCATACTTCTATTTCATCACTCAGAATATTTGACGGATATGCACTCAAGTACTGAGATTTATCAGATTGTAATTTTAGAATGAATAAGGTCTTTATCAAATAATTAAAAAATGAAACTAGATTTTTAAAAACTGAGTGTTCATTGTAAATAAGACAATCTCTACTAGGATAGTTTGATGTCTTTGTCTTGGTCTGTGCTAAGGCAGTAGTAATTTTCTCATCAGTTTTGTACCACATATCAGCCCTATGAAATTAATAAATAACATGGTAGTATTGTTTGGAGGAACTTGTAATGCAGGTTGAGAACTACTATTGTGCAATATGATCCCAATTTACATAAGGAATACAGAGATGTATATACTAAATATTTGAAAGAATTTTTACCCAGTTTCAGCTGTGTGAATATTTATGATTGGTGTGACAAATCATAACAGATGTTATCTTTTAATGTCAGCTACATCATTTCTCTGCCTTTTGACTGAGATCAAGTGTAATACCTGTATAGAAGTACATCATAATTTTAAAGAATTATTTTAATCCACAAATATTATTTATGTTCTGGTGCACAAAATGGTGTTTTTTATACACATGCACATATTATGATATGGTTAAATTAAAGAACTTTACAAAACACCTCATAGTTACTTTTTTGTGGTTAGAGAAATTAAAATCTATTGTCATAGAAATTATCAAGTGTATAATATGGTGATATTAACTCTAGAAATCATGATGTGCAATTGATCTCTTTACTTGTGTGTATAGTGCTGGAGCGCCTCAAACATACATTCTGGGCAAGTGCTCTCTACCAAGCTACATTCCTGACTCACCTTCAATGTTATTTATTTATTTTAATTGTATTTATTATTTTATTTATTTATTTATGAGAGAGAGAGAGAGAGAGAGAGAGAGAGAGAGAGAGAGAGAGAGAAACTAGTGTGTGTATGGTGGTCAGAGGAAAACTTGTGGTAGTTGGTTCTCTCCTTCCACCATTCCTTCCACCATTTGAGTCCTGGGGATCAAATTCACGTCATCAGGCTTGGTGGCAAATACATTTAGCCACTGAGCCATCTCATTGTCCCCATCTTCATTTTTAGTAGTTCTATATTTTCTTTTAGTCTTTTTTGAGACAGGGTCTCCCTGTATCCCTAGCTGGTCTTGATCTCATAGAGATCTACCTGCTTCTGCCTCCTGAGTGCTGGGACTAAACACATGTGCCACCACACTCAGATAGTAGTTGTATGTTTTCTTTCCTTTTTAAAGTTTATTTAATAACCACACAATTAGAAGAAGCATTTCATGACAACAGCATTGACATATTCAATAACAATTTCCAGAGCTAAGATGCATCTGTTGCAAAATTGGCTGTAAATTTTTAGGTTTACACTTGCATTAATACAGTTATACAATATTGTACTCAGTATAAACCATTTAAGAGATAAAATTAAATGAGGTTTTAACCTTTAACAAAGATCTCCATTTCATTATTAAAATACACAGTTTCATACCGAAAAATTCATTTTTAATGCAATTGATACTAGGATGTTTGCACATGTGGTTATAATCTCTATATATCTTATTGTTACTAGTCACAGTCGGTTACTTTCTGAGCTCCTTGGAATCTGAGCATGTATATAAAGTCACCAGGTAGATTTCAATGGTAATGTTTTCCACATCTACTAATTATAAAGGAGCAAATTTTTATGCTTTGAAGAATTTTTAAAAATTTTAAAAAATTTAATAACCACATGATTAGAAGAAGCATTTCATTACAGCTTTAACATATTCAGTAACACACTCCAGAGCAAGGATACATCTCTTTCAAAAGTGGCTGTAATTTTTAGGTTCACAGTTGAATTAATACAGTTATACAATATTGAACTCAGTATAAACACTGCAATATATAAAATTGAATGAGTTTTTACCCTTTAAAGATCTCCATTTCAAGATATGCTGTTTCCTACATTTTTTAATATTATTTTTTTTAGAAGAAGCATATCATTACAGCTTTAACATGCCCAATAAAAGTTTCCAGAGCAAAGACACAGCTCCTTCAAAAGTGGCTATAAAATTTCTAGGTTTGCTGTTGAATCACTACAGTTATACAATATTGAACTCAGTATAAACCCTGTAATACATAAAACTTCTAAAATACACTTTTTCTTACAGAAAGACTCATTGTTTTTGCTACTAACACTGAGATGTTGGCACATGTGTCTCTAATCTGTATGTATCTGATTATTACTAGTCATAATTGTTTGCACTCGGATCCTTGGCAACTGTGTATGGCTGTAAAGTCATTGGGTAGATTTCAATGGTAATGTTCATCACCTCTACTAATTAACATGACATAAACTTTTATGCTTCCTCCTCAAATATAATACATTTTTAAAATTTGTTGATTTATTTCTGTGTGTGTATATCACACAGAACATCCCAAACCATCTTATTCAACTACATACCCACCTCCCAGATGACACCCTCCCATAGCCTCCCTCCCCCCACTAGGGCCCTTATACTCTGCTACTGTCCACTGTGTTGTCGGCACCCCCAGCCATTCACCTCTACTTGTCCATCTGGTGAATCTAGTCAGCCTATCTAGAGGTCTTTGTTTTAGGAAGGTCAGCTGTTCCTCATCTAGCAGCAAAAAGTTGTCAATATTCCTTTAGATAAGATTGGGGTCTGCTGTTTATTTTCTGAGTTCTATGCTGGATTATGATCTGGGAGTCCTTTGGGCCACCCAGGCCAAA
>NW_008351466.1:470429-471406 GCF_000622305.1 Nannospalax galili | reverse complement strand
TGGCCCCGTTTTGGTGTTTAAGGCCATACAGTTGGCCCAGATAAACCAATTTATTTTTACTCTTAAGGTCGTTTGAGGATCTGTTCCCCGGGGGTCACATGGGCTTGGGAGGAACCCCTGGCTCCTTTCTTTTACCAGTTCCACCTATGTGAAGATAAGACAAAGGTCCTGCTTGACCATGGTTGGCTTCACTTGGAAGCATGGAGGAAATATTTCCTCTGTGTTGACCCCTTCTTTGTAGACTGGACACTGGTTCAAGTCCATTTTCTGGTGTATCCACAGCCTCCTTGATCAAGAGGACAGGTGACCCACCACAATTACAGGACATTTTGGGAGATGCTCATACACCCCTGGAAATAGTTGGAGTAAAAACAGTCCTTTACGTCCCTCTGACCAAATTAGTATAAGCCTCAAAGTATGTCTGTTAAACATTCAAGGAGGTTACTTCCAACAGTCTGGTACTTTTAATTACTGTGTGCCATGTAGATAAATCTTGGGCAAAGAGCAATTGTTCTCAGATAATCCTTACCTAGACATATATTTCTGGATCTGGTATATATAAATTGTCAGTAGGTTGTTGGGTTAATATGGTTGCATCTGGTTTTTAGAACTAGCTAGGCATTATTTATCTCTCACATTGTCTCACCCCTCCATCATGGTTTCCCCAATAAAGGTGCCCCTACTTTCCCACTTTCTCCCTTAATAATAGCCTTCTCCTATGTTCCTACCTCTCTTTAGCTCCTTCTTTCCATTTATCCACTAGGTTCCTTGTATATCCTTCCCTCCCCACTCCCTTAAGCTAATCCAATTTTCATCCATATCTCCTTATTAATGCCTGTTTCGTACTGTTCTTCTTTTTCAGGTTCTTTCTTTTCCTTTACCTCCCAGAGTCCTTTTCATTATCCTGGTTCCTGTAGTTATGTCTGGATACAGACTCACTTATCAGGATTTGGTTCTAGGATCCACATATGAGGGAG
>NW_008351466.1:469085-470030 GCF_000622305.1 Nannospalax galili | reverse complement strand
CTCCAACATTTAGTATCATTTGTTCTCTTGATCTTAGCCAGCCTGACTGGGCTAAGATGAAATCTTAACGTGGTTTTAATTTGTATTTCCCTAATTATTAGTGATGTTGAACATCTTTTAAGATGCTTCATAGCCATATTTACTTCTTCTATTGAGAACTCTTTGTTCAGCTCCTTACCCCATCTTTTAATTGGGTTACTTCTTGTCCTGATTCTCTGTTTTATTAGTTTGTTATATATTCTGGCTATTAAACCTATGTCAGATGTTTTGTTGGTGAAGATTTTCTCCCATTCTGTGGGTTTTCTCCTCACTTCCCTGGTTGCCTCCTTTGATGTACAGAAGCTTTTTAGTTTAATGAGGTCCCATTTGTTGATTCTTGACCTTGTTTCCTGAGCAATTGATGTCCGGTTTAGAAAATCCTTTCCTACACCTATATCTTTTAGGTTTTTGCCATGTTTTCTTCTAAAAGTTTCATAGTTTCAGGCTTTACATTGAGGTCTTTGATCCATTTGGAATTGACTGTTGTGCAAGGTGAAAGATAGGGGTTTAGTTTCATTCTTCTACAGGTGGAGATCCAGTTTTGCCAGCACCATTTGCTGAACATGCTGTCTTTCCTCCAGTGAATGTTCTTGGCCCCTTTATCAAATGTCAGGTAGCTGAAATCTCATGTATTCATATTTGGGTCTTTAAATTTGTTCCATTGATCTACGTGTCTATTTTTGTGCCAGTACCATGTTGTTTTTATGACTATAGCTCTGTAATATAGTTTTAAAATCTGGTATAGTAATCTCCCCAGCATTGCTCAGGGTTGTTTTGGCTATCCGACATCTTTTGTGCTTCCATATGAATCTTAGGACTTTTTTTTCCAATTCTGTGAAGAATGTCATGGGGATTTTGATTGGCATTGCATTGAATCTATAAGTGGCTTTTGGTAGGATGGTAATT
>NW_008351466.1:466454-467634 GCF_000622305.1 Nannospalax galili | reverse complement strand
CTTTTCATTTAATTCCAGGAATACTTTTATTTCTTTCTTAATTTCTCTTTTGACCCATTCATCATTCAGGAGTGTGTTGTTTAATCTCCATGTGTTCATGTGGTAACGAGGGCTTCTTCCAGTGTTGATTGTAAGCTTTATTGCATTGTGGTCTGATTGAATGCATGGAATTACTTCAGTCTTTTTGTATTTGTTGAGGTTTGTTTTGTGCCACTGTATATGGTTGATTTGGGGGAAGGTTCCATGGGGTGCCGAATAGAAAGTATGTCTTTGGTGCTTGGGTGGAATACTCAGTAGATGTTTGTTAGGTCCATTTGATATATGGTATTGTTTAATTCAGATGTTTCTTTGTGTTTCTCTGTTAACTCTCTGCCCTGTTGACCTGTCTAATGGAGATAGTGGGGTATTGAAGTCCCCTACTATTAATGAGTTGGGATTAATCTGGTCTTAAAATCCTGTAGTATTGTTTTTATGAAGTTGGGTGCACCAGAGTTTGGTGAATATATGCTCATGTTTGTAATATATTCTTGGTTTATTTTTCCTTCGATCAGAATGAAGTGGCCCTCTTTACCTCTTCTCATTAGTTTTAGTTTAGTTTAAAGTCAATTTAG
The DNA here is from genome assembly GCF_000622305.1 of Nannospalax galili. Classification (NCBI taxonomy): domain Eukaryota; kingdom Metazoa; phylum Chordata; class Mammalia; order Rodentia; family Spalacidae; genus Nannospalax; species Nannospalax galili. The sequence goes on along the minus strand of NW_008351466.1, from coordinate 467,023 downwards.
TCTGATATTAGAACTGCAACACCTGCTTTTTTCTTAGTACTATTCGCTTGGTATATTTTCTTCCATCCTTTCAACTTAAGATAGTGCCGTCTTTGAAAATGAGTTTCTTGTAGACAACAAAAAGATAGGTTTTGTTTCTTAATCCATTCACTTAGCCTGTGTCATTTGACTGGGGAGTTCAGTCCATTGATATTTAAGGTTATTATTGAAATGTGTGTTTTGGTTGCCATCATTTTGAGTGCTGTTTGTGTTCTCTGTGTAATTTTGTGTTTCTTAGATTATATCTTTGTGTATTTTCTTTTATTCCCCCCTAGGGTATAGCTGTTTCTCTTCCTGTTCTCTGTATTGGGGTATAGTCATTCCTTTCTTCAGCTCTTTGTATTGCTTCCAGAACTCTCTGAAGGGCTGGTTTTGTGGACGTGAATTCCTTCAACCTATTTATGTCATGGAAGATTTTTCTTTCCCTGTCAACTATTATAGACATTTTGGCTGGGTGTAATAATCTGGGTTGGTATCTGTGGCCATTTAAAACTGGGAATACTTTGGTCCAGGCTCTTCTGGCTTTCATA
>NW_008351466.1:445472-466228 GCF_000622305.1 Nannospalax galili | reverse complement strand
TCTATGATTCTGTTGAGGATCTGGTCCATGCCATTATCTTGGGATTCTCCTCCTTCTTCTATGCCTATGATTTGTAAGTTTGGTCTTTTTATGGTGCCACATAATTCCTGCATATTCCATTCTTGTGCTTTCTTAAATTTTTCATAATCTTTGCTTGAGTGGTCTAGTTCGTCCACTTTATCTTCCAGTCTTGATATTCTGTTTTACATTTCATTCATCCTATTGGTGAGGCTTTCTCCTGTCGTTTCTAATCAGCTTACTGAGTGTTTAACTTCCTTCTTCATTTTAGCCTAAGTAGTCTTCAAAATTTCTAGCTCTTTTCTGAATTCATTCAGAAATTTATCCCTATCTTCCTTCAGTTTTTTGATTTCTTTGTTTGTGTGTTCTTTAAATTCACTGAATTCTTTTATCATATTCATCATTGTTCTTTTGAGTTCCATGTCCTGCATTGTCTCTAGGGGATTCTCATTGTGCTCCTCTAGAGGATTACTGGTATTTGGTGGGGATATGTTATTTTGGTTTTTCATGTTATTATTTTTTCTCTGTGATTTTGACATGTGAATTTCTTTCATATTTTCTGATTCTTGTGTGAGGCTCGAGCCTTCAAGTTTAGGTCTGCTTCTTTTTGTAAACTTTACGTGCCTTTGTGGTTTACTTTTTAGGCATGAAATGCTGGTTTGTCTAAGCTTCTGGTTCTCTCTTTTGATTCTATATTGGAGTGGATAGATTGATTTTGTCTTCAGGAGTTCCCACGGAGGCCCAAATCATATAAGGATCAGATGCTCTCAGGCTTTCTCCTAAGGTCTGTATCTCTCCAAGAAATATTTTGGACTCAGGAATTTGGGGGTTGGACTGGCCTGTGAGCAGGGACCAGGAAAGATGCTGGTCTAGGGCAGCTGGTGGCCGTGCCACCCAGAGATGCAAAAGGAGATGGGGATGGGAAAAGTCCTCAAGGGCTCCTGGGGACTGTACTGAAGAACTGGATTTGTCTGGATGCAAAGGATCAGGAAGCCGAGAGGTCAGCCCCAGTGTCCAGGAAAGAGGCTGGAGGGTTGTACAGCCCTGGGAAGCAGAGGGAGGTGAGGGCAGGGCCAGGCCAGAGGGCTCCTGGGGACCTCGGGAAGGAACTTGGTCTGTCTGGATGCAAGGGATCAGGAAGCAGTGGTGGCCCTGGGGCAAGAGGTCAGCTCAGGGGTCCAGGAACGAGGCTGGTGGGCAGTGCAGCCCAGAGAAGCAGAGGGAGGTGAGGGCGGGACCCGGCCCAGAGGGCTCCTGGGGACCGTGAGAACTGGGTTGTTCTAGATGCAATGGATCAGGAAGCAGTGGTGGTTTCCCTGGTGTCTGGGGTGCCAAGACAAAGAATAGGACAGGACCTAGGCTAGGAGGAGAGATGGGCAGGGGAGATGGGAAGGTGAATATGGCTAGGGGAGTCAAGGCATGGAGAGCGCAATCAACTTACCCTGGAGAGAGGCTGGTGGGTCGTGCAGGCCCAGGGAAGCAGAGGGAAGTGAGCATATGTTTCCTTTTTAACAATATTTTATTTATTTTAATTTTATGTGTATTGCCTGCATGTATGTGTTATCATGTTGTGCAGTGCCTTCAGAGGTCAGAAATGGGTGTCAGATTCCCTTGTAACTGCAGTTACAGATAGTTGTTAGCTACCATGAAGGTGCTGGGGATCAACCCTGGGTCTTTTGCAAGAGTAGCCAATGCTCTCAACCATTGAACCATCTCTCCAGCCCTGTAGTTTTATGCTTAAACATGAATATAACATCTATAATTTAGTCAATCACATAGTGTTAGACATGTAACTTGATTCTAATTTTTAGAAACTGTGCTTAAATGAAGTTTCTTATATTCATCTAGCAATAATTATTATATTATTTTATGAAAAAGTTCTTACAACTGGAACTTGTTGATGCAGAGTACTTACATCATTAAAACTTATGGGCTGGTGAAATGGCTCATAGGTCATGGTGCTTCCTGCCAAGCTTGATGACCTAAGATTGATCACTAAAACCCACAAGATGGAAGGAGAGAACTGACTCCCACAAGTTGTCTTTTGACCCCCACATACACACTGTGGCATACATGTGCCGCCCACAAATAAATAAATGTAAAGATTAAAATAAAGAAAATAACTTGTTATGAATATTACCTAGTTGCTCTCCATATGAGTTGTAGCAACGCACAATATCAATCTGTCCTTTTTATTTATGTCCCTATTCCAGAAGTCCCTGTTACTTTTCTTAAAATACACTCAAACAAAAATTACATTGTTAGAGTGTCAGAAAAGCAGGCTGGGTTTCAAAACCTTTCTATTTTCTTTTTTCATTGATTCAGTAAACCAGCAAGGGGAAGAAAGAATGTTCCTTTGCCCTTAAAATGAAGGAGTAGGGGTGTGGGCATAAGAAAGACCTCACCACTGCTCCTTTTCAAAAGGAAGGCTGAGCTAGACCTCTAGCTCTGACAAACCTACCATGGGTCAGCACCAAAGCTCATCTTTTTGCTGCTTTGATTTTTTTTCCCCAAAGCCACATGGCGGGTGGCAGATCTTGGCTGTGTGTGTGTGTGTGTGTGTGTGTGTGTGTAAAAGTCTCATAACCAACATATACAAACAGCTCATTTAATCCCAATACCATTTCCCTGTTCATCATCTCATGTTTGGTTTATTATAACTTTCTAAAAAACTTTTTAAAAATATGTTTATTATTTTTATGTGTATGCGTGTATTGCCTGCATGTAGGTAAGTGCACCTGTGTTGTACAGTGCCCACGGAGGTCAGAAGAGGCTGTTGGATCCCCTGGGCCTGGAGTTATGGACAGTTGTTAGCTGCCATGTGGGTGTTAGGATTTGAACCCGGGTCTTCTGCAAGAACAACCATTATTCTTAACCGCTGAGCCAGTAAATGAGTGCATCGCCTGCGTGTAGGTAGGTGCACCCATGTTGTGCAATGCCCACTGAGGACAGAGGAGGCTGTCAGATCCCCTGGAACTGGAGTTACCAATAGTTGTTAGCTGCCATGTGGGTGCTAGGATTTGAACCCGGGTCTTATGCAAGAACAACCAGTGTTCTTAACCGCAGAGCCATATCTCCAGCCCCAAAACCTTTTTATTCATCTGTATCTCTAAGCCATGCCAGCTCCAAGACTTCTTGCACATTGTCGCCAGATTATTTTTCATTTTCGATGTGTGTGTTCATGTGTACCTAGGTGTACATGTGTATGCAGGTGTGCATGCATGTGCACATGTGTATGGAGGCTAGAGAACACTCTGGTGCCATACTCAGGAATGCCATACCTCCTTTTATACAGAGCCTCTTCCTGGCCAGGAGCTTATCAATTAGGCTAGACTGGGTGATCCAGGAGCCCCAGGAATCCTCCTGTCTCTGCTTTCCCAGGGCAGAGATTACAAGCGTGCATCATCACACCTAGCATTTTTGGGTGGGTTCTGGGGACAAAACTCAGGTCCTCACACTTGCAAATCTTCCCAGTCTTATTTCACACACACACACACACACACACACACACACTCACACACTCTGTTACTCCAAGAATGACAGGATAGTTTTGTATCTAAGATTATGGTTCAGGACCTTCCTTAAAATTTCCTCATCCTAAATGATCATCTTTATCTTTTATCACTCTTCTTCTACAATCTGTTTTTCTATTCCAGGCAAACTGGCTCCCTCCCTATCATAGGAACAAAGTTCCCATCTCTATATCTTTATACTGTTTCTCCTTCCTGGACCACTCTTCTATGCTGTTCTTCAGACCCTGCTTAAGTGCTTCCCTCTTCATTGAAGTTGTTTCACTTTACCAGATAGCATATATTTGATATATAACATACGCCCAGGCACTGAGAGGCACTGACGGTAATCTTTTTGTATTCATTCTCTATCTTTACAGCTAGATTTAAAATTCACACATTAGAACAATTTCTTGTCATTTGAAACATACAACTTTATTGATGATACACAAATGAAGTCTTTGGTGACAAAATTCAAGTCAAAACAATTAAGAGCAGAGTAGGCCATTCCTGGACAGGATTACTATCAATTCACATAGAGGACCTAGTAAAGAATATTCCACCCAAGCAGCACAATCAGAGTCATAAGTGTGTTCTCAGGACTACAGGACTATTTTGTATTCAGAAAATGGTTCAGCTTAAAGCTGCAGACTGTCACAGATAACATCACTCAATGATACATTATTCAAAGCTGGCAGCAGAAAGGATCCCTTTACTATATGAGCAAGTGGGAAAGCAGTTACTTCCAATCTCCAATGCTTCCAGACTGAAAAACCAAGGAATCTCACATATTGAGAGCACACAGCGATCAGAATTTGTTCACCAGTTTTATAACTTTCACTTTCACCAACAGGTCGTGGTGATTTGCTAAGGCTCGGATTTTCTTAACACACACCCCAGATGTAGTACATAAGTAAAACAGGGAACCCTTGTTGAATTCTCTGTAGTTGAATACTTCTGCTCTGAGATTGTCATATATAATCTCAAATAAAGTAAGGGCATTAATAAGAATTTCTGATTCCACATAAGAATTATAGAGGGAACTAAATGATGATGGCACTTGGGTACCAAGAAGTTTTTTTAGCATATCTGGATTTTCAGCAAAATTTGAAAGTATTTTCAGAATCTCAACCTTGATTTTTCCACCCCCCTGAGATAACAAACGGAAAAAGTTTGCAATGGAATTGACAAGCAGGTGCTGGTAGTCATTAGTAATAGTCATGTTTGTTAAGAATTTTAGCCCAACTACCTGAACAGCTGAGTTCAGGTTAGAAGCCATGATATCATCCATCACTTTATTCATGTACACCTGAAGCCGGCCCTGGTTTTCGTAATTTTCACTCAGGTTATTCATGGCCATTAAGGCTTTTTCCTTAATGTGGGGGTCAGTTTTGTTAATCATGTTTGCTATAATTGGGAGGCCTCCTAACTTGCGAATTGTTTCTTGATTGCATGAATAATTGGCATTGTTGCTCAGGGTAAGCAAGGCTACTTGCTGGATGAAGGGATCGTCTGACTTCTGAAGCAAGGCAAGGACTTTCCTGAGATCTCGGACACCCAGAATCTCATCAATTTCATAAGGAAAGGGGCGTTTATGCATGGGGATAGTTCTTTTCCCCTTCCCTCTGTGGTGGACCTCAGGTTCAGAGTCTGTATCTGACTCCGTATCAGTCCACCCAGATTCCCCTTCTTCAGAATCAGGAACCTCGGCTAGGAATGCCTTTCCCCCATTAGCAGAGGCGGCTGCAGCGGCTGCAGCCCCATCCCCAGGACGGAAGCCCATCCCCAATTCATCTACTTCAACCTTGTTTTTCTTGCCCTTACCCTTGCCTCCATTGCGTGACCTGGATCCACCCTTGGCCCCACCTTTGGGTACAGCTCCAGTGGCTGACCCAGCCTTAGGTATAGCCCCAGTGTGAGCTCCAGGTGTTGCTTTCTTGGGAGCTGGTGCTGTTCTAGAGGATCCGGAAGTCCCAGGAGCCTCTATAGCCCCAGCAAGCATTATGGGCACAGGACCATCGGCCACCACTGCAAGTGCTGCTATTCTAGGAATCTCTGCAGCCTCTGTAGGTGCTACCACCCTAGGACCCTCCACCACCTCTGTTACTGCTACCCTCTGGGTAGGTGCCATTCCCCTGGGGGGTGCCTGTGCCCTGGGGGGTGCTGGTGCCCCAGTGAACGCTGATGCCCTTGGAGTTGCTGGCACCTTGGGAGGCACTGGTGTCCCAGGAGGTGCTCCTGTCTTGGGAGGCATTGCTGACCCTGGAGACTGTACTACCCTGGGAGGTGCTGCTGCCCCTGGAGACTGTGCTGTTCCAGGAGGTGCTACTGCTCGGGGAGGTGCTACTGCCTGGGGAGGTGCTGCTGGCCCAGGAGGTGCTGCTGGCCCAGGAGGTGCTGCTGGTCCAGGAGATGCTACTGCCCCTGAAGGTGCTGCTGGCCCAGGAGGTGCTGCAGCCCGGGGAGGTGCTGCAGCCAGGGGAGGTGCTGCTGACCCAGGAGCCTCTGTTGTGCTGGGGGTTTCTGCCATTTTGGGAGCCCCTGCTGGGGCCTCTGTAGCTGTGGAAACCTCTGCCACCTTGGGAGGTGGTGTCACTGCAGAAGTAACTGCAGGCACTGTTACTAATTCAGTTTTAGGCTCATTCCCAGCCCCATCTGCCTTCTGGACCTGACCCTCTGCCTCTTTTTGAACCTCAGGGCTGGGTGCTGCTGGAACCACTTCCTCAGCTACAGCTGGGTCAACAGTGGATGCTTCATCCTGGGCCTTGTTCACTGCCTCAGCACTGAGTGGGGTTGGGGGATTGAATCCTGGCCCAAGGTCAATTGTGAATCCAGCCCTTAGCCCAGCTCTAGCCTTGGTTCCAGTACCCACTGTAGCCCGGTTCTTGGGCTTGGCCTGTCTCTTCTTCTTCTGGTCTCTTCCCCTAGTATATCTATAAACACAGTACCAGGCACCAGCCCCAATCACTATCCCTGCAGCTACACAGCCAGCATCCCGAACTCGGCTCATGGTTCAGCTGGAATGATTCTTGGATCCAGAGTGTGGAACTGGCTTGCTTTAGTGGGATGAACGCACCAAGCGAGGCTCTTGAACTCAGGTTCAAAAGTTCTCCTGAGGCTGCAAGCTGAGCTGGACCTAGTAGGGGTAAATGTTAGAAATGAGAGACTACAGGGCTTAGGCTCACTTTGTGTCTAACCAGGCCGACTTAGAATAGAGTTTGGGAACATAGGTGTCAAGGCCTGCATTTGCTGATTTAGAAACCCTGGCATATCTTCAATCTAGTTCACCTTCTTACTGCTAACACTTATAATTTCTTTGTCCCTAAACGCAGGAAGGGGGATTCAAGGTAGTATGGAAACCTGATAGAGAGTGGGAAATCTAAGATCCATCTATGATGCCCCCCACCCCAACTCAAATATCCTTAGATGGTGTTCATGTACATACCAACTTCCTGGGATCAGGAACACTTTGTTCTTTTCCACTGTGCCTGCAGCTTGCAGAGCCTGCAGGCAGGCAGCCCTGCAGGCAGATCACAGAAAGGGTTTTTGAACCTCTCCTAGACACATTGTGGTTCCTTTCCTAACTTAAATTCTGAAAGGCCACATATTTCCCTCTTTTCCTCTCCATCCTTTTCTCTCCCAACTTTTACCTTAAAAAGACATATGTCACAGGCCCCTTTCCTTGCACCCAAAAGCACAGGCCAGTGCAAAGGTGTCTTAAAGAAAGAGAAGATATAGATAGGTGTGCCTCTACATCTATGCTCTGGTTTCTGCCATACCCACACCAGGGGGCCAGCATTTCCCACCCCAAACACTGACCTGCAAGAATTCAGAGTTCTTTCTCCTTCCTTTAAGTTCAACCAGAGCTTGATGCTGAAAACCAGATGAATGGCAGAAATACAGAGTGAAGACGATGGAGCCTGGTGAATGGATCAGTAGCAAGAACAAGAGTCTCAGTATTTGCCTTTTAGGATTTGCTCACCAGGATGGCAAACAATTCCGCATCCCAATTCCTTTAATTCTTCCAGCTCCTCGCATCCCCCGCCCCACCCCAGCCTGCGCAGGCTCCCTAGGCACTCCATCCCTCCTTCCACTTTGCCCCGCCCCTGGCCGCCATTTTTCCGAGACACCGCGCCACACCCCTTCTTCTGCACCGAAGCGGAGTAGGAGAGGAGAGATTGCTGGGAAACCTGGCTAAGAAGCGGCCTGGGGGATTTCTGCCAGATATTCTAATGTGCCCCTCCTATGATCAGCCGCGGTTCACCTCTAGCTTCCAGGCCTAGCGTTGGCTCGCAGAACAAGGGCGCTTAGACCCTCCTCAATTTCAGGGTCATGGTTTTATGGTTTTCTCTGATTTTTCGGCTCTGGGCTCCGCCTCCCACCCCCGACCCAAATCCCCTGGCAACCGCCATTTCTCTCTCCAGCATACCAGAATTCCTTTTCCAGTTCTGAAAAGACCAGGGCTGGCTGGGCCACAGGTGTCTGGAAAGCAGCCTGGCAGTTAGCACGGCGATTTAATATCGGATTCTCTTGGGGTCCCCTCGCCTGTGAAGCCCAGACAGCGTCAAATCCGCCATCTCTCCCACAGAGGCTGGCACACCCATTTCCTAGCACCCCAGAAGGGCTGGGGTCTGGTTGGGGAGGGGAGGGAGCAGGGCGGTGGCAGCGAGGTGTCTGAAAAGGGAGGGTGGGAGTGAAAGGTACCAATTGCTTCCAAATTGCATGCCCATCCAGCCACCCGTTTGCACCCCGCTGGCTGGCCTTAAAAGCGCTGCCACGTTTATTTCTTCCCTCCTCCTCTCAAGACGGGGTGCGGGGCCTGAGTGCCAGAAACAAAACCACAAAGCACCAGCTGAGAAGGAAGTAAGTGGGCGGTTTCGTCGCTAAATCTATCAGTCTTTTCATTCCACTCCTCTCTTTTCTCCGCTGCCCACCCAATGTCCAGCCCGGGATCTGGAAAACTGGCCCGGAGCGGGGGCAGAGGCGCCTGCGGCCTTGACCTCCCGCATCCCTAGGCTACTTCTATTCAGGGATCCCAGGCATATCCACCCTCACACCCACCTGCCGGGTTCTGAGAGAATTTTCTCCTTCTCCTCGGCTGGGTAAAGCGCTCGGCAGTGTACAGCGTATTAGCCTTGGTACCAAGAGGAGGACAGCAGCGATGGCAGTCAGGGCTTTAAGTACCTTTGCCCACGTCAGCTCCTGATCACGTGAGGGGCGCATCGCCAGTAAGCTTGAGCCTCTGATCTTGGCTCCTACCAGGAGCAGGAGCCCCCTCCTTTATCCCACTCCTATCTCATCCCACCACATCAGGTCCTGTCACTCATTCTTTGCCTTTGTACTCTCGGAGACCAAAAGTAGCCCCATTCTCTTTGTAAGAATTTGCCTTCCTCTGGTTACTGGGGAAGAGCTGCATCTTGTGGGAGACCTATTGACAATTTTCACTTTTTTGTTGGGGAATGATCTCATTTCCCCCCGTGAGTTACCCGATGCTTTTTTTCTCCATTCTCCATCTTCCAGTCCTATTTAGTTTCCACCATTTCCCTTGTAGTTGAGTGTCTGCTTCAGTGTAGAATAAGGGACCAGTGTCAGAAAGGAGGCAAGGAATGGGGACTGAGATCTACCTTTCTGGAATACTCCTGGTTTGTTTAAAACGCTATGATCACAGCTTTGTTTTTACAGTGGGAAGACACAATATAAAGCAAAAACTCACTGTGAGAATGAGTAGCAATAAAGGACAGACATGTTTTATTTATTTATTGTTTTAAAGTATTTATCTGTTCCATTAATTTTGGTTAACTTTTACCCCATAGGAAGTTAATTCTATTGGCCACATGAGAAAGCACACCAAGATTTCAAAGCCCGCTAAGTATTTGAACATCTAAAAGTGTGATTTTTAAATAAGATAAGCATTATTTCCATATGATCTATAATTTGATCCATGAAGATGTGTTCAGTTGCCCTATCTTATTTATTCTGGACAAATAATATCCTTTTCTCCTACTGGGACAGCTTTTAAGTTAAGTAAACAAGTGATTCCGTCTTATTCTGTTAGAGAAATACATTTATTAATATTACCACACCATTGCTGACTGCTGTGTGAATCTCCTGTAATTTGATGGCTGTAACCACAGCAATTTTGAACACCTGTCCCTGGTTTAATAATCCATCTCCAAGAGTTCAAGGCCAAGGGAATGGCATGGATGAAGGGTACAAGGTGGCAAAGTCCTCTTTGCCCTGTCAAGAAGGATGGAAGCTGCTGCCCTATTTCTCCCTCCCATAGTCTAGAACCTGTCATGCTTTTATTTTCTTTTATTTATTATTATTTTCTGTGTATGAGTGTATTTCCTGCATGTATGTAAGTACATCCTTATCGTGCAATGGCCGCGGAGGTCAGAAGAGGGCGTCAGATTCCCCTGGAACTGGTGTTATGGATGGTTGTTAGCCACCATGTAGGTGCTGGGAACCAAACCCAGGTCCTTTGCAAGAGCAGCCAGTGTTCTTAACGACTAAACCATCTCTCCAGCCCCTAGAACCTGTCATTCTCTTCCCTGTGTGCAGACATCTGACTTTGCTGCTTACTCAAAAAACAAAAAACAAAACAAAACAAAACAAAAAACACAGATAAAGTGATGACCCAAGTAAATGCCTTTGCCCACCTTCCTTTCTGAGGGGCAAACAGCAATGCATAGTAGAGATTGCTATTCCCATCTGCCCCTGTAGCAGAAGAAATGATTGTTGGGGGAAGCTGCTAGATCTGCCTGATGTATATCTCTTTCTATAGTGTCCTGGTAAATGTTGTCCTTAACACTGTGCTACTACTACCTGGTCTAAGGGTTATAGCCTGCTGGGCCTCTCGCCTCTGGCAACCTTAGCGCCAAGGTACCCAGAAATATTCTAAGCTTGCTGCAAGATCACTGTCAGTCCACACCTACTTTGGTGCTCCCTTAGCCAGATATACATGTCCAGACCCAAACAACAGTCTGCAATGAGCACATTGATTAACCTAGATAAGGTGTTCTTACCCAATCAAATCTGTGGACTACCTGAATTTTATTCACCTGCGAGGTTTTATTTCTTATGGTATGTGTGTCTAAGTAGAGGTTTGGGAGGTGGATTAGAGGTCCTTGTCCCAATCGGTTTTTCAAGGGTTCTATGATCTAGTCTCCAGATATTAAGGACCAATAGAATGGCCTAAAGGGATTGTGGTTTATATATTAGTCAAGATTAAGAATTGGTTATGTCTAGTAATGAATACTACTTGGCCTTTTTGAGACCTTGATTCAACCTCCCATCATGACAGGAAAAATAAACCAAAATGATAAACATATAAAATATACACAGAGAAAAAGCCTTGTTCTAGATTTTCTATTCCCAGCCATTGCTAACAATTTCCAACTTTCTTTTTAAGCACATTTTAAGAGGTGAATTGATGCTTCATAACCAAGTTCCAAATTGAACAAAAGTAGTAAAAGAAATAGGCTTTGATATTTGCATTGTAATTGCAGTAAATCTGCAGGCTCATCTGTGGAACATTACCATCTTAAAATCAAGATTTCCTCTCCAGACCTACAGTATGTAAGCTCCATCCACTTTTATGTTATGTCCTATGTTTCACAAGTTTCTTCAGCTAAGTAATTCATACTATTTGCTCATAAATAGTTATCTTAGTGCTAAAAACTTTATTTTTTTAAAAGGATTTATTTTATTATTTTTATTTTACATGTATATATGTCTATGTGTATATGCCACATGTGTTAGATCCCCTAGAGTTGGAGTTATAAGCAGATGTGAACTTCTGGATACGAGTGATGGGAGCTGAACTTGGGTCCTCTGTAACAGCAGCAACTGCTCTTAACCCCTTAGCCACCTCTCCAGTCCAACCACATTTTCTTTTTTTTTGAACTGCACTTTCTGATAGGATACTTTCTATTTAAGAGAAAATATTCTAATATTGCATGTTTGTTTTGCATTAGCCAATTTTTGGTATCTTATTACTTCCAGTAGTTTTTAGGTGACACTTTTGATTTGCCTGGGTATATAATATATGCCATTTTTTTGAAAACATGTTTTCATTTTTTACCTTCTAATATTTATGCCTCCTCTTTTCTTTTCCTCATCCTACCTGGCCTTCTCTGAGAGCCTCCTCATCTTGTTTTCTTTTGTTCCATCACTTAGTGCAAGTCGTGTTGCTTCTGAGATGTCTCTTTTTTTGAGGTTATTTTCACTTAGTTTAGTAGTATCACACCAAAAGTCATATTCAGAAATATTCTCAATGAGTGGAGGAAACTTATAACTTATGTTGTTTTGGTAGCCCACAGGGGAATGATGAATTTTCCAGGTCAGAGAGCTTCATGTATTCTTTATCAGGTTAAGGATATTTTCTTTTATATCTAATTTAATTTAACTGAGAATGAATCATCAAATTACATATAATTCTTTACTACATAAGTGAAAATTTCCCTATTCCTATTTTCTTAGTAGTTTTAAAAAGAATGAATGACTTAATTTACCAAATTCTGGGCTGCAGTTAGCTCAGTGGTAGAATGCTTGCCTAGCATGCATAAAGCCCTGAGTTCAATATACATTACCACAAAAAAGTCAAATACTTTTATTTCAAAGTTTATTTTCCCCTAGGGATTATAGAGTGATGCAAACATATTTCTGTCATTTTTCTTATTCTACAGTGTATTCTTAACACATCCAGACACATTTTATAAACTCCATGCCTTCTTCCTGCATTGTTTAGAGTAAATACAAATATCCTCACTATGACTCACAAGGCTTTACCGTATCCAGCCTTATTACACTTATACTTCATCTATGCTTTTTTCCCTCTCTTGAATCATCCTGGCTTCCTTGATGTTCCTGGACTATCCTGGTCACTTGCCCTTCACACAGCCTTTCTATTTGCCTGCCCCTCTGCGTGGAATACCTCTTCCACTAGGTATCACCATGTACTCTTCATAACTTTAGATTTTCTCAAAGGTGAACTTTAAAGAATGTAGCTTGTTAGTAGAATATTTTTGCATAGCATGTACAAGACCCCGGGTTCAAGCTCCAGCCCCTTACAATGAATAGCAACTACAAATAATGTGTTTCATTGTGACATTTTTATATACACATATAATGCATTTTAATCACACTGGTCTTCCAATTATTTCTTTATTCCCTCCCTCCATGATCTCCTTCCATCCTGATAGTTCGTTTTCTAGTCTCACATCTTTTCCAGATTCCACATTTACAAAGAAACAAGAAATACCTATATTTATTTGATTGGCATAATCTTCTTAATACAAGGATCTCCAGTTCAATCATTTTATTTTTATTTTTGGTGATCAAAGATCTAGAGTTCCACCTATTTAGTGACATGATTTCTTTTTTATGGCAGAATAATGCACCACATTTTCAAAGCTGAATTTTCTGAGTCTTTCCCTGGTCAATTTGCATCCCACAAATAAAAGCTAGCTGGTTATGGCATATTACCAAACTTATAAACTTCTAGGTCAGTGATTATCTAAGTCATGATGTTCTAACATCCACTGGGACTTCATGCAGTCTTTCCCATCTTTTGCTTTCCTTGCCGCCTGCTTTTTTGTACTTATCATGAACAGCATGCATGTGTTTGTTTATCTTGTTAATTATTTTCTCTTTCAATAGGTTTAGGCTTGTTTTACTCATTGCTTAACCACAACCTTGGGAGCAATGTATAGCACATAATAGGTGCTCAATAAATGTGTTGAATTAACAAATAATTGAACGACTGGCTTCTAAATATAGAGTCAACAATGTACCCCAGAAATAAAGCCTACTTGGTTATGGCATATTATCAAACTCATAAGCTTTTATGTGAGTGATTTCCTATGTCAGGAAATCAGGATGTTGTCACGTAACAAAATTTGAACGCCCTAAGATTTCTTTGAGTGATTTTTGTGGAACTCATGATGCCTCGAGAATTATTAGTTATGATACATACCTTTTAAAATAATGAACATTTGTTCTTAAACTAAAAATAGTTCTTATCATATTTTCCCATAATAAATAGAATGTATGTTTGTTTAAAAAATAAAGTGACACAAAAGGGTTAACAAGTAACAGAATCCATTCTTCCTCTCTGCTTCCTTTCTGACATCTCTTCCTAAGATCCATCTCCAGGTATCTTCAGGATTGTAATGGTGAACATCAGTGATAAGGATAGCAGAGATAAGGATGAGGAGAAGTGGAAGTGGCCAGCAGCTCAGGAGAAGATGCTGTCTCTTCCAGTCATCACAGAAAGGTAGTGCTTTTTGTATGTGTGCAAAGACTAAAAAGAACAGGAAAGATCCTCTGTATTGTTGTGGGGGCAAGAAGGGAGAGAGAGTTGTATAGTTCACTCTTTGTTTTGTGAATAATGGCAGGAAAAATTTAGGGCCTGAATTCATTAGAGATGTGGCTTCACATGATCAGAGCCCACAAACTGAAGTCTTGGCCCAGACAGAGGTTCTTGATTAGGCACCAGCTCTATTCCTTTGGAGGCTGTGTGACTATGGCCAAGGAAGAGATAAGAAGTGGAGGAAACCCATTCTGATTATTCAATCTCTGTAGGTTCCTGTGAGGGCGGGTGTTGGTGGGAGATGTCTAGTGTGGAGGTGCAAGGTAGTAGCACAGTTTTCTAGTTTGGAAACGCTTTTTCCCCCAATGCAGACATTGGAAACTAGCCTCTTTTTCAGTTTATTCATGCCTTCTAATATTTCAGACAGTGACAATGGCAGAAATGATTGGCATTGGTAACTTGAGAAGGCAGAGGGGAGGAAGAGGTTTTCAGGGAGCAGGGGATGGGGGACTTGACAACTTAGACTCTGAACACAGAAAGATTGGGTTTGTACCTGCAGTGAAGTGTTGGAACATCCACTGAACACTGTATACTGTTTGTTCCCGTAGGAATAGGCTTTGATCTTTCTGTCTACCTTGGCTTGGTTTGCTTATGTTGAAGGAGGAGAACGACAAAACTTCATTTCTTTCCTCCCTCTCCTCCCCAATACTCCCATCCTTAGAGTCAGCTTGACTCCAGGAGCTTCAAACTTCCTCCCACAAAGCATACTCTTTATTCTCATTATAAGGCAGATCCTGAGTTATTTGCTTCAGCTCTAGCAGCATGGATCACACTAGGCTTGATGGTAGTGTGGCTGGTTGTGGGTGCTAGTACAAAGTAAATCAAGAAGAATCCAGCTACTTAAAAAGCCAGTAATGCTGCCCATAAAAAGTTTAGAAAATATAGAAATCTGTAAGGAAGAAAATAAAAATAAACTACCAATAATGACTACCCATGGTGTTTCTGTTTGAAGATGTGGATGTGCATATGTAACTTTGTTGTACTTAGACTGTTTATGTGATCCTGGGATTATTTTTCCAGGCTAACTTGCAGAGTATGGCTTTTTCTCAATTGGTGAAAATGCCTTGTAAGTACTCTATTAATGAAATATTTAAGACTAAAATAGCTATAATATTCTTCTTTTGATGTCCTTTCACGTAACAGGTACAAAACTGAGCTTGGTAGAGTTTTCAAGACTGAAGTATGAAAAAGTATTAGATGTCTTTGATCAAAACAACCCTGGGCTGGAGAGATGGCTCAGTGCTTAAGAGCACTGGCTGCTCTTACAGATGACCCAGGCTTGGTTCCCAGAACCCACTTGGCGACTGACAATGGTCCATAACTCTAGTTCCAGAATATCCGATGCACTCTTCTGGCTTCTGTGGGCATTGTACAACATGGATGCACTTATATACATGTAGGCACAACACTTATACTAGTAAAATAAAAATAAATAAATAAAAATAAAAGCAACAACAGTAACAACCCTATGTAGACCCTCAGTCCCCATCCTATCAGGAGAGGAGGGTACCTATCACAGTGATCTGTGGGTAGTGACAAGGTTCTGGGGTTACACATATCCAAACAAATATGGGGGATATTTTTCCACACTAATTGTAGCTGGAAGATCCAGCATCCAAGTGTCAAACTTTTCTATGAATCATTTAGCCTTTTTTTTTTTGGTCACGATTAGTGTAGAGGAGACAGGGAGACTGACAGCCCTGGATAGAATCAAGATTGCCAAGTATATCATATGGCTACCAGCTTTTAGCTTCTAGTCTTTTCTGGGATAGAGGGGAGCAGGCCAAAGGTCCTATGTGCTCAAGGGACTCAAAGATATCTTTCTTCTCCCCTCAGCTCTGTGTGTGTGTGTTTGTGCGTGTGCGCGCAGGGGAACATTTTCTTTTCGGCATGAGGGAAACCTCTCACCCCCAAAATCTGTTATTTTTGATGGACTTGGGATTGGGGGAAAACAAAATCAGTGAGGTCTTGCCAAAAACTCTGTGAGTCAAGAAAGGAGAGTTGGTTTAACTGAAAAAAGGAAAGCAGAGACTACATATAGAGAAATGAAACAAATTAGTTTTCTAGTGTCTTTAGTAAGGCTCCCCAGAGATAAAGCCTGAGATGAGGATTTTTGTAAAAATGATTTATTGAAAGAATGCTTTTAGGTGAAACATCTATGGATATAGCAGGACAGAACACAAGGAGAAGCTAGGATTAAATGTATTTCAATTGGAGTCTAGCTTTGGTCTGAGAACCCAAATGGACCTTAAAATGTGAAAGATACCTAGGTTTTGATTCCAAAGATATTCTGGGCAAAGTGGCCTTGATAAGTATGCAAACATGAGTCTTTAGCAGCCAACACTCGTAGCAGCTAGGGGATAGATGTGCCCAAATGGAATCTGGACAGGGCACCACTAACATCTACTGCATTTATTACAGTTAACCAGTCTGCATTCTTGAAAGGAAAATTAACTTCCTATCTCTGTGCCTCCCACACCACCAGAAGATTCAATTTCAGCATTGCTATCTTTGGAGTCTCTTCATGTGTGCAGGCTGTCAGGATATGACCAGCTTATCCACAAGCAGTAGAGAAAGAGCAGACTGCTTGAGCATAACTAATCTCCTTCCACTGACCGCAGAAATACTTGCTTTCAAAAGCTAGTTTTTCTCTCTAATAGAGAATCAAATCTCCTTCAGTGTATTAATTTTCAATGGGGACCGTTCATGCAATTTATCACCTATAAATATGTCTTCTGTATGTAATGAGATTAAGGAATATTACAGAGGTTGAGGGAAATTTAGACATAAAATATTTCTCACTGACTCATAACAGGTTTAAAAATATTATATTTATTTTTATTTTATGTGTATGAGTGTATTGTCTGCATGCATATAAGTGCACCTGTGTGTGCAGTGCCTGCAGAGGTCAGAAGAGGGTGTTGGATCATCTGGAACTGGAGTTATGGATGGTTGCTAGCTGCCATGTGGGTGCTGGGAACTGAACCTCAGTCCTCTGGAAGAGCAGTCAGTGCTCTTAACTGCTGAGCCATCCCTCCAGCCCCTATAACAGGTTTTTATATAGGTTAAAATTGAGCACCAAACAACTTTCCTATGAATTTCTTGGAAGTGGTAGAGAATCTGCTAAAGAAAGGGCATATTGCTCACCTATACCACTCAGGCTGAGTCAGGAAGATGGAAAGGTATCAAGGCAAGGAGTCCCTGCACTTAATGGGCTGCTCAGTAATCTAACATCCTTGTGGTAGCTCTGGTCTCTGGACAAAAGGCGATTCCTTAGAGAAATTTAAACTTTGACTCTCCATATTGTTAGTTAAGAAGAAAAATCAGCTTAATTTCTTTCTGTGGTTCCCTAACTCACTAAGTATTGTCTAATTTAGAAGCCAAAGCACCAGGAAGGCATGACCCTCCATAGAGGTTATTTTGAGACACGTATTGTCCCACATTACAAACTCATTTCAGGCTTCATTCTTCTTCTGCTGTAAGCTAGGGGAATGGTAATCTTTGTTAAAGCTACAGTTGCTGGATGTAGGATCCAGCTTCCTTGGTATATCTTATAACTGTCCCATCGGAGGCTTGCCACATCTTTAAGACACTGTTGAACTAAGGCACAGCTATCTCTTTTATTAGTAACCCCATTTTTGTATCTTTACTAATCCTTTTTTAGAAGAGGAATTTTTTACATTTTAATTTTTATTGAATTTTTGTGTATTTCATACAGAAAATCATCTTTGTACTCCCTTCCCCTTTGGTACCCTCCCATATCCCCCCCTCCCACTGGAGTTCATACATTCTGTCATTTGTGTTAAGGCCTATTATGTATAGCAGTGTCCCCAGATGCCCCTCAGTGCAAGTTCATCCACCGGGG
Source organism: Nannospalax galili (assembly GCF_000622305.1). NCBI lineage: Eukaryota > Metazoa > Chordata > Mammalia > Rodentia > Spalacidae > Nannospalax > Nannospalax galili. The sequence goes on along the minus strand of NW_008351466.1, from coordinate 448,464 downwards.
TTTAGTCAGCCTATCTAAAGTCTTCTCTCTTCAAGAAGATCTGCTCTTCCTCACCTAGCAGCAATCAGCTGCCAAGAATTCTTCAACTAAGATTGGGGCTCGCTGTTCATTTCCACAGTTCTGTGCTGGGTTTTTGTCTGCCTAAGTTTGCATGGGTCTTGTGCATGTTGACACCATTTCAACATTTGTATGAGAAGGGTCCCAGGTACTTCTAGGACTATTTGCATGTGGTCATGTACCTCTTCCCTGGTTCTTACAATTTTTCCATCCCCCTTCCACAATGGTTCCTGAGCCCTGGGTGGGCGGACCTCAATATAGGAATCTCGTCCAATGACTCATGTTCTGAAGACTCTTATTCTTTGCATTTTGGACATTTGTTGCCTTTTGTGTTCCTGGCCTTCTGTTGCATAAGGGAGCTTTATTGATGAGAATTGAAAGATGCATCAGTGTTCTTTTTATCCCCTGTTTTATGTAGTCTTAAGTGTAGAGGTTGCATCCTAGATGTGCTACTTAAGCTTGGGCAATTCACAGAGAATCTCCATGTGTGACCAGTGGTGTAACTCTGTAACAATCTCTATCTGTTGAAAAAGAAGCTATTTTGATGGGTGGTGACTGGGATACTTGTCTGTAAATTTAAGGATCCATATTTTGCACATAGTAAGAAATTACATTTGCCTAGTGATGTGAGAGCCTTGGGATTTTCTCTAAGATCGATGACCTCTCCAGCTATGTGTTATTTGGCTAGGTTTACAGTAACCAGTCATGAGTTTCCTCCCATTGAGTGGGCTTTAAGTCCAGTTAGGTAGCTGTTGATTACCCCCAAGATAAAAGTGCCACTACTGCACCAATGTTGTTTGCTGTGCTGGTCATTGATGTGGTTTTTAGGATAGAAGAGGAAGTTTTGACTATGGAGAAGTTCCTGTCTCTTGAAATGCAAGACACCTTGTTCAACTTCACAGATGAGGTAAGAAGAGTATAAATAAATTAGCCAAGACCCTATAGACAAGGATGGGTAATTTGATGTCTTTTCTCATTTTAAAGCATATATCCTGTTGAAATAATTAAATGTTAAGATATTGTATTATAATCCAATTTATTCCCCTCTCTTGTTCCACTCCAGTTTCATGCCTAATTAAAAATAATACCTTCTAGTGTTATGAGATAATTAAATAGTACAGCACATTATAAGATTCAGTATGAGAGGTTATAAAATGTGTCTATACAACAAGGGTTCCCAAAGCTCAGCTAATGAAATATTTTTCTTCAGTAACAGAATTTCTCACACAACCCTATTTTTATAATTCAAATTGGATTCAATATGATTGATCAATTAGGAAATTGAATTTGCAGTTATCAAAGAGTAGCTAGTAACAGCACCATCAAATTCAAGAACAACTGGTACTTGTAGTAAAAAAAAAAAACCTCTTAGGAACAGAATACACATATGGTATACTTTTAAGCTTTATTTATCCTAATGGTGGCTGATAAAGGTCATAAAAATTGATAAGAACGTGTAGGATGTTTTGTGCCAGTGATAGCTTTGTTTGTGATCAGGAAAAATCATTACTTCTGGGTAAATGTTCTGTGTAATCAAATCCTGGATTTTTTCGCTGAAGTCTATGTTTTATAGCTATGCACTTATAGGTCTAATAAATCTTTATTATGGACATTACTGCAGCAAACATAACTTTGATATTACAAGCTTCAACTTTTCTAGACTTTAATTCCATTTTCTCCATCAAAACGCATGCTTTTAGAAGGGAAAATTTGAAGAAATATGAGGTTTATCTGAAATGCAAATACTATTCTACATGAGATTGGGATGTATAAGCGAGTCATGTGAAGCATGCAGTGGACTAGATGTGCCTCTCTTTGATCCAGATCAAAGGCTTCCAAAGTCTGAAAACTCAAAACTATGTTCCACCTATTTTAATTTGACATTAAAGGGTTAGTGTAGAACTAGTTCATTGGCTGACCATATAATGAAAACTTTATCAAAAATGAATTTTGGAGTCCAAATCAATCTTCTAGAATACTTAATGTTCAAGTCATATGCTTAGTCAGATGGATCTTGTGAAAAGCACCTTTAATTTGTGCTACTGGAATCAACATCCAGAACTGACATCAGTTTTGGAGTAGTCTTGTGACTCTCTCCTAAATAGAAAAGACCGAGTTGCTGTTTATTATGGGGTGAAATGCTTCTCAGGCACTCTTCCTTTCTTCTGGTGCCTAGAATAAAAGGCCTCAGGTTGCAGCTTCTAGATTGTCCTGGATGAGAGATAATAAAAATGTAAATGTTCATGATGATAGTGTGACAAAAAAGCCTATGTTTTATGTATTTCAATGTGTATGAAATCTCAGTGGCAGATAAATATCAGTTCAGAGATTAGAAAATTAGGATTTGGAAACATTAAGGAATTCTACAAAGATGAATACAGGTAGAAATAAGTGGAGGGAGAGTTTGAAGTGTCCCTAAAACCCACTCTTTTCACCACCAGCTTGTGTTGTACTTTAAAGTGTATGTCCAAAAAATCCTCCTTTGGAGGCTTTGAAAAGCAAGGATCTATATTTTTTCTGACAATTTATTTTTAAGTATATGAAGAGGATTAAGCCCAAGGCCTTGTGTGTTTTAGCATGTGCTCTCCTACTGAGTTACAACCCCAGCTCCTGCGTGACAATGTTTGACTGCACACATCACAAACCACCTTTGGAGAATAAACTAAGATTTGCCTTTTATTTTACATTCTTTTGAATGTTATCCAAAGACCACCTTTGTAGTCATTTTTTTCTCACTGTAACAAAATTTTTTTATCATTTAAAAAGCTAGGTCAGCAGACTGGTGGAACTAGCCTTATTGGATGTTTAACAGCCGTACTTTGAGGCCTATACTAATGTGATCAGAGGGACTTAAAGGACAAATTTTGCCCCTTGCCCTCCAAGGATGATGCAGTTTCAGGGGACTATGGAACATCTCTCAAAATGTCCTGTAACT